>NC_091064.1:168713649-169025593 GCF_000393655.2 Nicotiana sylvestris | reverse complement strand
ACATTATAAAACTTACAGTCATACGTGTAGACATTGCCTCATTCAAAGTCAGCATCTCCTGATATTTTTTTTTCAAGCGTTGTGTATGTCTGTGTAGCTTCTTTGCGGTTACTACAATTCCAACATTCAAACATCTTCCTAACGTCTTCGAGGAAGTCGTATATTGGCAATTCCCTTGTTGACACTAGTGCGACATTGATTGACTCAGCAATATTTGACGTCATGGTCCATCCCTTGTTAACAGGTGCAAACAACCTAGCCCACTTTTCGTATCTAGCTAACTCCAAGTATTCTTTCACCCAAATATCTACCTTCTCCATCTTCTCCATCAGACTGTCAAATTCAGCTTGTGTGTATGCTTTTGCCATCGAGAAGTATATCTCGCTTAACTTTGCATGGCTCCTTTTGAATTTCTTATATACGTTATTCCATAGATGCCATATACAGGCAAAATACGATACATATGGATACACTCTCGATACAGATTTAATGATACTCTCATTTCTATCTATAACGATGCACATATCTTTCCTGTCACTGTATGCTATCTTGAATTGCTCAAAGAACCACGTCCAAGCAGCATCGTTCTCTGAATCAATAACACCATATGCTAGTGGCAATATATGACCTGTAAAGACAATTGAATACATATTTTTAAAACATGTATTTCAACCTTTAAAATATTAACAGATTTTATTATAATTCACGTACTCACCTGCACCATCCAACGTGCTTGCCGAAACGAATGTCTCGGTGCAGTAAAATTTTAGGTGACTTCCATCCACAATCACAATGGGTCTACAATGATCAAACCCCTTTATAAAGGCATACAAAGATATATACACGTACATGAATTCATTTTTGGGCGATTTTACCATTCTAATGTGGGAACCTGGATATGTATCAATTTTATATAAGTATCCTGGTAATTTTTTGTATGAATCAGTCGGTTCACCTCTTAAAAAATTCATTGCCTTTTCTTTAGCCCGCCATGCCAACATGTAGCTAACATCTACACCTAAATCTGATTTCACATCATCAATAATATCCTTTGGGTGTATTTCCTCTTATGAATAGTAGGTTTATGCCTAATCATACTACCTATAAGGCTGCTACTTGTCTGTCGCTGCTCATACACCTTGTCCTTCAGCGGACATGTATGGTTATCAATAAACTCTCTCACTTTGAATAGTTCTGATTTGTTAATGCTTGAAGCCTTAAACCTCTATTCACAATCTTCTGACATACATAATAATGCATAGCTGCAAAGACTTTATCATTATACATATGATTAACATAAATGTTTACAAAAAATGCACTCATAGACACATGAATACAATCTGACATGAATACATTTGACATCTATATATATAAATTATTATACAAGTGAATTCAATTATAGTTATATGCATTTAAATACAATGAATACAACTGAATACAATTATTGTTATATGCATAGACTTAAAAAGGACAGTAAACAAAACACAAAAATAATTAGAGATACTGTAATGTAATTATACTAGTGAAATACATATGAATACATGTATTTAAGGACCATAAACAAACATATGTTAAACACATCAGTGATGATCAAGTGGAAATCCACAAAATACGCATAAATACATCAACGTTTAACTTACAGCTCCAACCAATAAAACAAAATACAAAAAAAAAAAAAATTAAATACATGCAAACCTAACAGCATTAGACCTATCAACCCGGAATTGAAACCTTTGAGATATAGCATAATTCTCCATCATCTCTTTCAATGTAGCCTTATCCTTATATACTTGTCCAACAATAACCTCCCTTTGATTAGTTTTTGAAATTATCAAATCCTTGTCCAGTTCAAACACTCCAATTGCTTCTCCTGAATTGACAAAATCTAGAGCAAGCGTATCATCTGTACCGGAATCATAAATTTGAAGTGATTCGTCTATTTGCACAATATTGCCTTGACTCAAACTACCACCGGATACAAGTTCTTTTTCAATCGTTGTTATGCACAAAGGATACATCCCGAATTCTCTGTTCTATTTTTTCTACTCTACATACACCCTGTAACCCATGTCATTATGTATTTCCATTGGCGTGTTATTCCCTTCTACTTTGTATTGAATTTTAATGGACTTTTTGCTCAAATCTATGCCCAGTTGATTAGAAATCGACGCAACCAAATCATTATACGACGCGTACTCCTTTATCAGTATTCCCTCAATTGAAAAAGCGACGTAATTGCTCTCATCGTTCCACTTGCCAGAATGACGCAACAACACTGTTAAACTTGCCATATGTATAGTGGAATTATACCGTATTTGTATACAATTGTATCAATCATACTTTTCCGTGGATGAATTGAGAACTGGGAACAGAGAAAAGGGAGAAGTGAAATTCAAGATGTTGCTCTTGTTTTTGCTATTTTTCTCGTTGAATCGTGAATGGAAGAATACAGATTAATGGGTAATAGTTTTTGTTCGTTGAGTTAAATTAGGAGAATATCAGGTGATTTGATTTCCTTTCCGTTTTTAACAAGTTTAACCTTCCAGGTATTACGCAAATACGTTATTGTATTCACGATAAGGCCGCGTGAATACAGTCGAATACATATCAACCATAGGTGGAATTCCTTTTTTCACGCCTATTTTTGTTATTGTATCAATGAATACAATAGCTTAAATACATCAAATACATTGTATAACCATATAAAACATATCTATAACACGTAATATAGCAAAAGGTATCTATAAATAACTAATTACACCTAAAAGATAGTGCTTTGTTAAAAATTCTCTTTTTTTAACCCCAACTATTAACAAAGGCAAATTTGGACTTTTTCCTACTTATTAAGTAGACAACATAAAAAGGGGATTGGAAATGTCAAAGGGGCAAAATAGATGTCACAGAATTTGAGGAAAGAAGATATATACTAATTGTCGCGGTCATAAAAAATAAACTGATCTAAAACTTTGTTTTAAAAGGCAGAATTGGAACTCGCCCCAGATCGGAGCACTCGTAAAAGGCCTATGGGCTTATGTGTGGGGCTTAGTTCCGTGAGACTTACGCCTCGGCCTTCGGGGCTTACGCCCTGGACACGCCCAATGCCCAGCGTACTGGGCTCGCCTAATAAAACTTTATGCAATTGTGTGTAACTAACATTGTAAATCCTCAAATTTTCTTAATAAACCATTGACTATTCAAAATTACTTTTTTCTTAATTATAAATAATTAAGTTGAGAGTATTTTATGTCATAATTAAAATAAAAATTATTGTACGTTATCCACAAAGACTGTCACGATAGTAAATTTTAAATAAATCTTTCATTTAAAAAGTCTTTATTTATTAAATTTTATTATGTCTTTATTATATATATATATATATATATATATTAGTCCATAATTTTTATTTTATAATTATTTTCCTAATTATTTTTTTTACGTTTACGAGATACAATACTTATTAATTTAATATCTCAGTATCAGCTAATAACTATTTACAAATAATTAGTTATCATAGTATAATATGGTGAATTATGTGTCACTTTATTAACTTGTTGAAACTTAAAAATAAATTGTGACGACCCGGCCAGTCGTCTCATGAGTTACCATTCCGTTTTTCCTATTTCTACTTCTTTATGCTTCGTTATCCGTGTTTTATGGTATCGGATTGGTCGAATCGAATTCGAAATGATTTTGATAAGGTTTGAGACACTGAGTCTCTTTTAAGGGAGTTTGAGTTGGAAAAGTCAACCGGATGTTGACTTATATGTTAGAGGGCTTGGATGCGAGTTCCGATGGTTCGGTTAGCTTCGGGAGGTGATTTATGGCTTAGGACTATGATCGGAATGGGTTTTGGAGGGTTGGAGTAGTTTTAAACTTGAATTGGCAAAGTTGATATTTTGGTGATTTCCGGTTGGTAGGCGAGATTTTGATATAGGGGTCGGAATGGGATTCCGAGAGTTGCAGTAGTTCCATTGTGTGATTTGGGATTTGTGTGCAAAATTTCAGGTCATTCGGACATGGTTTGGTTGGGTTTTTGATCGAAAGCGTAATTTGGAAGATTTTAGAAAGCTTGGCTTGAATCCGAGGTGGTATGATTGGAACAAGTTTATATAAGGTATTGGGTTATGTTTGTGCTTTTGGTTGAGGTCCCGGGGGCCTCGGGGTGATTTTGGATGGTTACCGGAGAGATTGGAATCTTGTTGCAGCAGCTGATATTGTTGCCGCATAAGCGGAGATTTGGTCGCAGAAGCGAGAGAGGCTTGAGGAACAGGAAACCGCAGAAGCGGCTAATGGGATCGCATCTGCGGAATCGTAGATGCGGAGGGAGGCTCGCATATGCGGAATGGTGAGGTAGAATTAGGAACCGCAGATGCGGTAGAGGACCGCACCTGCGGAGTCGCAGATGCGGCTAGTGGACCGCATATACGGTATTTGGTCCGGTAAGTGAATTCCGCAGAAGCGGAGGATTAGACCGCATATGCAGTACCATAGAAGCATGTTTTGGACCGTAGATGCGGAAAGGCCTAGGTAGAACATATAAGTTATTTCATTTCGCGAAATTGAGCTATTCCACCATTTTTGACTTCGGCTTGAGAGCTTTTGGACGATTTGGAAGAGGGATTTCAAGGGACCTTCATTAAGGTAAGGATTTTGGACCTAAAACACATTTCTATGGTAGTATTTCATGGATTAAGGCTGTAATTAAAGGAATTAAAGGGCTAAAAATGAGGAATTAGAGCTTGAGTTAAAGAGACCTTAAAATGAGGATTTGAGGGGTCATTTGAACTCCGATTCTGGTATTCTTGATATGCATAGACTCATGGGGAGATGAGGAATCTATTGATGTAAAAATTTCTAATTTTTGAGACGTGGGCCCGGGGGTCGGGTTTTTGTAATTTTGGGAGTTGTGCCCTTTGTTGATTGTTTTCGCTTGGGCTTTGTTCGCTTAGCATATGTTGACATACTCGTTCTGATTTTGGATAGATGCGGCACGCGTGGAAGCCGATTCGAGGGGCAAAGGCGTCACGAGCTAGAGATTTAGCCGGTTCGAGGTGAGTAATGATTGTAAATGATGTCCTGAGAGTTTGAAACCTCGGATTGCACATCGTAGTGCTATATTAAGGTGAGGCACAGGCTCGATGACGAGTGTGGGGTCGTGCACTATTGGAGGATTGTGACTTGGTCCGTCCCGATTGATGATTTTACCGCGTATTTGATTGAAAACTATTTGCTATCATCTTTATTTGGGCTGAATGCCATACTTGGGCCTAGTGCCAACTATTTGAACCCTTAGGGGATTTTTATTGACATTTCCTCATTGTTTTGACTTTATACTTGAACTCAGTCATGTTAATTTCCATTGTTTTACTACTCAGCCATGTTTACTCAGTTTTAAGACTTAAGTGATATTTTAAATGATATTTTGGCTGAGAAACACTATTTTACTATAGCCCGAGAGGCTTGTGATGATTTTTGACTGAGTAAGGTCGGGGGCCTACATTGTGAGTAAACACTGATACTGATTTGGAGGCCGAGGGCCTGAGATATGTACGCCACGAGGTGGCTTGATTGATATGAGGTCGAAGGCCTAGTTTTGATGCCACGAGATGGCTTGTTATTGCGCTTGGGCCGTAAGGGGCACCTCCAGGAGTCTGCACACCTCCAGTGAGCGCGGGTACCTATGTGATGTGAGATTGAGCCCGAGTGGCTGGTATTGTTCTGAGATGTTGCACGAGGGGCGGATTTGTTGATACTGTGCCCGAGGGGCGAACTTCTATTTGTTTACTTTACCTTAATTACCTGTCAATTACTTGTTTACTTGTTGAAAGAGGATTTTACTTGACTTTTCACTGTCTTACTGCTTTTAAATGGTTTTACTGCTTCATTATAGAATGCATTGTGCCTTACGTGTTTTCTTACTTTCAATCGTTATTTACATTTGTTACTCACTGAGTTGGAGTACTCACTTTACTCCTTGCACCCTTGTATGCAGATTCAGGCATAGCTGGTACCGCTCCCAAGTGCTGATCCTCTAGTTTTAGGCGAGCGTTCGGAGACTACGAGGTAGTTGTTGACGTCCGCAGCCCCGTGTCTCTACTCTTTTATCATTTCTATTTCCCTTCAAACATTTGTACTAGTTTATGGATTTAGCATACTTGTATTATGGCCTATAGACGCTCATGACTTGTGACACCCCGGTTAGGGTTGTGTCGGGTTGTATTTCCGCTACTTATTATCATTAAATCATGTTTTAGACTGCTTTCATGTTGTTTAGCTGCTTTAACAAGTGAATTGGGTTTAGTTCTAGCCTTGTCTTCACGAGAGGTGTCATCACGACCGGGTTCGGGGTTAGGGTCGTGACATAAATGATGCTAGAGAATCATATTTTTAAATTGAGAATTATGTTTTTATATAAATTCTCTTTCAAATAGAAAGAATATTAAATAAAAGCAGTATTTTAAAAAATATATTCATTACTCCTTAAGAGGTACATATAAAATTTCTCATCGAATACATTACTTTTGATGTTTGAGTTGTAACGACATTGCAGCTAATTTGCATATTATGATATATGTCATAATTTATAAATATTATAAATAGATTATTTGAGATAATTTTGCTATTTTAATATAATTTTTATAGTTATTTTTATTTTATACTATCTTTAATTCTTGAAATTAGTAAAATTTAAAGATCCGTGGGACTTACTCCCCATGTCTCAAGGCTTACGCCTTGCCTCGTCAGAGGTAAAACGCCTCGCCTCACGTCCCCGCCTTTTAAAACATTGATCTAAAATACTTGTTACTTTATAAAATCAAGATCTAATTGATTGTTTATTTTCTATTTTGCCTTTAGTATTAATTGTTCTTGAAAGTAAAAAATCTATATATATATATAGAGAGAGAGAGAGTAGGGAAATGAAGGAGTGCCTAGAATACTATTTATTTATCTTTTTTGTCATTTTTTTTTTTTTTGCCTTTTTTCCTAAGTTTTTTCATTAAACTTAATACTCCTGTGAAAGTCCAAAAGTCACGACTAATTAAAACCAACGTTTCAGCCGTTCCCTTCAACATCGATAACCGAAGAGCCTCATTATTTCTCTACAACGCTTCATAATTCACGCGGAAATCCACGGGTTATGAAATTTCAGGTTTGATTGTGTCAGTTGTAGGAGCAAATCTTTACAGCGTAACAAACGATGAGTCCAAGCAGATATACTGCTGAAGCTTCTCACCTTCTCCTTTTCATCTTATTTTCGTACTAACTTTTGAAATTAATTAGGGCTCTTTAGTCAATGTTGCATATTGTTTGAAAGTCGTGCCCGATAGTTTGCTTTTTATTGCATTTTGTGTTGCTAAAGTTTGCAAATATTTTAAATTATTAGAAGTAGAGTTTCCTACAAAATTATCATGATGCTCGCAGGAACCTTAGGATTTTTCTGCCATGTGTTTTAATGGTTGACTATAAAAATTTTGTGTATGGTAAATAAGGGGAGTTAGGTTATTCACAAATTCTTTATGTGTATATGGAGTTTTATTAAGATCTGTGAATACATTCATTTTTACTATATGGTTCTCCATTTGATTTTTGGATAATAATGAGTTTTTTTCACAATTTTCTGTATGAATTATTTTTTGTTTTTGGGGTAACTCTATCTGCTTATTGTTTGAGAATAATTAAAATAGTTGTTGTAGATTTTGTCGATGCAAAGCAATGGGATTCTATACAACCATGTTCCTTTTCCCATTAAATTCCATCACTTGGTTGATTTATTTCCCTATTTTTATTACTGTAAGTCTAACATAAATATCATAGATGGCAAAGGAATTCTTGAGGAGAAATAACTGATTCCCCCAACACAGAAGAGAGGCAGACCCTCCAAAGGTCAGGCAGTAAAATAACTCGCCAGTCCCAAAAATTCACAGGAAGAGTGCTGTCGAGTGAGTTTTGGTTCTCATAACGGTTAAAATAATGTCAAGAATTTGGTTCTTTTCTATATTATTCTTTACGTATCCTAATGATGTTGGCTGCAAAATAAATGTGTACCTCTTTATTTTAATAGAATGAATAATACTCTACTTTCATACTTCGGTATGATTTTGTATATTCTTGATTTCCTCTGGTGTGCTTGTATAGTGACGTCCATTGTTTTCTTTTTCTCTTTGATTTATTTGAGGAGCTAATAAAGGAAAAGATATTTTTTGATATTTGTTTGTCAAACTTAAGAGGAGAAGTATGTTAATTTTACAGAATTAATCATAGAAGTAAGAATGGAGTTTCGACCGGCATGAAAATGGGTGTTATTTAAAAAGAAGAGTATGTTTTTAATAATTTCCTTTTTGTATTAGCTGATCATTTTGTTGGAAAAAAATGATGTGCTGATTAGGGAAAAAAATAAAAAGGAAAACATAAGAATAGATAACTGAGAAAAACAGAGATGAAACAAAAAGGGAAAAGAAGATGGATGTGTGGCCGATTGTCCATTTGCTTCTGCTTTCCATTGTTTTAAAAGTAATAAAAGTAGGAGAAATTTTACACTATCTTTTGTGGGTAGAAGATCAAATATATAAAAGTTAATTCAAACACCAATACTTGCTAACTAATGTTTATCCGAGTCCAAAGGTAAATCTTTTAAATTTGAGACTACATTGTTTTGAACCAAATCTAATATATGACGACTGGCGTAATACCATATATTATATATATGTAGATGAACATTCGAAAAGGAGCAATTGCTCAAGGAGATAAGCATATATGAAAAAGCAGAAAGTTAATAAGATTATGCTCGGTGAATGATGTTTTTTTTCATTCTAATTTCTATT
This sequence comes from Nicotiana sylvestris, assembly GCF_000393655.2. Classification (NCBI taxonomy): domain Eukaryota; kingdom Viridiplantae; phylum Streptophyta; class Magnoliopsida; order Solanales; family Solanaceae; genus Nicotiana; species Nicotiana sylvestris. Next base: position 169,016,771 of record NC_091064.1, on the reverse strand, counting down.
AACAGAGTCAAATTGGATGATCAATTTATTCGGCCGAGATTCGAAGAGAGTTACTTCAAATTTTACTTGGAGTTATCAACAACAAGGCACAAGAGATACCCAAGACCTGTTATATAGCAACTTGCTTCCAGTTTCGGATGCCTGCACCAAAAGCATCTGATCGATTAGAATGCAGGTGCATTCCAGAAAAAACTATTTCAACCTTGCATTTGATGTGCATATTACACATTGTTTTTGGTTCTATATATATTTACGTTGCGATAGAGTCTTTCCTTAATTGGATATGATGAGAACTCTTTCATGTTTCCTTTTCCCTGCCTTATTTATCTTGATAAATATTCTGTATTCAGTATTGAGTTAAAGAAGATCTTTTGGCATTGTGATTATTAATTGGAAGACGGACATAGAGCATATTTATATTGCAGTCTTGGGTGTTTGATACTGTAGCTTTGCAATAATACATGTATGATGTTTGTATAGGGTTACATAACACTCTAGAGCGACAACAAATTATTCAAATGTAAGGGATCGGCAAAATGAGGAAGAGTCCTACAAAAATGTTGCAGAAGATTATGAAAGATTTTCATTTAGTGTGACAAGGAATGAAGGTCTTGTAAATTTTGTCCAAAAAATACTCATATATTACCATTTGAAGCAAACTCAATAGTATTACGGTGAAAAAATATTATGTGAAAAGCTTGTAAGCATCACATAGTCTAAGCAAATCTATATCCTTCTTTTTTTTATAAGTGAATGCGCATCGTTTTTTATTTAACACTCGAAAAGAATATGCAATATTCATGATTTCTATTTACAGTAATCATTAATTCTATCGGCAAAGTGGGAAATTAATCATTTATATTGCTCTAAAAATGCATAAACACCAATTAGTCATTTATATTAGAAAGAAGTTCAGAGATCATATCATGTTACAGACCTATATAAAGTGTTAAGATATCATCTATGATTATACATGATATTGCAATACCTTCCTCAATTGACCATGGTACCAGAGTTTTCATGATGTTAGATGATAAACTTAGCTCTCAATTTCAAATTTTCTGTTTTATCTTTCTGTTGAATTTTATTTCTTCTATCTCAACTATACTTACAAAAAGTTATTTATAAATTCATTGATGTTTTTAACGACCGCACGAAACGCAGGCAAATTGACTAGTCTTATTATATAGCCAAAAAAAACTAAATGTGAGAAGTAAATAAAGATATAGTAGTCAAAAGTCATTTGGAGGGGTTACTTCAAAGGTTAGAGGGAGAGCTTTATTTTAAAACGAACATTATTGGGGAAAAATAATTTTCACCCATTTAAAATATAGGCAAATCTTAAATGGGGATTCAATCCATATTCATCTAACTCGTTCCAAGAAACAAGTATCATTCTGTAGTCAAAACACTTTGTTACTTTCTTGTACACATCACGCGACAATCCTTTCGGGGTTTCCTTAGGGATCGATTTACTCTGTGTAAGAAATTGAAAGAAAAACTTGGTTGAGGAAAAACTTTCGTGTTTTCATTTCTTTCTCTTGTCCATGTTTATACTATACACTTACATATATATTTATTCTCTCATACTAACACACTAACTTTTGTCTCCTAATAATATAATCTTCTTACTAACCCTCATTAATTTATGTCCCCCACGCCCACTAATTGATGTTTCCTAACCCATTAATTTTGTCCCCCGCTATCTAAGGACTTAACATGCATGACCAATTCACCCATCTTCTTTAAGTGAATCTCCATGACTGTTAGAATTAGGACATAGTTTCTTCTTCCCAACATCCCCCCTCAAGTTGGAGGGTAACTTTGTGACCCCTAACTTGCTCAAAATTTTGGAGTGAGAAACCCCAGAAAGTGGTTTTGTGAAGAGATCCGCTAGTTGGTCTATAGACGGAACAAAAGAAACGGTAATTAAACCGGAAAAGAACTGTTGACGCACAAAATGACAGTCAAGTTCTACATGTTTTGTGCGCTCGTGGAAGACGGGATTACATATGATGTGAATGGCTGCCTTGCTGTCAGAATGAAGAGGTATGGGAAGACTTATTGGTGCAGAGAGATCTTCAAGGAGTCGAACTAACCATGTAAGTTCTGCAGTTACTCTTCTCATAGATCTGTATTCTGCCTCTGCAGAAGATAAAGAGATTGAAACTTGTTTCTTTGATTTCTAGGAAATGGGTGCTCCTCCTAGTGTGATGAAGAATCCACTTACGGACCTCCTAGAATCCTTGCAAGAGGCCCAATTAGCATCGCAAAATGCAAGCTGCTGAGAGAAGAATTCCTTGTCCTGGATCGTAGCTCAAATATTTGAGCACTCTTAAGGCAGCAGAGAAATGAGACTTACATGGTCTCTGCATGTATTGACTGAGGGTAAGGATTGCAAAAGAAAGGTCTGGGTGCGTGTTAGTAAGATAGTTCAACTTCCCAATCAGATGACGAAATACTGTTGGATTTTGCAAAGGGTGCCCATCATCAGCTTGAAGCTTGGAGGAAGAATCAAGAGGAGAACTGACTCGGGGCAAATGAGATATATCAAATTCCTGTAGCATATCCAAAGTAAATCTCCTTTGGCTTACAATAAAACCTTCCTTTTCTCGCAGAATTTCCATCCCTAAAAAATAATGTATGTCTCCTAGATTTTTGACCTTGAATTCACTGTTTAGAAAACTCTTAATATGTTGAATTTCTTCCAAGTCATCTCCAATAAGCAGTATGTCATCTACATAGACAGCTAGGATTGAAATCAAGTTTCTTGTCCGTTTAAAAAATAATGAGTAATCGTTTAATGATGAAGAATACCCCTTAAAACTCAAAACTCCTGCAAGCCTAGCATACCATTGACTGGAAGCTTACTTTAAACCATACAATGACTTCCTTAGTAAACAAATATGCTTAGGACTAGGAGGTGTTACCCCTGTTGGAAACCTCATGTACACCTCCTTTTGTAGATCACCATGCAAAAATGCATTGTTGACATCTAATTGACACACACTCCAATCTCTTTTGGCTGCAATAATGAGTAAACACCGTATGGTTGTCATTTTTACTACTCGTGAAAAAGTCTCACTATAATCTATTCCTTCTCTTTGGATATCCCCCCTAACCACCAGTCTTGCCTTCAACCTTTCAACCCTTCCATCCGATAAATGTTTTATCTTGCACACCCATTTGCAAGGTAAAGCCTTCTCTCCTTTAGGTAATTCAACCACATCCCATGTGTGGTTGTCTTCTAGAGCTTTAATCTCTGAATTCATAGCTTCTATACAACATGGATGTTGACAAGCCTGTCCAAAATTGTTAGGTTATGTGAGAATAGAGAGGGATTGCAACACATATTGATTGTTGGGTGACAGAGAAAAGAAACAAAATTCCCTAGGCTTACTTGATTGAGTGAAACAAGTTGCTGCTACATTTGTGAATATGATATTACTGCATACATAATCCTTCAAGTAGGCTGGTTGATTGGAAATTCTTCCTGACTTTCTCAATGGTGTTGGTTGCTTGGGTATAGAAACAGGTGAGGTAGTGTGTGGTGTATCTAGGATAGACTGAAAAGGAATTGGGCTAGTAGACAATTGGTGATGAGAGGGAGTGTATGAAGAACTTGGTGATGGTGAGGAGAAAGTCTCACAAACTTCAGGTTCTAAAGAGATAGGTGAGGATTGATCCTGTGATGAAGGTGAATAGGTAGGTTCTGTAGTAAATATTGAGCTAGGGAATATAGGATGTTGTGATGTGCTGGTTTCAACAAAAGCGAAATGCGATTCATGAAATTTCACATCCCTTGACACAAATACTCTTCCTGTGGAAAATTCCAATAGCTTATATCTCTTCTGATCAAGTGTATAACCAAGCAAAACACAAGCTATTGCCCTATCATCGAACTTGCCTCTTCCCTGGGCTACTGTTGAGGCATAACAGAGTCATCCAAAATTCCTTAAATGATCATACTTATGTTTCTCTTGAAATAAAACCCCATGTGGTGTCTTTCCTTTAAGAACACTAGAAGGTATCCTATTAATAAGATGTGTGGCAGTTAGGATAGATTCACCCCAATAGGACATATGTAGCTTGGATTGAAACATTAACCATCTTGCAATCTCTAAAAGGTGTTTATACTTCCTTTCAACAATTCCATTCTGTTGAGGAGTTGCTACACAAGATAGTTGGTGTAGAATTCCTTCTGAAGCTAAGAAAGCTACCTCTTGCGTACCTTTTCCCAATTCTAATGCGTTGTCAGATCTTATCATTCTGACTTTCACATTGAATTGCCTTTCAACCATACACAGAAAAGATTTAAGCATTGGAAAAGCATTGTTTTTTGCACTTAATAAAAATGTCCATATTTCTCTACTATAGTCATCTACTATAGTAAGGAAATGTCTCAATCCATTGTACGTATTTGACTTATAAGGTCCCCATGTGTCTACATGTATAAGTTCAAATATATGATTGGATTTATTCTACTGACAGGAAAAGAATTTCTGGTTTGCTTAGCCTTATGACAAACATCACATATAAACTCAGATTTGGCTTACAATGAAGAAAATCTAAATGTTTCATTACTGAAAATGGGAGGTGTCCTAATCTTACATGCCAAAGTTTAACATTAGGAATACCATTAACTTGAACTGCACTAGAAAAAGAAACAAACTCTGAAACATGATTTCCTTCTTTTGGAATTGAAAGTACATTACTACTGAATAGCCCCTTAGACTTAAGGCTACTTGGTTCCAACAAGTAGAGACCCTCCCTAACTTCAACAAAAACTTGTGGACTCTTCATTAAAAGGCCCTACAATACACACCCAATAGATATGAATAGGACATCATACTTGAACTGAACACAAAACCTATTAACTAATAATAAGTTATATTTGAAATTTGGAACATGTAACACATGGTTAAGGATATGACCTGGTAGAATAGAAATACTCCATATATGAGTAACAATCACCTTGAAAGAATTAGGTAGACTGATATTCAAAGGTACAGGAAGTGGAGTTAGAAACATGAATGAATTAGGATCAAAACACATATGCTTTGAGGCACCTGAATCAATGATCCAGGTGTCTAATTTTAGACTAGTAAACACTGAACCTGAGAATTTTAGAATAGTACCAGCAACTGCATTAGCATTGATTCCTGTATTTCCTGAATGTGCTAACTTTGCCTGCTTATACATGTGCATCATTTCTGCAATTTGTTCCTTACTGAGTTGCTGTCCAAAATTACTGTTGTTGAGCTCAGTGTTTTGTCCTGCTAAATTCTCGCGTTCCTCATGTGCTAGGACTGCATTTCCTTTAATTTGAGTCTGATAACCTTTGTGATTGGTGAACTCAAAATCTTCTGGAAATCCAATAATTCTATAGCAGTCCTCTTGTGTATGCCTTATTTTTCCACAATAAGTACAAGACACATTTGGATTGTACTTCTTTTTCCTTTTAAACCTTTGTTGAAGTTTAACAAACTTTTGCCCTGAGTTGTTGTATTTGGGTGATATGCCTGCTCATCTTTGTATTTGGCTTCTAAGTTTCTGATAATTCTTCCTTTGTCTTGTGATTATAAAAGCTGCAAAATCAGCTAGAAGTTGTGCATTAGGCTGCTTGGCCTCTCCAGCTGCCATGAATGATACTGATTCAGAATTAAAATGTGCATTTGCATAAACTTCTCTTTGATTTTCATCCTGCAAGAGAAGTGAATAAGCAACATCTATGCTAGGCAAAGGGTTCATCATGAGGATATTTCCTCTTGCTTGCGCATGGATGTCATTTAATCCCATTAGGAATTGGATCAATCTCTGATCTTCAAGAGACTTAGTCAACTTTGCCTTTCCTTCACAAACACAAACACATTAACAACATATGATAACATTTAAAGCATCTTATTCATCCCACAGTCGTTTGAGCTTAGTGAAGTATGCTGCAATGTCACTGTTTCCATGTACTAAACCTTTTAATTCCTTATACAGATGATAAAACTTGGCTCCATTTGATCTCCCAAATCTCTGCTCCAAACTGTCCCAAAGTTCTTTTGCAGTTTTGGAATATATCACAGTGTCTGCAATATCCTTTGAGAGAGCATTTAAAATCCAAGAGATGACCATGTCATTCACACAACTCCATTGTTCATGGTCTGGAGATATCAGATCTGGAGATTGACATGCTCCATTGATGAAACCAAGTTTCTTCTTGGCTAACAAAGACAAGAGAATAGATCTCCTCCAACCTAGATATCCTCTTCCATCAAACACAGTGTTGACTAGAGTCATTCCAGGTGAATCAGAGTTGTTGAGATGATAAGGGTGATTGACATCATAGCTGACTGGTTTTACAGCATTGCTCGTATCACCAGTAGAGATGATGGTTGTTTCAGACATTTTAGGTTACTGACTATGATGATGAATCTGATGTAAATGGATTTGATGATTGGATTGTTGGATCGAGCTTATTGCTCTGATACCATGTAAGAAATTGAAAGAGAAACTTGGTTGAGGAAAAACTTTCGTGTTTTTATTTCTTGCTCTTGTCCATGTTTATACTATACACTTACATATATATTTATTCCCCTATACTAACACACTAACTTTTGTCTCCTAATATTATAATCTTCTTACTAACCCCCATTAATTTATGTTCCCCATACCCACTAATTGATGTTCCCTAACCCGTTAATTTTGTTCCCCACTATCTAAGGACTTAACACGCACGACCAATTCACCCTTCTTCTTCTTCACCCTTCTTCTTTAGGTGAATCTCCATGACTGTTAGAATTAGGACATGGTTTCTTCTTCCCAACACTCTGCGTGGATTATCTAAAGTCTGCGTAGATTAACTAAACGTAAAAATTCTTTGTTGAATGGATTAGAAAGTGTCCCTTATTTACAAATGAGCATCTCGTTTTGTGCAACTTCGGGCAAACAAATTGTAGATGATTGAAGAACACAACTTTGAAATCTCAACAGGGATAACGGGTATAGCTGCTGTGTCTGAGTTATTTTACATTCAAAATATACGCTACTATTAAATAGAGATCCTTTAAATTGCGCTTCTTACTGTGTTTAATTCGCGAGTTGCGACTCACATTTTCAATCCAGACGAGTTCGTATCAACAGTGAATTCTTTAGTTATAAAATCAAACCACGTCCATGTTATTACTATAGCAATAATATTTTAATCTAGGTTATTAATCTGTCAATAAGTTTTTGCATTATTAATCTTATACAGTACCACTTATCCAGATGCATTTTTCATTAGATATATTCTGGTTGTCTCTTACTTTTGAATAATCAAAGTTTTATTTCAAGTTGAAATCAACTATGTAACTTTGATTTGTGACCACATAAGAGCTCAACTCCATAAAATATGTGCAATGGATGCAAAATTTTGATGGGCAGACCATCACAAACCGCATTTAAAATGCACTCTTATGTACGTAGGCATTAAATCAGATACGTAACACACCAACACCTATTTTTGGCTTCAACACAGATTATAAATCTACTGCATTTTTCCAGGAGAACATAGATGATTTTCAGAGCGCAAAATAGTATACGTATGAACGCATTGAATCATCCTAAACAACACATTGCAAAATTCTGGGTGTCATGAAATAGGAGCGGCAAGCTGTATTATCATCAGGCAATTCGGCCTTCCAATACCACTTCATAAACCAGGCAATGGGTACTGGCTAGTGAAAGCTTCGACCCTTTTTTGCAAGTCCAACACCCTATCAATCAAATTAAAATCCGGGGCAGTAACAAACTTCATGAAATCTTGGAGTTTGGTACTAGAGACAGACTTCTTGGCTTCAAGAGTAATTTGCACGCCCTCGTGAATGAAATCTGCAACTGCTACAAATTCCGTCTCTGTAAAACCTCGAGTGGTCATGGCCGGTGAGCCTATTCGGATGCCACCAGGTACTAGTGCACTTTTATCACCTATAGTTTCGATTTATTTGACGGTGTAAATACAAAGGGAACTTCCAAAAATGACAATTAACTGTATAAGCTTAACACTCACCAGGTACTGAATTCTTGTTGAGAGTGATTGATGCCATGTCAAGTATTTTCTCCACTCTAGCACCATCAGTTCCCTAAGTGACATATGAACACTGTTAATCTATGCAAGTTTATCAGATAAGATAGGAAGGATTCTGGTGCTTACAGCCAGCCGTGCAGAAAGATTAATAGTAACCATAATTTTTCTGAAAATTAACTTTAACCAGACTAGTATTTAAATTGCCGTTGATGTTACAAATTTAATCTGATAGTTTTTAAATTACCATCAAAATATAAGTCCATCCTAATAATTGAGTATTTATGCAAAGGAAAATGGACAAGAAAGGTATAACCCGGAAAACTCACTAGAGGCCTCAAATCCACAAGAACCAAATGATTATCACTCCCTCCTGAGACCAGCTTGTAGCCTAATTCCGTTAACCGGCTTGCAAGAGCTCTACAGTTGGAGACCACCTACAAGATAAATAAATAATAAATGGAGTGACATTTCCACTAGAGATGGAGACCGTGTTGGGTAAAGAGGCCAAAAATTCTTACCTGGTTCTGATAAGCCTTAAATTCAGGTGATTTCGCATGTTTCAAACAAACGGCTAGTCCTCCAATTGTGTGATTATGGGGACCACCCTGCAGACACAAACAATAATATTGCTAGCTCAATTCAAAGAATCCAGATAATATAATATAGAGTTCAAAGGGAAAAGTTGTTCTTATCTTTGGTAAGGTATTAGCAACCATGAAACTTATTCCAAAAGGGAAAAATAAAAGGATGGATAGTCAAAAGAAAATTGAACTTACCTGCAAACCAGGAAAAACAGCATTATTTATGGCAGATTCCAGATCCACACCAAGAACTGGATCTTTTTTGAAGAAGATCATTCCACCTCTAGGACCTCTAAGAGACTGAACAGGCAAGCCCAAGTTAGGCCATAGTTAATCAGATATTAACATATATTAGCACACAAGAAACTTTGTCTGTGACTACTAAAATATAGGAGTTTAAAGATGGAGTAAGTAGTCTTCCCAAAAAAATTCAATCTATAAGTTAATTTAGACTGCATGATGCAGCACACATTCCTCAGACACAACACGACTTAACATCTTTCATTTTCCTTTCCTATGCAAACCGATCTAGTTCACTGTACAATTTGGATTTTGATCATTTATTCGCAAGAAGAAACACTACAGTTCCACCAATAATAAGAGCATATTCCACACATAGACTTCTGTACACAGTTTTGTAAGCTGTAATACTCAGAGCACGCTTGTCCGGAGGGCCTAATTCTCCGCCTTATTGTATAACTTTAAAACCAGGCTAATCTCATATATCTTACTTTAAAGAATTTTTTTTATTGTTATATCTTACTTTAAGAATTGAAAAGAGAAAAACCAGACTTAACACATTTTTGGAAATCTAACAGCAGAAGTGCATTGGAGAAAGAAAGAGAGAAAAGCCAAATGAAAATATAACTGATTTAACTATTTAACATTTCTTTTAAGGAGCGGGGAAGAGAGGGATGTGCTGAGTACAAAACTATTAGCTCGGCAAGGAATCACAGTACCTTGTGAGTAGTAGTAGTAACAATGTCACAGTATTCAAATGGATTAGCAAGCACAGAGGCAGCAACAAGCCCACTGATATGAGCCATATCCATCATCAGGAAAGCTCCGACAGCATCTGCTATCTTTCAGGACATATCAGAAGCATAATATTAGATGCCAAATAAAAAGAGAACAAGAAGTTGTTATGGATATAACAAATCCAATTATTATAGAATTGTACCTTTCTCAGACGAGGATAATCAAAATCACGCGGATACGCACTAGCACCAGCTATAATAAGTTTCGGCCGAAAAAGATTCGCCGTTTTCTCAAGCATTTCATAATCGAGAATGCCTGTTTAGAGTTGAGACATACTTCCATCAGCTAATAATTCTAGTTAACAGTCCAAATCCAATATGTTAAAGTCTATGTTGCGGGGACTCTCCAAAGTACTGCCACACCCGTGTCGGATTCTTCAAAAAATACACTGCTTTTGGAGAATTCGACACACACCACCCGACGACATTTTCGAAGAGTCCGAGCAACATAGGTTAAAGTAGCACACTGTTACCTGTAGATTCATCAAGTCGATAAGGCATGGACTCAAAGTAAACAGAGGTGGCTGAAACTCGTCGTTTAGGAGTCATAAATCCATGGGACAAGTGGCCACCATGAGGTAAGTCCAATCCCTAAGGTACAATCGCACAATATAAATGTCATTCCATGCAGCAACTAAAAACTAGTAATAAAAAACTGCTTACTATTTAAAACTAACCATAATCCGGTCATGTGGATTAAGAACAGCTGTGTAGACTGCAAAATTCGCTGGCGAACCAGATAATGGTTGAACGTTCACACCCCATTGCTTTCCATCTAAACTAAAGGCAACCAATGCTCTTTCTTGACAGAGAGTTTCCAACTCATCAATGTATTCATTCCCACCATAATATCTGACACAAATTAAGAACTAGAAATTTGTCATTAAAACAGCTACATAAAAGAAGACAAGTTTTCTGTAAGGAAGAAATGTATGATTAAAATCAGGTTCACCTTTTGCCTGGAAGCCCTTCAGAGTATTTGTTTGTAAGGCAGGAACCAACTGCTTCCATCACTGCTCGAGATGTGAAATTCTCAGATGCAATAAGTTCTAAGCTCCTAAATTGACGTTTCTTCTCTTTGTCAATTATAGCACGAACATCAGGATCAGCTTCACTCAATCCATAGTCTTCGAAGCTGCTCCCAGCACCTAAAAAATAGCAGTTGACATCCATGAGTAGATGAATAAAGTCTAAGAAAGTAAATATCATCATACAAATTCATGAGGGATATCTAACCACCGGAAATGGCTTTAGTCCCTATTAGTTTTTGCGTTCCTTGCAAAGAAATGAAAAAGCAAACTAATATGTTCAATGAAAATCTCTTCTGACACCACTAATAGTCTCTGCGTCAATTTAAGAGAGATGATAAAAAAGATGGAGAACCTATTCATATATGCCATTTGTAAACAAGAAAAAGACACTTCCAAGTCCCAACCCAAGTAAATTGGCAAGTCACCAACTACTCCAATTTCAGAAGCCTACAGAGAAAATTCAGGCCCAACAGATACCAGATTCCAGCTTTAAGTGATCTAACAAGTTCATCACATAAGGCAATTGGTGTACAAAAAATGAATTTAAGAGTCCACATCTTTTTTATGATAAATAAGAGAAGTCTACATTTATAACTTGTCATAAGAATGAAACCTCATATCAGGATTACAACAACAAACCCAGTATAATCCCACAAAGTGGGGTCTAGGAGGGTAGTGTGTACGCAGACCTTAACCCTAACTTGTGAAGATAGAGAGGTTGTTTCTGATAAACCATCAGTTCAAGGAGTGATAAAAAAAGAAGCCGAAACAACAATTAACAACATCAAGAGCCAATGTTAAAAAAAGCGTCCGCTTCCTCGCTTTAAGCGAGAAGCGAAGCGGAGCGATGGGTTGGTTGCTACCCCAACTAAAAGCGGCGCAGGTACAAAAAAGCGACTGCTTCTCTCTAAAAAGCGAGAAGCGGTGAAGCGGTCGGTAGCGGAAGAAGCGATCGCTTCTTGAATTAAAAGGCCCAAACGAGTCTTTTTCAATTAAAAGACCCAAATTGTTGAGTCTTATGATTTAGACACTTCTTCAGCAACAAACTAGGATTCTAAACCAGCCTTTTCTTCCTCAAAAAACCAGCGATTTCTTTCTCACATGAAGCAACGATTTGTTCAAGCAAACTAGGGTTCTTCTTCTTCTTCAACATTACAACAACAGCTTTCAAGTTTCAACAGGTATGTTTTTATTTTCATTCTTCTTCTTCTTCTTCTTTCTTCTTCTTTTTCTTTTTCTTTTTCTTTCTAAACGTCCAAAAAGCGCCGAAATGCTGGCGAATTTTTTCAGAAAAATTCTGCCCCGTTTCTGCCCAGATTCTACCCAATTTCTGCCCAATTGATGTTACTCTTGACAATCTTGTAGAAGAATAGGATGCTCATTTTGTGCTTTAATTGATGCTACTCTTTAGTTTTTTAATTCAAGTATTGAACATTTGCTTACAATACATGTGTTGTCTATGCCGTATTTTCGTGAAATGGGGGTTGTCGCTTTTCCTCGCTTCACGCTATTTTTAACACTGTCAAGAGCATCAAATAATATTTCATTTGCTCAACAAACTCCATCCACCCCCACCCCCCACCCCACAAAAAAAAGGTATAACAAGATAGGAAATACTACAAATTTAGCAATAACTTCACGATAACATAAACATCATGGCCTGTGATATAAGCAATTATGTTAATTTTTGATTTACCTGTTTACCCTAAAATTCGAGTAACAATTAAACTTATATTGTGGTTTTAAGGATATGTGATTTAATCCAATACCAATTGATAAACAAGGAATTAAATAAATAAATTAGAGAATAAAGTAACTCAAACCAGTATGCAAGCCAAATCTCGACCTCAACCTATGATAGTCTCGAGGTGTGATAATAGGAATAGGAAATTATAAAGCAACTCTGATGAACAATAAATGAAATAGCAAGAAAGTAATGAGCATATATTTTCTTATCAGTGAACAATGTGTCCCTATAAATGGATGGATCTCCCTTTATATAATAGGTACACTTCTAATTATAATAGGAAATCATATTTGACAACTGATTAACCGCCAAAGACCAATCCATTCCAAAATTCACGCCGTGATCTCCGGCCCGTTGCAGGTATCTCGCTCTTTCTGTTACTGAGTCATACCGGCATCATCTCGAAGCATGCCTTCTTCTGACCTCGGTAAGTGATATCGACCTCAACCTTGTGAAGGAAACTTCGACCCCGAGCTCGACGTCCTGGCCTTCCGTATCACTTTTTCCATCGAAGAACGAAATGGGGTAGCCCCGATTTCCACGGTATACATTACCACATAACTAAAACCTATTGACAAATAACTCCTGAAAAAACATATCTCCTAGACACTTCACGAAAACACACAACAATGGTCCATCAAACCCCATTTGATACCTGTTAGTGAAATTCCTGGCACTGCCACTGCCCCTCCCCCCAAATAGAGATTAAATTTTATGCAAAAAAGACAAACCAAAATACTTGAACATAATTTCATATGCATACTATGTAGGAAAAACAAATAAAAATTTCAAGATTACCTACAGAAACAGAAGAAGTAGGACTTCCTGTTAGCAAGCTCCCTTCAATTGGAGATGCTCTGCAGGGTTTTACAGAGCATAATTTAATCCGACTCAAATTTACAGTAATAGCACTAGTAGCCCCTTTTGAAGGAAAAGATGACCCTTTAACCCAAACAGGCTGCTGAATAGAACCCATGATTGCAGCTCCGCAACAAGCTTCCATGTTACAATCAACCAGCAAAACCCCTTCACTTCAAAAAGCTCAAAAATTCAGTTATTATGCAAAAGAAAAAAGAGAGTTTAACTTTGAAACAGTAAGAACTAGATGAAATGTAAATAGTTTAACCTTATTAAGATTCTGTTCTGTTTTCAGCTTTGGGGTTTTTCGTGCTGTTGGAGAACTGGGAATATATATGAAGGAACACGAGGGAAAGAAAAACGAACCCTAGCTTGGAAATTTGCGCGCCGCTCATGCACTGGTCCTGTACTAAATAAAGTCACCACTAATATTATATCCCTTGCAATTGAGTGGAATAATATTATTTTTTTCTGAAAAATAAAAACTTCACTAATATTGAATAATACTAGTATATATAAACGTGCAAATAATAATACGTGATGATTTAATATTTATTTATATGAAGGGAAAAAAATTAATGAAAGAAATTTTATGTATAATAATACAACAATCACTTAAATGCCGAAAAATATTATTACATTAACATAATACATGAATTTAAAATAAAAGGACATCATCAAAACTTACACAAATGATCAATTTTGTCATGTTAGTTAGATAATTATGTATTATAGTTTAAAAGTATTTAATGTGATGGTATCTTAACAAACACTTCTTTATGGACAATATTTTTTTGTGTGTGTTTCCTCTTAATGCTTTGATTGCTCTACCTTAACCAAAACTCTTGTTGTCGATCTCGATATTCCTCTTGAAAATGCAATATACAGTTGTTCGTGCAATAAAATATATTGCGGTAAAAATAGTTCAATATTTAGGATGTTTGTCCTTGTGCTTTATTTGTTATATTTGCAAAACACAAACATACTAAAAATTATTTTCACACAAATTTAAGAGGATATCCATTAGTTTCGGAAGATGAAAGTTGAATTTAGGGATAAGAATATACTTAGAAGCACATTGACCAGTATCATAATTTTTGCATGTATGACGTTATTGTCAAAACTTCTATATACCATATGTGTGCTATTACATAAGCTATTCGGTATATCTAAATTTTTCGGTAGCATGACGGACATATTTTTTTTCTTCAAAATTAACCTATATACAATGGAAGATCAATTTTAACTTAGTCTATTATATATATATATATATATATATATATATATATATATATATATATATATATATATATATATATATATATATATATATAGTGATACTAACATACGTAAGAAATAATAAACTTGACAACAAACATTTATGGTAGAAGGTCATTTGGTATTAAAATATTTAAGTATTCTTCTTGGTGGTAATTATTGGTATCATTTTCTACTGAGTCAAAAACTGAAAAATATTTTATTTTTTTATAAAATTTTGCAATCAATCTTTTATTTAGTTGATCAACATATTCATTTTTGCTAGCTAATATATCTTTTTAATTCTATTATGCGATTTGTACAAATTGCATTTTAATCTAATGATAGAATTATTTCTCTTATTAAATGCACTACTATTACCATTAGGATTGATAACCAAATGTTCATGAAAAATCAAATCATCTTTTATTGGATGCTCTTCTTCGTTTTGACACGAAGCAAGAAGATACTGAATACTGGATCTGTTCTTACTTTATATTTCTTGTCAATTGAATCTTTTTCATTTGAGGCAGAAGTATAACTTTGGCAAGCTAGCTTTTACAATCTCTGTTTTGTCGATTTTGGAACTACTGGTAGTACTTAACAGAAATTATCTCTCAAACCATTAATTTTTCACCAACGGCTCATTAATAAGAACTCCAGACAATTATTTCGATCGTTTGACACTTTGCCATATGTGTTTCATCTCATATTATCAATTTTCTTTCCTTATAAATTTAGTACCATTGCTCTTCTTTAATATATTTGTGATGGTTATTTAAGTTGTTTGAAGAGGTATATCAAATCTAAAGTGGGTGGTCTCACAATAAAATTGTTGTTGGTACACCACTTGCTATTATTGCTAACAATGGCATGCCTCTTGATATGATATTTGCAAGTAATTCATGACATATGGAAATATTATTTCGATTTCGTTAGAGGCGTCTACAAAGAATAAGCACTTTATACAAGGTCGACTCTTTATAATATAGTCTTGAAAGCTTATTCTTGATTAAGATTTAGCTTTGATTGTGCTTCCTCAGTCACTTGTATAGCACTTTGATTCTTAATAATATACTAACCTTTTAACTTTGTATTCTAACACTCATTTTATGGAATAAATTTATGTATATTAAGATTTTTTTAACTTGAATAAAACTTTTACTCATATGATGAATTAAAAAATAATTGAATTGGATTCTCTTGCTAAATAATTAATTAAAAATTTAATTATTTGGTTTTAACATAAAAAATAATTAATTCTATGTTGATTCAGATCTTAATATTAGTTCATCTCTTGTTTTGAATATTTAATCTTAATTATAATTTTATCCACTATAAATTTTATTTTCAAAGAGTAAAAGATTGATATGATATTTCACTTTTAGATCTTTATGTTTGTAGAATCATTAGTGATATTGACTCTTACCAATCATTTTTTTCTCTTTCTGACGCATTATATTCTTAAATATTTTCTTAGTTGTTGTTTAATAATTGGGTATTTTTCAATATTACACGAAAAATTGATTAAAAAAATATTATCTGAGTGGGAAAATAATTCAAATATAATATAAAAATATATTATCGTAGGGGTATTTTTTTTTCTCAATTTCAACTCTTTATGCAGTCCATTTAATATATTTTTTTTGGTATTGGACATTATAGACTCTCCTTTTTCTAAATAGATTTGGATAATATAATACATTTTTAAATTAAATTAGTGATAGGACATTATAATACGTTTTCGAATTGAATTAATAATAATAAAATTTAATAAGTATATCATAAAAGTAATACGATTACATGACTAAAAATATTTACTTGTTCAATTTTCTATGAATTAGACCGCCCGAAAGTAATTATACTAATAGAATTCCTAAATGTAATCATGTAGGATTCTTAATGTGTTGTATTATGTCCTGAAACTAATAGGATTATAAGGCTAATATCTAGAATTCCGGTTATGTCCTTTTATTATAAGTTATTATTTTTAATATATAAGGTTAATTTTGTAAACCGATTGTAAGGACCCAGATTTTCCATCCTTGGGAATGTGATGGCGCCAACTTGTGAAAGCTAGGCAAGCCGAGTATTGTAAATTCATTACCCTTTTTATTAAGTATGTTCAACAATTCAAAGTATCAAGTGATTTAAGCAGCGAAATAAACTAAATAACCAGAAATGGGGAAGACAAAAACTTAATCATTAACCGAAGATTTGCTACATAATCTGAAATACAATACTACCCAAAATTTGGTGTCACAAGTCACGGACTATCTGAGAATACTACAGATAAGGTCTGAATGGAAATACACAAATCTGTCTCTGAATAAGTAAAAACAGAAAGAGAAATGACAGAAGGAGATGCCAAGGCCCGCAGACGTCTGTAGGACTACCTCGGGTCGCTTGAGCGGACTGAAGACAGCACCCTCACTGCGGTCCGAACGCTTCGGTGTCAGTATGTTACACTGTGCAGAGTGTAGTATCAGCACAACCGACCCCATGTGCTGGTAAGCGTCTAGCCTAACCTCGGCGAAGTAATGACGAGGCTAGGACCAGACTACCAAATAAACCTGTGCAGTTAAATCATATACATCGAAAATAAAAGTAGATAATTACAGCTAAAGTTGGGCAGGGGAAACATGATGGGGGAGTAACAGATAACAATAGAATAATAGTAGAGAAATGTGAGGAATGCCATAAATCAATTACCAGCAAAAGATAAGAAAATAAGAAACAACTACACATGTAATATCGTTGCAGGCGTGCAACCCGATCCCATTTCATATATTCCCTCCGCTTCAATTTATGTGAACCCATTTGATTGGGCACAAAATTTAAGGAAAGAGAGAAGACTTTTGAACTTGTGGTGTAAAATGAAGCATATATATTTTGTGTGGCTATAAATCATTGAATAAAGTAAATTATTTCCAAATAGGGAAAGAGGTCATTCTTTTTGGCACGGACTAAAAAGGAAATAAGTTCACATAAATTACAACGGAGGGAGTAATACCGTTGCAGGCGTGCAACCCGTTCCCATTTCATATAGTACCGTTGCATGCGTGTAACCCACTCCCATTTCATATAGTACCGTTGCAGGCATGCAATCCACTCCCATTTCATATAGTACCGTTGTAGGCGTGCAACATTCTCCCATTTCATAGAGTACCGTTGCAGGCGTGCAATCTGCTCCCATTTCATATATCAACACCAATCACAAAAGAATCCCGGTAAGGGAACAATAATATAACAATAACATCCCGACAAGGGAACAATAATATGACAACAATATCCCGACAAGGGAATAATAATATCATAACAACATCCCGGCAAGGGAACAATAATGATAATCCTCATATGAAGCACGAATAAACCACAACGGAGTCACAACAATTACAATACAAGACTCACGGGCATGCTTGACACCGACGTATAGATACTCGCCACCATGCATATACGTCGTACTCCACAAATAACACATAGCAAATAAGACACAACTCTTAATCCCTCAAGCTAAGGTTAGACCAAACACTTACCTCAAACTTCCAAGACCAACTCAAGCCTCAAACACCGCTTTTCTTTTAGAATTCACCTCCAAATAACTTGTATCTAGTCCAAATTGATTTAACAACATCAATAAATACTAAAGAATTCATACCCAATGCTTAATTATAGGTTTTCTATCATTTTTCCTAAAAAAGTCAAAAATCAACCCCGAGCCCGCTTGGTCAAAACTCGAGGTTCCGACCAAAACCCGATCATCTATTCACCCACAAGCCTGAATATGCAATTAGTTTCGAAATCCGACCCCAAAACGAGGTCTAAATTTCAATTAATCAAAAAGCCCTAACTCTACCCAAATTCCTAATTTCTACCATAAAAACCCTAGATTTTTGGATGAAAATTGATGAAATGCAATGGGAAATCGAAAGAAAAAGGTTTAGAATCCTATACCAATGCTTTGGGGAAGAACTTGTTCTTTGAAAATTGCCTCAATGCTCTCTAGTTTCGAAAATATGAAGTTTTGAACTAAATCCCGATTTGCTACTATTTTAATTCACTGGACAGGCCTTCTTCGCGTTCACGAAGGGCCCGTCATGTTCGCAAAGGGTCAGGCCCATTAGCCTTCGCGTTCGCGGACCTTTGGCTCCTCAAGCCTTCGCGTTCGTAGGCCAGTGGATGCGTTTGTGTAGAACAAAATCCCATTCCCCTGCCCCAGTCCAAAGGCCTTCGCGTTCGCGATCGCAGGTCCGCGTTCGCGAAGGGTAGCACCCACAAAGCTTCGCGTTCGCGACTTGTTTCTCGCGTTCGTGTAGAAGGAAAATTCTTTCAGCCTGACTTACCCTTCACGTTCGCGAGAATCATTCCACGAACGCGAAGAACAAAACTTCAGAATACCAGAAACTGAAAATCTGTAACTTTTCTAAGTTTAAAAACCTTCCGAAACCTAACCGAAACTCACCTGAGCCCTCGGGGCTCCAAACCAAACATGCATACTAACTCAAAAACATCATATGGACTTACCCGTGCGATCGAATCGCTAAATTACCAGCTTTAACAACGAATTTAGCATCAAAATCAAAGAAAAATATCAAGAACACTTAAGTTTCAAATTTCACAACCAAGGGTCCGATTCACGTCATTTCAAGTCCGTTTCTTATCAAATTTTACAGGCTCAACTTAAATCATATATAAGACCTGTATCGGGCTTCGGAACCAAAATACGGGCTCGATACCATCAAATTCAATTACATTCAAATTTCCAAAAACTCTAAAAAATTTAGTTAAACAATTTTCTTCAAAAATTCATTTCTCGGGCTTGGGACCTCAGAATTTGATTCCGGCCATATGCCTAAGTGCCATATTTCCTACGGACCCTCCGGGACCGTCAAATCATGGGTCCGGGTCCCTTTACCCAAAATGTTAACCGAAGTCAACTTAAATTCATTTTAAGAGCAAAATTTATCATTTTCACAGATTTCCACATAATGGCTTTCCGGATAAACATTCGGACTGCGCACACAAATCGAGGTGAGATAAAAAGGAGGTTTTAAAGCCTCGAAACACAGAATTTAGTTCTAAAACAGGTGATGACCTTTTGGGTCATCACATCGATATTGTACATGCTTTTATAACAATATAGACAATTGTTATTATAAATATGTTGAAATGCTCAGTTTAATGTAATATTTCATAAACGATGTTTGATACTTTTTTATTTAAAGCAAAGCTTTGGATAAGTATTCAATTATATATATATATTAGTTAGTGTTTACCCGTAAAACGATATAGTCGGATTTGTAATGTGGTTTATAGACACATGAATTAAATTTATCCGATAAAATAAAATAATGAAGAACAAAGAAATTAAAATAAAGAGAATTGAGGAAAAGTCAAGTCCGAGCATCAGAATGTTCCCACCGGAAACAAGAATAATTAGAAAATATCGGTAATACTTGTATAAAAGCTTGAGAGAATGAATAATAGTCTTTTTCTATCCATGTTTCTTGATGTCTTACAATATAATATAACTATTTATAAGAGCTATGGGATGTATGATCTACCAATTGATTACCAATATTAATGCTACAATAAAATATCACGATCCGGATTTTCCACCCTTGGGAGTCGTGATGGCGCTTACCGGTGAAAGCTAGGCAAGCCAAATTATTCTAATTTCTAACCTTTTTCAGTTTTTAAGTCCTTATAATTTCAAAGCAACATATCAAACGACGGAAATAACAATATCAATAACAAAGCGGAAGACGAAATCTGATAATTTAACTTAATACAAACTGCGGAAGTCTAAATATAACTCTACCTAGAATTTGGTGTCATAATTTCACAGACTGTCTAAGAATACTACAAATAAGGTCTGAATAGAAACACACGAATCTGTCTCTGAATAAAAAATAGAAAAGAAATGATAGAAGGAGTCGCCAAGGCCCGCGGACGCCTGCAGGATTACCTCGGGTCACCTGTTGGACTGAAGGCAGCAACCTACCTATGGTCCAAATGCTCCGGTACCAGTATCTGCACACAGTGCAGAGTGTAGTATCAGCACAACTTACCCCATGTGCTGCTAAGTGCCTAGCCTAACCTCGGCGAAGTAGTGACGAGGCTAGGACTAGACTACCACATAAACCTGTGCAGCTAAATCATATACAACGTAAAAATAAAAGCAGATAATTACAGTTAAAGATGGGAGAGGGAAAAAACATGCTTCGAGGAGTAACAGATAACAACAGAATATCAAGAGGAAATATAAAGAAACAAAAATCCAATTACTAACAAGGATAAGGAAAACAAATGCAGAATTCACTTTCATTTCACAGCTTCTTGCAGGCGTGCAACCCGATCCCATTTCATGTATCTCGTTGCAGGTGTGCAACCCGATCCCATTTCATATATCTTGTTATAGGCGTACAACCCGATCACATTTCATATATCTCGTTGCAGGCGTGCAACCCGCTCCCATTTCATGTATCTTGTTGCAAGCGTGTAACCCGCTCCCATTTCATATATCTTGTTGCAGGCGTGCAAACCGCTACCATTTCATATATCTTGTTATAGACGTGTAACCCACTCCCATTTCATATATCTCCGTGGCGGCGTGCCACCCGATCCCATTTACAAATCAACAACAATCACAAAAGAATCCCTGTAAGGGAATAAGAGTATAACAACAACATCCCGGCAATGGAAATAATATCGTAAACAATAACATCCCGCCAAGAGAGACAATGTCATAACAATAACATCCCAGCAAGGGAGATAATATCATAAACAATAACATCCCAGCAAGGGAGACAATATCATAAACAATAACATCCCGGCAAAGGAACCAACAATGATAGTCAACATTTTAAGTATGAACAAATCTCAACAGAGTCACTACAATTACAACACTAGACCCACAGACATGCTTGACACCGACGTATAGATACTTATCACCATGCCTATACGTCGTACTCCAAATTAACACATAACAAAAATAAGACACAACTCATAATCCCTCAAGCTAAGGTTGGACCAAACACTTACCTCGATGCCACGAACACAATTCAAGCCTCAACTACCGGTTTTTCGTTTCCACCACCAATTCGCTTGTATCTAATGCATGAAAATAAGTTTTTCAATATTTTCCCCAAAATTTCAAAAATCGACCCCAGACCCACATGGTCAAAACCCGAGGTTCAAACCAAAACCCGATTACCCATTCACCCACGAACCCAAATATATAATTTATTTTGAAATCGAACCTCAAATCGAGGTCCAAATCCTTAATTGAAAAACCTAGGTTCTACCTAAAACACTCAATTTCCTCCATGAAAACCCTTGATTTTGAGTTGAAATCATGTGAAAAGATATTAAAGATTGAAGAAAACAAGTTAGAAATGATTTAAAATCGATTTGGAGAAGAATTTTTCTTTGGAAAATCGCCCAAGAGAGTTTATGTTTTGAAAGAGTTTGAAAAATGAAAGATTTTCGGCTAAGTTATGAATTTGCAGGTCGCAGATGTCGCAATTGCGACCAGGGTTCGCAATTGCGAACCCCTTCAGGGCCTGTTATCTTCGCAAATGCGAAGAATATGTCGCATTTGCGACCATGAAGCATTCCGGTCACCTTCGCATTTGCGAAAGAGGGGGCTTCGCAATTCCCACAAATGTTTCGCATTTGCGAAAGGGGCCTGCCCAGGTTTGGTTCGCATTTGCGAAACCTGGATCACAATTACCAAGCCTGAGAATTTCGCAATTGCGAAGCCTGATCTCGAAATTGCGAGATCAGAGGCCTGGGCAAAAATATCAGATACCAACACTTGATCCTAAGTCCAATTTCACTCCGTGGCCTATCCAAAACTCCCTCGAGACCTCGGGGCTCCAAACCAAACATGCACCCCAACCTAAAAATATCATACGGACTTGCTCGTGCAATCAAATCCTCAAAATAACATCAACGACTATGAATTAAACCCCAAATTCATGAAATCATTCAAGAACACAAAATTTCCAATTTCTCAACTTTAAGTCCGTTTTATACCAAACCAATTCCGATCTTTACCAAATTTTACAGATTCAACCTAATTATTATTTTAAACTTGTACCGAGCTTCGAAACTAAAATACGGGCCTGATACCATCAATTTCAAACACCTTTTATTTCCAAAAACTCTTATATATTTCCAGAAAACAATTTTTTTTAAAAATTCATTTCTCAGGCTTGGGATCTCGGAATTCAATTTCGGGCATACGCCCAAGTCCCATATTTTCCTACGGACCCTCCAGGACTGTTAAATCACGGGTCCGGGTCTGTTTACCCAAAATATTGATCAAAGTCAACCTAAATTCAATTTAAATGCAAAAATCATCATTTTCCACAAATTTTCACATAATGGCTTTCCAGATACATGCCCGGACTGCACACGCAAATCGAGGTGAGACAAAAAGGAGGTTTTAAGGCCTCGAAACACGGAATTCATTTCTAAAACAAGTGATGAAAAAGGTCATCACATTCTCCACCTCTAAAATAACCGTTCGTCCTCGAACGGACATAAGAAGGAAGTACCTGAGTCAGAGAAAAGATGGGGATAATGACTCCGCATATCGGACTCGGACTCCCAGATCGATGCCTCAACATGCTGACCTCTCCACTAAACATGAACAGAGGGGAAACTCTTCGATCTCAACTGGCGAACCTGCCGGTCTAGAATAGCTACCGGCTCCTCCTCATAGGACAAGTCCTTGTCCAACTGGAGAATGCTGAAATCTAACATGTGGGATGGATTGCCGTGATATTTCCGAAGCATGGACACATGAAACACTGGATGTACGACTGATAAGCTCGGTGGCAATGCAAGTTTGTAAGCTACCTCTCCCACTCGATCAAGAATCTCAAACGGGCCAATGAACCTAGGGTTAAGCTTGCCCCTCTTCCCAAATCTCATCACGCCCTTCATAGGCGACACCCGAAGCAACACCCGCTTACCGACTATGAATGCCAAGTCACGAACCTTACGGTCCGCATACCTCTTTTGCCTGGACTGAGCTATACGAAGCCTATCCTAAATAATCCTGACCTTGTCCAAGGCGTCCTGTACTAGATTCGTACCCAACAACCAAGCCTCTACCGGCTCAAACTATCCAATCGGCGACCGACACCGCCTACCATATAAAGCCTCATAAGGAGCCATATGGATGCTCGACTGGTAGCTGTTGTTGTAGGCAAACTCTGCTAAAGGCAAAAACTGATCCCACGAGCCTCCAAAGTCAATGACACAAGCCCAGAACATATCCTCCAAAATCTGAATAGTACGCACGAACTGCCCGTCCATTTGAGGATGAAATGTTGTACTCAACTCGACCCGTGTGCCCAACTCATGCTGAACTGCTCTCCAGAAATGTGAGGTAAACTGCGTACCTCGGTCCGAAATGATAGACACGGGCACACCATGAAGGTGAACAATCTCCCGGATATAGATCTCATCTAACCTCTCGGAAGAATAAGAGACTGCCACAAGAATGAAATGTGTTGACTTGGTCAGCCTATCAACAATAACCCACACTGCATCGAACTTCCTCTGAGTCCGTGGGAGTCCAACAACAAAGTCCATAGTGATACGCTCCCATTTCCACTCATGAATCTCAATCTTCTGGAACAAACCACCAGGTCTCTGATGCTCGTACTTAACCTGCTGATAATTCAAACATCGAGCCAAATATGCAACAATGTCCTTCTTCATCCTCCTCCACTAATAATGCTGCAACAAATCCTGATACATCTTAGTGGCGCCCGGATGAATAGAGTACCGTGAACTGTGGGCCTCCTCTAGAATCAATTCTCGAAGACCATCCACATTAGGCACACAAACTCTACCCAGCAGCCTCAAAACTCTATCATCTCCCAATGTAACCTGCTTGGCACCACCGTGCTACACCGTGTCCCTAAGGACACACAAATGAGGATCATCATACTGCCGATCTTGGATACACTCCAATAAGGAAGAATGAGAGACTTTGCAAGCTAACACACGGCTGGGCTCAGAAACATCCAACCTTACAAACTGATTGGCCAGAGCTTGAACATCCAAAGCAAGCGGTCTCTCACCGAACGGAATATACGCAAGACTGCCCATACTGGCTGACTTCCTACTCAAAGCATCGGCCACCGTATTGGCCTTTCTCGGATGGTATAAGATAGTGATATCATAGTCCTTTAATAGCTCCAACCACCTTCTCTGCCTCAAATTTAGCTCCTTCTGCTTGAACAAATATTGTAGACTCTTGTGATCCGTGAACACCTCGCATAACACGCCATATAGATAATGCCTCCAAATCTTCAAAGCGTGAACAATGGCTGCTAACTCCAAATCATGAACTGGATAATTCTTCTCGTGAATCTTCAACTGATGCGAAGCATATTCAATAACCTTGCCATCTTGCATCAACACCGTACCAAGTCCAATACGAGATGCATCACAATAAACCGTATATGGCCTTGAACCTGTGGGCAAAACCAACACCGACGCCGTAGTCAAATCTGTCTTGAGCTTCTGAAAGCTCGCCTCACACTCATCCGACTACTTGAACTGGGCACCCTTCTGGGTCAACCTAGTCATCGGGGCTGCAATAGACGAAAACCCCTCCATAAACCGACGATAATAGCCTGCCAAACCCAAGAAACTCCGGATCTCTATAGCTGATGCTGGTCTAGGCAAGTTCTTAACTGCCTTTATCTTCTTCGGATCTACCTGAATACCCTCTGCTGATACCACATGACCCAAGAATGTAACTGAACTTAACCAGAACTCACACTTCAAAAACTTAGCATACAACTGACTATCTCTCAAAGTCTGAAGAACCACTCTCAGATGTTGCTCGTGCTCCTCTCGGCTGCGGGAATAGATCAAAATATCATCAATGAAGACTATCACGAACGAATTCAAGTAAGGCCTGAACACTCGGTTCATCAAATCCATAAAAGCTGCTGGGGCATTTGTCAACCCAAATGACATTACCAAGAACTCATAATGCCCGTACCGAGTGCGAAAAGTTGTCTTAGGGACACCAGATGCCCTAATCCTTAACTGATGGTAGCCAGATCTCAAGTCAATCTTCGAAAATACCTTGGCACCCTGAAGCTGATCAAACAAATCATCAATCCTCGACAATGGATACTTATTCTTGATTGTAACCTTGTTCAACTACCAGTAATCTATACACATTCTCATCGATCCATCCTTCTTCTTAACAAACAACACTAGCACACCCCAAGGAGAGACACTAGGTCTAATGAAGCCTTTATCAAGTAAGTCTTGCAACTACTCTTTCAACTCGGGGGGGGGGCATACGATATGGCAGAATAGAAATATGCTGAGTGCCCGGAGCCAAATCAATGTAGAAGTTAATATCCCTGTCGGGTGGCATGCCCGACAGGTCTGAAGGAAATACCTCAGGAAACTCACGAACAACAGACACAAAATCAATAAAAGAAACCTCAGCACTAGAATCACGAACATATGCCAAACACCCCTTCTGGACCATAAGCTGAGCCTTCATATATGAGATAATACTACGGGTAAAATGACCATGAGTCCCTCTCCACTTTAAACGACGCAACCCTGGCAAGGCTAATGTCATGATCTTGGCATGACAGTCCAAGATAGCCTGGTAAGGTGATAACCAGTATATCCCCAATATGACATCAAAATCAACCATATCCAAAAGTAACAAATCTACACGAGTCTCAAGACCCCAATCACAACTATACATGAACGATGGACACAATCTACCACAATAGAATCACCCACCGGTGTAGACATATATACAGGAACACTCAAGGAATCACTAGGCATGATCAGATACAATGTAAAATAAGATGACACATAGGAGTATGTAGACCCTGGATCAAATAGAACTGAAGCATCTCTACTACAAACTAGAATAGTACCTGTGATAACTACATCGGAAGCCTTAGCCTCAGGCTTGGCTGGAAGAGCATAACATCGGCGTTAGGCCCCACCACTCTGAACTACCTCTCTGGGACGGCCTCTTGTTGGCTGATCTCTACCTCTTGCGGCCTGAGCTCCACCTCTAATACCTCTACCCCCACCTCTACCTCCACCTCTAGCTGGCAGGGCGGGCGGCGGAACACTCAATGCCTGAACCATGGCACGGGAACCCTGGTGTTGAGAACTGCTCGGTGCTCGAGGGCAATATCTAGCAATGTGCCTTGTGTCGCCACAAGTAAAACAAGCCCTCGGTTGCTGGGTTGACGACCTTGAAAACTCTAAAGCAGAGGTGCACTGATAGGAGCTGGCAATGCACTATAGGACCGCTGATCAGAATACTGCATGTGAGAACAACGACTACCATGAAAAGCCTGAAGTGCTGACTGAAACGGCTTAGGAGGATGACCCCTACCAAAAGAATCCCTGCCTCCAGACGAGGCACCACTGAACCTGCCCGAATGATGAGGCCTCTTGTCAGACCCCTGACCACCTCCCTGTGATAGAACCATCTCAACTCTCCTGGCCACATTGGCTGCCTCCTGAAAAGAAATCTCACTCCCCGTCTCCTTAGCCATCTGCAATAGAATAGGCTGAATGAGTCCCTTCATGAACCTCCTCACTCTTTCTCTCTCAGTGGGAAGTATAAAAAGAGCATGACGGGCCAAATCAATAAATCTGGTCTGTGTCACGCCCCTTTTTTCCTTCCTTTTGACGGGGAAGCCCGGGTTTCGACATTCACGGGGTGTAATGACTCCTTTTCCTTTTGGGAATTGGGTATTTAAAGAGTCGCCACCTAACGGATTATGGTGCGTTAGGGCACCTAGAGCGATTAACTCTTGGGTTGGTTTGCATTACCAGAGATTAGGGTAAGGGCTCGAAGTAACCTCGAGGGGAAGGTGTTAGGCACCCCTTTTGATCCACAACTGTGGGTCCCGGCTGAACTTATATTCACAAATTAGTCCATTACAAGTAAATAGTTGAATCAAATATGTTGCAAGTAAAACACGTTAGAATAACTCAAGTAGTAAGATAAAGGGTTTGGACAAGTT
This sequence comes from Nicotiana sylvestris, assembly GCF_000393655.2. Classification (NCBI taxonomy): domain Eukaryota; kingdom Viridiplantae; phylum Streptophyta; class Magnoliopsida; order Solanales; family Solanaceae; genus Nicotiana; species Nicotiana sylvestris. The sequence continues at coordinate 168,989,149 of NC_091064.1, read as the reverse complement.
GTAAAACAAAGGTTTAAATAAAGAAGGAATTTGGTAAAGAGGGTCCTAGGTTGGTTATCCTATAGGATCACCCCACACAATGTCCGGTAAACACTCCTCAATGAGGGGCTACACGTGACATTAACGTGTAGTCATCATATCCCATATCTACCCTTCCCATCCCCTTATTGGTCATGCAAAGCGAGTGTTTGGTCAATGATTTCTATTGCGTGATGCTACCCGTCCCTTCTTAATGGTCCTGGAGGGAGTTAGGACCTCTACCTATAGGTGGTTCTAGACGTACCCCTAAGGTTTTAAAAAGCAAAAATTCTAAGGCGACAATCAAAACACGTAGGACTTTCAACATACAAAAGGAGCAATTAAAGGCTCAGAGTTTCCTCCTCAAAACGAACATATAAGCAGCACAACTCAAGCACAGTTAAGGTATTTTATTAGACAATGTCCTAAAACAAGATATCTAAGTGATATGCAGTAGACAAACAACCTCTCTTAGACTCAGAAGTTATACCCTAGCAGTTGCCTATGGACTCTTTTTTTAAAGCCTGTTAGGATCAGAAAACATTGAGCAATAGAAACAGTTTCAGGAATGCTGTTTTAAAAACACCCTAAAGGTTTGCCTATATGCAGAATACTGATGTCTATATTAATACAGAAACAAAGCAGGTTTTGAAATGGATTCCTTTAATACCTGTAGGCATGATATCTAATGAGATTGGGGCAGTTTGAAAGAACTTGTTTCAAGAAATACTTAATACTTAATAAAACCAATTTAGAAATAAACTAGGTGTGCTCAAGTTGATTATTTAGACTAAATTAGATTAACAGACAGAATTGCGAGTAGGGCTCCCTATAGGCATGATATCTAAGCGTAACACTGATTTTAACGATTTGCAGGTCTGGAACATACATAAATACTCATTGTAACTGAATTTGGATAAGGTCTTATAGGCATGACATCTATTATTAAACTAATTTTAAGACATGATTGTTTGGACCCTATAAGCATGGTTTCTAAACATGATAGAATGTAAAACCTTATAGATATGGTTTCTACTTGATGAGGCACTCGAATTTAAGCAGGAATTTCTAAGAGCATGATTTCTATTGGAAAAACAATAAGATTTAAACATGAAGTCCTAGGAGCATGATTTCTACTTAGTAGAGCAAACAGATTTAAAAGCAAAGTCCTATGAGCATGATTTCTACCCGAATTACCCCATAAAACATGTATCTACCCACCCTTTTCACTAAATACCCAAATATCTGTTCAGAAATTATTACAGGCCAATGAATGAATTGCATAAGTAAAAATAGAAAATCAAGAAGCTATTCTATATGGAGCCTTCAATCAGGCCGAGATTTCCCGAAGCCTCCAATGGCCTCATATGCCTCAATTCCATAGACAAATCAGAGTCTAGGTGCATCAAAGTTCCCTAAGGATCTCAAGGATCCCGGGCAGTGCTTACACCTAGAATTAATAACCAAAGATTGAACAAGTGCAGTGTGGAAAGGCCAGCCTTAGTATGCCAGAGTTCAGAGGGTTCTCAAAGGATCTCAAGGCAGTACACATACTAGATGGGGCAGAACTTATTGACTAAGAGTATAGTGAAAAGTGATACACAAGTTGAAAGGTTTTAGTAAGAAATTGTATTTAACAAAAGTCTTTTTTGAAAATAATTTAGTGAAGCAACAGAGATTGTTTGAAAAAGAGATTGGAGTATTTAACAAAGTCCAAACACCTTAGGATAGGTTCATACACAGTCAGGGGTCATAGCATCAGGGTAGGTTTGGTGGTCACAAACAGGGGTAAAGGGGGTTTGGGAATACATAGGACACACATAGTTAAGCAAAGGCCTGGGAATTAGTAGTCATGCCCAGAAGTAGCTAACTAGACATAGTTACAGAATCAGACATAAAGAATAAACTCACATGCAAAGGGATAGGGATTTGGGAGATCCATGGTAGTAAACATATAACAAGTAAGGGATGATTAGTGTAGACATGCTTAGAGACAAACAGAAGGGGAAATATACTGATCTCAAGGGAAGGGGAAGACATGATAACATGCTAATAATGTAACCCTCAACTACAAGTTTCACAATAGAACTACAAATAGAAGCAAACCAGAAACAAGAGGAACTGAAACAATAAGAGAATCATATTGATATTATTGTTGGAACTTTGAATTGAAACTAGGACATATCAGTGAAGAGGAGAGTAAGCAGAGTGAAAGAATAAGAGAACACAAATGATTAGCCTTGGCTTGCAGCCGGCTAACTCAGAGCAGTAGCAAGTAGCACAAGTGAGAGAGCATAAACTTTTGAGTATGAGAGATAGTTTTTGAACCAAGTGTTCGTGTCTGTGTGTGTTAATGAGAGAGCCTATATATAATCTGAAACTAGGCAGAGTAATAAGGTAAGAATCAAAGTCAAGCAGTAGTTATTGAACTAGGTATCAATTAGTATAAAATTAGTAGAAGTACTCCCTTAATTAAGGGAGTTAATTTCAGATGGTAAAGACAGATAAGGAAATAGATCACATAAGACATGGAATATAACACATAAGGAAATAATTTCAGCATAGTGCAAGTATAGGACATGCAATTAAGGCTAAGTACATAATATTCCAATTAAGGAAATAATATAAGAGTCAGTTGACAACATAATCGACCATAAAATAAGGCAAGAAAAATGACTAAGAGGTTGAAAATCAGTATAGAATATCACAAGAGATTAAAAGGATATCAATCATAGGGAATCAAGGATTCCGATGGACAATAGTACTAATTTTAGGGGAAATTACCATAAATTTCTATGAACAAACAGAATAAACACACAATAGGCAAGAAGAGGTAAATCAGAAATCCTAATAGCACAGTAGGGTAAAAATCACGCAAAATCAAGGATTCGTATAGAACATAGCACTGATTAGAGGAGTTAACAGAATAAACATAGTATAGGTGGAAGAACCAGAAATTAGAAACCCCAATGGGCATAGTAGGGTAAAAATTACACAAGACTCAAGGATTCATGAGAAACAAGCAAGCATATATATTAGACGAACAAATCGTCAAATACAAACTCAGAACCCAGGGTCAAGACCAAGAACTGAGGTTTTCAACATAGACGAGTTGAAAAAGGAGAAAAAACATAGAATCAGTCGAGATATGCAAAGAAAAGAGGTTTAAACATGAAGAATCGATTTATATAGAGTGTAGAAAAAGTTCCAAAAACCCTAACTTTAAAAGGAAAGTAAAACAACTCGCAATCGATGATTTTTGCAAAAGAGGTTTGAGAATAGTGGAAAACATAGAAAGAAACAGGCTCGAATCGCTAAAAATAGCACAGATCTAAGAGATACAAACGATAGTTAGGGTTTCAAAGGAAACCCAAATAGAAACGGAAGAACCTGCTATAAACCTCAAAGATCGTAACAAATGCAACGTGATTTTGCTCAAAATCACACCGGAGAAGCCATGAATAGCCAAAACAGTAACCCTAGATATAAGTCAGCATGGCCCAGGGCCCTTGAAGGCCTCAAAGATGATGAGCAAAGCGATGGAGGAACCATTGGAGGCTTGGAGTTGAAAGGTGGTCACCGGAGAGGATCGTAGAAGGAGGCGACAATTGAAGAGGGATTAGGGTTAGGTTGAGAGAATAGAGGAGACCAGAGGATTCAAAGGCGGCGGGCTGTGAAGAATGGGTAGGGTTAGGGTGGTCTTAGGAATTAAAAAAGGAAAGGGGTCGTATGGACCGTTGATCTAGGAGATCAATGGTCAGGATTTGACCGGGTAGATGGGTTCCGGTTTGGGTAGGTGTATATAGGGTCTGGGTTGGGTTAATTCGGTATGAAATTGGGCTGGGGAGTAGGTTCAATCTGGCTACAATTGAAAGCCAAATCTGGCTATAATATAAATAGCCATTTTTTCTACTTGATTTATAATAAATAATAAATAGTTTTTGAAAATAATTTTCTATACCAAAGCGATTTAAAATATGTAATTATTATTTTAAAAATATAGGGACCAATTTTACGCATATAAAATGTAACTATACTTTAAATGGGCTAGTATTGTTATTATATGCAATTTATCTTGAAAAATACTAAATGCAATTATAAAAAATGCATAAAAATATATCAACCATATTTTGGCATAAGTATAGAGATTAAATGAATAATTCATCATAACAGTAATTTGGGAAATAATTATTGGGGATTTTATGAATAAAAGGGAAGTAAACAAATCAATTTAAATCCTTAAAATTATGAAAAAATTATAAAAACCTTGTGCATGCTTATATATGCATATATATGTTATTTTGAAGGTATTTATGCATGTTTGAAAATATATAGGAAAAAATTGGATATCAACAGCTGTCCCTCTTTACCCTGGAAGGATGAAAGAGTTTTCGGGTAAAGAAATGATGGCCAATTTTGACTGGATGGGATCTTTTGAAAGACATAGGCCGAACTCCTATTTTTGAGTTGCCTACATATCCTCGATTTTACAGGAATCAGGCCAGGTGTAGTTCTGGATTCACCCGCGGAGTAGGCCGATGAAATTATTGCAAGAACGGACACGAGATGCAGAAGCGGCTATAGTGAGCGATTAAGGCTCGGGACGGTTGGAGGGAACTGGAGCGAGATTGATCCTTCTAGGATGGTGATTGCTTACTGGTTACCTGCAGATAAAAGATACTACAAACATGTATTTTGCAAAAATTTAAACATGATGCAAATTCCCTTCGGACCATGAAGGTTGTCTTCGGACGGTTAAAGATGACGTCCTTGGACCATGACGTCCTGGGCCATGAATTACTTAGTGAGGGATTCGGAGGCCATGAAATGGTTTTCTCGGGCTATGAAAATGGTGCCTCCGAACCATGACGCCTTTGAATAATGATATGCAAGTTCGAGAGATCCTCAGGCCATGACATGGTGTCTTCCGGCTATGAGAATGATGCCTTTAGACTATGATGCCTTCGGATAGATTGGAGATATTTTAGCCCATGATATGCAATAATATGATGTAACAAGACAAGACTTAGTCTTGTAAAATGGAGGGTAGAGCTTAGCCCGATCGAAAAACAAATAGATAGTAGTAGAAATAGAGCAATATCTGTGCAAAGAGGGACAATGCTTAGTCCCGTGCAAGTGGGGAGGAAAGTATTAGCCTTATGCAAATGGGGAGACAAGTATTAGCCTCGTGCAAATATTGAGTCAAGGACTAGACTCATGCAAATAGGGAGGCAAGGATTAGCCTCATGCGAATATGGAGTAAGATATTAGGCTCATGTAAATATGGAGTCAAGGATCGTGGAGTCAGAGATTAGACTCATGCAAATGGGAAGCAAGGGATTAGACTCATGCAAGATTGGAGAAAGAGCTTAGTCTTATGCAAAGAGAAGACAATGCTTAACCTTATGCAAATATGGAGGTAGAGCTTAACCTCATGCAAAGAGAAGGCAGTGCTTAGCCTTATGCAAATATGGAGTCAGGGATTAGACTCATGCAAGTATGAAGTCAAGGATTAGACTCATGCAAACGTGGAGTCAGAGATTAGACTCATGCAAATATGGAGTCAAGGACTAGACTCATGCAAGTATGGAGTCAAGGATTAGACTCATGCAAGTATGGAGTCGGAGATTAGACTCATGCAAATATGGAGTCAAGGACTAGACTCATGCAAGTATGGAGTCAAAGATTAGACTCATGCAAGCGTGGAGCCAGAGATTAGACTCATGCAAATATGAAGGCAAAGATTAGCCTCATGCAAGTATGGGGGATAGGTATTAGTCCCATGCAAAGTGCGAGTAGCAGATAAGAGTAGTGTATTTCTTAGCTGGAGATGTATTCAATGTCTGACGGGCTGATGGATAGTAAATTGTCTTTGTGTACACATGTTTCACGAATACTACCGTTATGGCAAATATTGCCTGCATTCAAAGAAAAATCATAAGTTTTATGAAGGGAGGTTGGTTCGTGCTCCTGTCGGCTGGCTTTGCTTTGCTCCGATCTGAAAGCCTTTCGAGTTCCCCTGGGTGACACCTGACTGTTATGGAAATAGAATTTTCGAAAAAAATATGCAATTATTGATACAATAGAATCGTTTTGAAAGCATTTTGATATATCGAGTAATTTTTGATGAACTAGCGACTGTGACACATTTCAAAGGCATTGCAACTCTCTTATGTTGGAATTTTGAGGGTCCTCCTCAAAATTCTACCTCAGTTTGGTAGATGATTTTTAACTGTTTGCGGATGGAGGACCCTGCTAAATCTTCTTCGAAATTTTGAGAATCCTTCTCAAAATTCTGCCCTAGTTCTTGACTGATTACTGACTTCCTGACGTGCGTCGGCATTGGCTGGACTTGCGCCGGAATTTTGAGGACCCTTCTCAAAATTCTGCCCTAGTTTCTGATTTTGGAGGAAATGAAAATTTTACTATGATATGACAAAACCCATAAGGCTGCCTACGTATCCCCTTTTAAATGGGAATCGGGTCAAGCGTAGTTCAATTACATCAGAAAAGAAATGTGAAATAATCTAGGCATAGTATCTCTTGACTGCGTCTGAATTGATTGGTTTTGGCCAAATCTCTCCATCCATTTCTGCAAGTATGAGTGATCCTCCTGTCAAGACCCTGTGAACCATGTACGGACCTTGCCAGTTGGGAGAGAATTTTCCTTTGGCTTCATCTTGATGCGGGACGATTTTCTTCAATACCAGCTGCCCTGGTGCGAACTGTCTCGGTTTGACTCTTTTGTTGAAAGCTCTAGACATTCTACTCTGGTAAAGTTGGCCGTGACATACTGCATTCATCCTCTTTCTATCGGTAAGGGCCAATTGTTCATAGCGGCTTCTTATCCATTCTGCATCGCTGAGTTCAGCTTCCTGTATGACTCTTAAAGAAGGAATCTCCACCTCACCTGGGATGACAACCTCGGTACCATAAACCAGCATGTAGGGGGTTGCCCCGGTTGACGTGCGAACTATGGTGTTGTACCCTAACAGAGCAAAGGGTAACTTCTCATGCCACTGTTTGTGGTTCTATACCATTTTCCTGAGTATCTGTCACACCTCCTTTTTCCTACCCCCGAAAAGGGTATAAGGGAGTTTTTTCCAATTTAAGTGACAATCAAAATGGGATTATTTATATTAAAACAGAGTCACCACTTGGGATAATTTATGGTGTCCCAAGTCACCGGTTTAAAATCCTGAATCGAAGAAGTTGACTCTATTTATGGTCTGCGAATACATAAATCCGGGCAAGGAATTATGTTCACGTGGGAGAAAGTGTTAGGCATTCAACGAGTTCCGTAGTTTTAGCACGGTCGCTTTGATCATACTTGGATTAATCAAATTATCTAGTTACTCATTTTAGAACCTATGTGTAGTTGCCCATTTTAATTAAAAAATTATCCTAAAACGAGTCACGCATACGCGTACTCATTTCGTTTGGTGCGTCAAGAATCATGTCACGCGTACGTGTCCACAATAATCACGCATTATTAATGTTAAGAAATTTTGGCCAAAGTTGCGCGAATGCATTCTCTGATTTTTTTTAAGATCGTAATTATATCGCGTGAACGTGTACACAACCACGATGGTATGTTAAACGGGCCTAAAGCAAGCTATGAATATTCATTTAGAAACCATAATTATGTCACACGAACGTGTACATAATCACGGTAATAAATTCAAAACGTGCCTAAAGGTTCGCCCACCCAGGTGTTGACGACCTAGCATGCTCCTAGCGGTCAAAATAGTAGAACGAAACAATTAGCACTTAATGTCCAACCTCCACAACCAATTCGACAATTTTCACTATTTGTTCTTAGGCTTTCTCTTGTTTGCAATATCACATAAACTATTGATTGCGTTCCCCTAATAATTAATTAATTTACTATAAATAATTTATTAAATACAGTGATAGGAAATACAATACTTAAAGGAGAACGTTGACTTGAAATACTACAAAATCACGGAAAAGACAAAGAAAGAAAAGGCAAAAAACTAACAGTAAAGAATGCAAAGACTAAAAAGAGATTTCAAACCATCTCAATAACTACTAAAGTTCTGAAAATTTAAAAGAAACACTACTGCCAATATGAACTAAAAGTAAGTCTATGAGATTAACTCCTTTTTCCAAAAAATATGACGTTTGAATTTGAAATATGAGGTTCATGGAGAGTATGTCTATTTGAGCACAAATTTTCCCTATGACTTTCAGATTATTTCCTTCACTTTTAATTACTTGATGAGCTACTATGTTCTTATAACTCTAGACCAATCAAACTAAGCATCATGTTCACTAACTATCTAATGTAGTAGTCTAAATTCAATTCACTATGCAACTGAAAGCATGAACGAAGTATAAATAAAAATAATAAATGAGATATAAGATATGCTAACACAAAAGCAAATTAATCTAAGGCATTCACCAAACCAATAAAAAAGAAATAGATAAAAGTGAGCATGAGAAATTGGACCTTCACAGAAGAATAATTTTTCGTTAGTACTTGTCACACCTCCTTTTTCCGCGCCCGAGGGGCGCAGGGGGAGTTTTTTCCAATTAAAGGACAATCGAAACGGGATTCGTTTAATTATTTCAGAGTCGCCACTTGGGAGATTTAGGGTGTCCCAAGTCACCAATTTTAATCCCGAATCGAGGAAAATAATGACTCTATATTACAGTCTGCGTACCAGAAATCTAGATAAGGAATTTCTGTTAACCCGGGAGAAGGTGTTAGGCATTCCCGAGTTCCGTGGTTCTAGCACGGTCGCTCAACTGTTATATTCGGCTTATTTATCTGATTTTTAATACAATATGAACTTATGTGCAAATTTATCTTTTAACCGCTTTATTATTATTGTTTTTACAAGAATGTGAACATCGCTTAAAATATATCTTTGGACTGTGTCACATGAAATGCACCCACAATCCGAAACATATTTTATTTGATGTTTTAGGATTTGGATTTGGGTCGCATGAAATGCACACCCGAGTTTAGGAAAATTAAATTATTAAAGACGCGCCTAAAGCGACTATCGCGTTATTATTTTGCGGAGGCCGTGAAATTCGCTAATCGACCCTCCTGAATTCTAAGTAATTTTAAACAAGTATTTACTGAGGGCCCCGCAATTTGTATTTTTTATTCGGCGAGGCTCATCTCATTCTTATTTCTTTAAAGAATTTGCAACGTCATGGAAATGCATCCCGGGCCACGCCACAATCAATGCGCCCGTGACTAGAGACATATTTCGACTTCGTTGAGATTTGGATTTGGGTCACATAAATGTGCACCCGAGTTTAGGGAGATAACATTATTAAAGGCGCGCCTAAAACAACTAGCGCATTATTATTTTTGGGTGGGGCCGTGAATTTTACTAAACGGCCCGTCCCAGAATCTAAGTATTTAATACATATATTTTGCGAGGGCTCCACAATCTATACATTTTTTATTTTTTGGCGAAGCTTGTCCCGTTTTTTTTTATTTTTATTATTATTTTTATTTTTTATATTTTTTAAAAAAGATGCCATTTTCACGCCTTTAACAATGCTAAACCTTACGGCTTTTTCACAACTACAATCTCACAACTTGTCAAGATTTGATAAAAGAAGTTTAGTGAATGAGTGTTTCGGTAGTAGTAACAGCGTGCACTAATACTATTTTCGAATGACCTAACCGAAGGAAAGGACGAACGGATTAACATCAAACTTGTGTCATAGAACGTCTAGTCCAACTTAATTAAATGATATCAAAAAAACAAAAATACGAAACACCAAAAATGAACAAAACGCATATGGTAAAAACATAAGCAGAACATTATCGCATCAATTTATATATTGCATCTTCGAACATTCAACGTAACATTTCCTTATCTAATGCTTGAAGTTTACTAACCTTTGAACCTCGACAAACTCAGGACGACAAACACGATTCCGACGGAACTCAAGCCGGACCTCTCTGACCGAAGAACAACGACGGAACCTCGGACAGCGCCTCGACGTACCGGACCTCGACGAACCAAAGTCGACCTCTACGGAAAACAGAAAACTTGGCCAAACAGGATCGAAGCAACCCACCGTTGCTCGGAAACGCAGCTATGACTGCTTGGAGGTTGACGACGTTGGACTAAAATGGCGGACTGGTTCTGGAGGTTGACGACGATGGTTTCGACTGGTTTTATGTCGAAGGTTGGTGGTTATGGGTAGGGTTTTTCTGGTTAGTTGTGGGGTTCGATGGGAAGCTGGGAGGTTGACGGTGGCGGAGGGTCAGTGATGGAGGAGTTGGAGGAAGCTGGTCGTGGGGGTTGCGATGCAGCGAGCAGCAGCTCGACGGAGCTGGTGCGTGGGGGCTGCCGGTGGTTTTGGACGGTGGTGTTGGGTGGTTTTGACGATGGTGGACTGGTTCGTTAGAGCTAGGAGGAGGAGGGGTGGTTGCCGGTGTTTATGGCGTTTTGATAGTGGTCGGCGATGGAGGAGTTGGGTGGTCGTTCATGGAGTGTTGATAATGGGAGGGCTGTTCGGAGGTTGACGACGGGGAGGGAGCTGTTTGTTTGGACGCGGGGCTGCTGGGGTTTAGGCGTTGGAGGGGACGTCCGGGAATGGAGTTTGTGGTCGTGAGGGTGTGGGGAAGGTGACGGGGTCCTCCTTTCACAGTAGGGTTTTTTTTTGCTTCTTCTCCGTTTGAAGAAGAAGCGTGAACAATAGTATATGTTTTCCAAAAATCTCCTAAAGTCCGTCCCCCCCTTCTGTTCCTTTCTTTCTTCTTTATGAAGAAGAAAAGGGAACAGTACCCCTTTTTCCCATTTTTTAAAAGTCCCTCCATCCCTCAAAGTCTGTCCGTGTTTTGTAATGCTTTGCCCATGAAAATGAGCCCCACGCGTGGTGGGGTTCGAGGCATATGTCCCCCACGCGTGGTGGGGTTCCCCATGTGTTCTGGACACTGTTTATTATGGGCTAGGTCCGAAAATTAGGCCTAAAACCGGGTAGTTTAAACCCGAATATTATTCTTTTGCCCGGACCCGAGAAATAGGAACACGTTGTTTAACTAGTCCTATGTAAGCAAAATAACTACCAAAAATAAGACTAGTATTTAAACAAAACTATATCTTTTTAAATATTTTTCAAGGTTTAAAATAGCTACAAAATATTAATAAAACTATTTTTTTGTAATTTTCGTTTTTAAATATTAAGATAAAATATGAGGTAATATTTTTGTATTTTTCAAAGTTAAAAAATGACTATAAAACCTTAATAGAACTATATTTTTTTTGTAATTTTCGAAATTATATAAAATACCAAAATAAAGTGCAATTTTTGTATTTTTTCAAGTTTATGAGAGATACATAAACTAAAATTTATATATGTATTTTTTTTGAAATTTTCTTTTTGCAACGAAATAAAGTAAGAGGTTAAAATAGCTATACTAGACCCAATTTCACATATTCATGCTAAAAATGTGAAAATTCTCGGGGAGGGTCAAAAATCACGTGCTTACAGCTGCCCCTCTTTGACTGGAAACACGAAGAGTTTTCCGACAAAGAACGACTAGACGTGTTTTTGACCCGACCATTACTTGGACGGACTACACTTAAGGAAAGGGAGGGATTGTGACCGAGCCCTGGTATCTGAGCTGCCTACATATCCTTGGTTATACAGGAATCAGGCCACGTGTAGTTCGGGAATGAGAGAGATGGTAGAGTGTACCGAGGTGAAGAGCCGATCGAGGTGCCGTTCCGTTGAGGTTCCGGTCTGCGGTCCTGTCATTACAACAAAAATGAAAACTGAAAAAGACTAACTAAGCCTATCAGCTACTAGTTACAAGGATTCCTATCTCTTAAGTCTTCTGAAACTTGGTCTTGAGTCTTGAATGGTGCTTCATGCAGACTTTGGATCTGAACCTTGATACTTGCTAGTTGTAGGTGCTAGTTCTTGAGCAGACCACATTTGTTCTCCACTTCCGTAATTTGGGTTCTTTTTCTTTTTTTCTTTTTTTTTTCTCTCTTTTTCTTCTTGTTTTTTTTTTTTGTTTTTTGGTGACCAACTTCTGTTGATCATCCCAGACTGTTGACTTGCATTCTTGGGGCGAGCTTCTTGTTGCTTCTATCTTGGATTGAGTGCTGGGGATTTTTGTTGTAACCTTCTGCTTTCCAGTGGGTCACTGCTTGATCTTGAAACATGCTTCTCCGTTCTACAGGCGGACTCCTGACTTCTTCTATCTTCGACACGCAACAACCTCCGTTCTACAGGCGGGTCCCTGACAATCAAAACAAACAAAACAAACAAAATTTTCTAACCCAGTTTGTACTGGGAAGATTTGTGAGTCGTTAGCAAAATTGTAACTCATTTACACTACTGATTCAATGATGAGAGTAAACTAAAGACTAGGCTAGGATGTGCATCTCCTCTGAGTAAAACCAAAACTCTTGCTAGCAAATGTGTCTGCTAAAATAGAAACCTCAATGACTCAAACTAGAAAGTGTGTCTTCTATGGTTGAATCGGAATGAGCTAAACTAGGAAGTGTGTCTCCTAAGGGTGAAAACTTCAGTGACTAGAACTAGGAAGTGCGTCTCCTATGAATAAAATCTCGACTAGGAAGTGCGTCTCCTACGGGTAAACTTCAAAAAACTGGACTAGGAATGGTGTCTCCTATGGTCGAACTTAAAATGAATCAAATTAGGAAGTGCGTCTCCTACTGGTGAAGCTTGCTTAGGAAGTGCGTCTCCTATTGGGAAAACTGTTCTTAGGAAGTGCGTCTCCTACTGGGTAAAACTTGCTTAGGAAGTGCGTCTCCTATTGGTGAAACTGAACCTAGGAAGTGCGTCTCCTATTGGTGAAATAAACTTAGGAAGTGCGTCTCCTATCGGTGAAATTAACTTAGGAAGTGCGTCTCCTATTGGTGAAACTTATCTTAGGAAGTGCGTCTCCTATTGGTGAAACTTGCTTAGGAAGTGCGTCTCCTATTGGTGAAACTGACTTAGGAAGTGCGTCTCCTACTGGTGAAACTGACTTAGGAAGTGCGTCTCCTATTGGTGAAACTGAAACTTAGGAAGAAATGCATCTCCTATGGGTAAAGACGTGGAATGTATGCCTCTGTTATCTGGGCGGGCTCCCAATTTCAACACCTAAAAGTAAAGACTGAATGTATTCCTCTGTTATTATGGGCGGGCTCCCAACTTCAACACTTAAAAGTAAAAAGACTGAATTTATGCCTCTGTTATCTGGGCGGGCTCCCAATTTCAACACTTAAAATAAAAAGACTGAATGTATGCCTCTGTTATCTGGGCGGGCTCCCAACTTCGACACTTGAAAATAAAAGACTGAATTTATGCCTCTGTTATCTGGGCGGACTCCCAATTTCGACACTTGAAAATAAAAAGACTGAATTTATGCCTCTGTTATCTGGGCGGGCTCCCAATTTCAACACTTAAAATAAAAAGACTGAAATGTATGCCTCTGTTATCTGGGCGGGCTCCCAATTTCAACACTTAAAAGTAAAGACTGAATGTATGCCTCTATTATCTGGGCGGGCTCCCAACTTCAACACTTAAAATAAAAGACTGAATTTATGCCTCTGTTATCTGGGCGGGCTCCCAACTTCAACACTTAAAATAAAAAGACTGAATTTATGCCTCTGTTATCTGGGCGGGCTCCCAACTTCAACACTTGAAAATAAAAGACTGAATTTATGCCTCTATTATCTGGGCGGGCTCCCAATTTCAACACTTAAAAGTAAAAGACTGAATTTATGCCTCTATTATCTGGGCGGGCTCCCAATTTCAACACTTAAAAGTAAAAACTGAAATGTATGCCTCTGTTATCTGGGCGGGCTCCCAATTTCAACACTTAAAAGTAAAGACTAAATGTATGCCTCTATTATCTGGGCGGGCTCCCAATTTCAACACTTAAAATAAAAGACTGAATTTATGCCTCTGTTATCTGGGCGGGCTCCCAACTTCAACACTTAAAATAAAAAGACTGAATTTATGCCTCTGTTATCTGGGCGGGCTCCCAATTTCAACACTTAAAAGCAAAAACTGAAATGTATTCCTCTCGTTATTCAGGTGGGCGCCTGGGACATGAAATGCAAATACTGAAATGTATTCCTCTCGTTATTCAGGTGGGCGCCTGGTGGTAAAGATATGAAAAATGATATGCCCGCATTATACTGGTGGGTGACCTAGAACAGAAATGAAAAGACAAAAATGTATTCCCGCATTATACTGGTAGGTGACCTAGAAAAGAAATGAAAAGACAAAAATGTATTCCTCTCGTTATTCAGGTGGGCGCCTGTTAAGAACCTTAAAGACTGAAATGTATTCCTCTCGTTATTCAGGTGGGCGCCTGTCAAGAAATGTAAAGACTGAAACCAACATATCCTATTTGAGGGCGGATGAACCCAACATATCCTATTTGAGGGCGGATGAACCCAACATATCCTATTTGAGGGCGGATGAACCCAACAGATCCTATTTGAGGGCGGATGAACCCAACATATCCTATTTGAGGGCGGATGAACCCAACATATCCTATTTGAGGGCGGATGAACCCGACAGATCCTGTTTGAGGGCAGATGAACCCAACAGATCCTATTTGAGGGCGGATGAACCCGACATATCCTATTTGAGGGCGGATGAACCCAACATATCCTATTTGAGGGCGGATGAACCCGACAGATCCTATTTGAGGGCGGATGAACCCGAAATATCCTATTTGAGGGCGGATGAACCCAACATATCCTATTTGAGGGCGGATGAACCCAACATATCCTATTTGAGGGCGGATGAACCCAACATATCCTATTTGAGGGCGGATGAACCCGACAGATCCTATTTGAGGGCGGATGAACCCAACAGATCCTATTTGAGGGCGGATTAACCCAACATATCCTATTTGAGGGCGGATGAACCCAACATATCCTATTTGAGGGCGGATGAACCCGACAGATCCTATTTGAGGGCGGATTAACCCAACAGATCCTATTTGAGGGCGGATGAACCCAACATATCCTATTTGAGGGCAGATGAACCCGACATATCCTGTTTGAGGGCGGATGAACCCAACAGATCCTATTTGAGGGCGGATGAACCCGACAGATCCTATTTGAGGGCGGATGAACCCGACAGATCCTATTTGAGGGCGGATGAACCCGAAATATCTTTAAGACTTGAAAATGTCTTACCTCGAATACTTGCTGGGGATTGGGATGAATTTTCCTTTTCTACCTTCCCCAAATTTTTATTATTATTCTTTTTCTTTTTTATTTATTTATTTATTATTATTATTATTATTATTAGCTTCCTCCTTTGAAGTCTAACCGCTGAGGATACCGACTTTCCAACCTTGTGTTGGACCCCTCGCAACTGCTAGGGATAACACTGTTGAGGAATTATTTGCTTACCTGTTGGGGGTAAAATGTTATCAGCTGGGGGTACCTGACTTCCAGAAAATTTTCTAAATGGAAGGAAAATTTTCTGCCCCAGTTTGATAATATCCCTTGTGGCATGCGTTTCTGCCTCAATGCCATTTCCTTTACCTGTTTCAAATCAAACAAAATTGTTAGTTTAAAACATGGTGGTTGGTTGTGATACTCCTACTGGGATGGCTTTTCCCTTTCTCCTTCCTTGCTCTGCGTTCAACAACTTGTTGGGGATGATCTTATGTGCTGGGGATAATCCCTTCCTGCTGGGGATATCCCTCTTCTTTCGTGGCATAGCTCGGAAACTGGCATTTCCCCGACCTTTTAGTCTAGCATGAATTTCCCCAAATCATGCACACTGCTTTCCTTGCTTTGTTCATGGGCCTTGGCCTTGAGGTTTATAACTTTTGGTAAAGGCGATGGTATCCCTCTTGACACTTGTCAATCTTTTTGTCAACTCCCTTTTGGGGATATCTTTTTGACACTGGCCTCGCGCTTGTTCCTTGACGACTATACCATTCGGATATACTGGTCAGATCTCATCTTGGAAAGCTGATGGCATATTTTGAAGTCATTTCATACTTGTTCTGACCAGACAGACTCTATTGGGGAATTTTTATGAAAGGAGAAAGATAACAGAAACAAAATAAAAGACAAAGGAAACAACGACTCTTTTACAAAAGAAACTATAAATAAAAACCTATCAAACGCAGATACCGACTCTAATAGCCATGACATGCGTATGTGGCCTATCCTCTACCGTCAATCATCTTTCAAGATCTTCAATCGGCGATTCCCCATCTGATTCTCAATCTTATTCGACTTGTAGTGCCCGAAGGGTTTTCACTATCAAGTCTCTCTCATTTTTGGCTTTTCTCTCAGCTTTCATCGCCTTATGGTGCCTGTGAAGGTTTTCACCGATAAGACTCTCTCATTTGTATCACTTTCCAGCTGGGGATTTGGAGTGTCGCCGGTATGACTCTTTCTGCTGGAGATTAGAGTCCTTTCTGCTGTGGAACAGAGTGTTATGTTCGCCGGTAATACTCTTCATTTGTCTGACTTTGCATCTTTTGGAGACTGATCGGAAGGTCTTTCTTTGGACCGTAATGTGGGTTTTGGATAGGCTAGAAAGAAAGGGTATAAAAGGCTCAAAAATACATTAATTTTTTGGGTTATTAGTTACAACCTTCGGAATTAGATTTATTTACAACGACCGCAACCTCTGCCCCAGTTTCTTGCTTGGGGATATCTTAATTGATTTTTTTTTCATTTTTCAAAACTATGACCGAGCCGTGAAGCGCCTACGTATCCTCTTTGAGGAATCAGGTCAAACGTAGTTCCCAATTCCTCTTCTCCATTTGACTTTCTTTTTTCTTTTTGAATCACTTTGCTTTTCTTTTCTCTTTTCTTTTCTCATTTCTCCTTTTTTTTCGTTTTTTTCTTTTTCTTTCTCTCTTTTTCTTTCATTCTTCTTTTTCCATTTTGTTGTTTTCTTCTCTTTCTTTTCTCTTACCGGTCATGCCTTGCGTATTTTATTCGTTGCTACTAATTCCGAACGAGGGGTATGAAAGAAAATAAATAAGGCTCAAAGGGCTAACGAAGGATAAAGTGTTTGGGTAGCAGAACAAAATGCCTTCGTCATTCCAGTCTTCAACACATGCCAAGTGCAAACAACACAATTAAACCATAGATTTATAGCTCTTCCGATGGTGCCGGACTTGACAATTATATTCAACATCTGTTTGTTCATTTGTCACTTCTAAAGCACCGTTGGGCGACACTCTCATTCTCATTATTATGAATGACCCTCATGCCAATTTAGGCGAATCTTTCTTTAACGGTTTTCTTTGTGTTTAACTTGCCCCAGTTCCACATGACTCGAGCTCTGAATAATCTCAAACCGTCCTTATTTTCTTTAAATGGTCTGATCGCCCTTCCAGGGTTTTATGATTAACTTTAAAGATTAGGCCCAAACTGTGAGCGCATGTCATGTCACTAGAATCGGCATCAAACGAAAATGGTAAAAGGACTAAACAAAAGGATGACTGGAAATAATAAAAGACCGGCTTTATATTAGACTACCGGCGAAATGGTTTGAATAATAAAACAAACAAAACAACCAGAATAAAATCCTAACAAAATTTAAACAAACTGCTATGACAAAATGGAAAGATAAGAAGGTTTGACACATGACAAAATCCAAATTACAACCTTAATAATCCGGACAACAGAAATGACAACAAAATAAGCCACCACAAGCTTCTCTCTTGCTAACCAAGGAACGGAGCGTCCTCCCCTTTATCAAAACTGGCCTCTTAGTCACTGAACTTCGCATCAATACTGCCAAGACCATTACCAGCTTCAATATCATCAACCTCCGTCAGCAAGTCCCCAATAGGATTCGAGTGCTTCTGTTATCAGGCCTGATCCCAGCAGAGTGTGTGTCATGAGGTGCAAGTAAAGGATTCTGGGTGTCATTGTCCGGCTTACCACAAACCAACCACCTTAATTTTATTTGCAAAACAAACAAGTTAGAATGGACTCAGTCGGTCCTCATTATTAACAACATCTTTTTTCTTTTTCTTTGTTTTCTTTTTCGCTTTTTCTTTTCATTTTTTTTTCGTTCTTTTTTTCATTTTTTTTTCATTTCTTTTTTTCATTTTTTTTCATTTCTTTTTCATTTCTTTTTTCCATTTCTTTTTTTTTCATTTCTTTTTTTCATTTCTTTTTTTTTGTGGTGGTCGAATCTTATGGAGATTGCCTACGTATCATGACCCCGCATGAATCAGACCTTGCGTAGTTCGTGCCAATAAACAATAATGAACATTTTTTCTTTTCACTTTCATACTAAAACAAACTGGGTTTCAAAGGTTTAAAGATGACCTACAAACTTGAAAATCAAACAACCCACCTATTTTAATCAAAAGGTTTACAAACTTCAAAACAAATGGCCAACTTCCTTCTTCCATTTGCTAATTTTAACCAAATGGTTGTTTTTTGCAAACGTGGCCCTTTCCAACTCTCACATGAATTTTGAGGCCGAGGAGGATTATTTCGACACTTTACAAACTTGTCCATTCTTTTACGAAAATAACCCTTCGACAACTGAAAGATTATTCTAAGGCTATTTCGGCAAGAACGGTTTAAGACGCGGCCGAAGCTGACTGTCGACTCTTTTTCAAATTATAATAAAACTTGGTGTTGCAAAACACGGCCGTTCAGCGCCTCGGGGACGAAGATCTTCTAAGGCTGTGCGGGTCAATTGGACCAAATCTAAAACAATGACCCAAAGGTGGCTGTTTATGCAAAGTCAGCCTTCCGGCGTCCCTTTCGGGAACATTCGGCTATTTATGACAAAACAACATCACCTGACTTATTTATGACTCTTTTTTCGTTTTTCAAATTAGAAAACGCAATATTGCAAACACGGCCTTTCAACGTCTCGGGGAGGAGGATTTTTAAGGCTGTGTGGGTCAACTGGACCAAATCTTAAAAAATGACCCAAAGGTGGCTGTTTTGTGCAAAGTCAGCCTTTCGACGTCCCTTTCGGGAACATTCGGCTATGTCTTGATAAAACAGCGTCACCCGACTTCTTTATGACAAAAATTGAAATTTGACATATATATTTTTTTATGATTATTATTTGCTTGTTTTTGGCTTTTTAGCAAAACGGTGGGGTTGGACCCGATGAGGGTTGCCTACGTATCTCACATCCGGTGAGAATCAAACCCGCGTAGTTCGGTTAAATAAACTGTTTTTGAGAAGATCCTTTTCCATTTTCTATTTTTTTTTATTATTTTTCCACAACAATCAAATAGACTATTATTCTATTATTTTTTCACTTATAACAAACAAACGAATTAACGAAAAACATAAAACATTCCTTCTTTTTGAGAAGGTGGGGTTGGACCCGATGAGGGTTGCCTACGTATCTCACATCCGGTGAGAATCAAACCCGCGTAGTTCGGGCAAATAAGGATAAGTAGATGAACTAACCTTTTTTGAATTTGAAAGAACTACTTTAAAAGAAGAAAGGAAGTATTTATTTTTGATTGATTTTCTTTTTAAAAGAAACACTTCTAAGATATATTTTTGAATTTCATTTGCTTTTTTTTTATTCTAAAGAAGAAGAAGAAAATATTTTTTTGGAATTTTACCTTTAATAAAAGAAATGCTTCTAAAATGTTTTTTTTTCTGAATTTTCTAAAGAAGAATCAAAATATTTTCGGATTTTTTATTTATCTATTTTATCTTTTTTGAATTTTGAACTTTCTTTTGAATTTTTTTTGGATTATATATATATACTTATTTTTGGAACAAATAAAAACTCTTTTTATTTTTATTTCTGGCATTTTCATAGACAAACAAAATAAAATAAAATAAAACCTTTTTCTTTTTAAAAAAAACAAACTCTTTTTCATTTTCATTTAATGGCAAAACAAACTATTTTCTTTAATATTTTTTAAAAACAGACAGAACAATGGTGATTTTTTATTTTATTTTTCCTTTGCTTTTAATATAACAAACTAACAAGACATTTTTCATTTTTAAAATTTCGGCAGAGTTTCGACTCTACTCGGACTTCTATGCTGTTATTTTCTCCTCTTTTTCACGATTTATTTTTAATCTGTGGAAAATAACGAAAACATACAAAATATTTTTGAATTTTCATGCTTTGTTTTATTTGTAATTGTTTTATTTATTTATTTATTTATTATTTCTTTCAAAAATGTGGCATGGGAGACATAATGATTTCCAAGACTTCTTGGATTCCGCGAATGCTCCCCATGCGCTTTTCCCAACATATGAAGCGTGGGGGACATATGGGAATTCCAAGACTTCTTGGATTCCACAAATGTTCCCCATGTGCTTTCCCAAAAAGCAAGCGTGGGGGACATAGGGAATTCCAAGGCTTCTTGGATTCCACAAATGTTCCCCATGCTTTGATTAAAATAACATCATGCTGGAAATGACCAAATGACCCATACGCCCTTGACTAAATACAACATGTAGCACATAGGATGCCGAAGACGGTCTATTATTTTCAGGTTGCTTGTCCTAGACGGACCCAACCCCTGTGTTGAGTCCCCTAAGTCAAATGCACATGATGCAAATAAACGTTCCTACTAGGGATCCGGCATGAGGCTTTGTTATACTAAGTTTTAAAACCTAGGTGTTTGTTCTAGACCTGGCTTACCCGAGCGGACAACTCGAGCCAAGGATGGGAGCTGTGTACCGGTAACCAAAAGGCCATCCGATTTTGCAACTCCTCCGAATCCTCGTTCTATTTTGGGCATATGACACTAACAGAAAGAAGCCACGACCAGCGTGCGCTCCTCAAGAGAGAAGAGAAGGGTTTCGGCACAGTTTATATGTACAGTCCAAATAATATCGAAGCAGTAAAAGCAGCATTTAGCACATTAGGCTCAAACACGTAAAAAAACCAGATAATAAATAAAGCCAAATAATAACAATTATTTCAAGCTCGAATTCTTAACCCTGAACCAGTGGTTCTGGGTATATTCCTCAGTGGAGTCGCCAGAGCTGTCACACCTCCTTTTTCCGCGCCCGAGGGGCGCAGGGGGAGTTTTTTCCAATTAAAGGACAATCGAAACGGGATTCGTTTAATTATTTCAGAGTCGCCACTTGGGAGATTTAGGGTGTCCCAAGTCACCAATTTTAATCCCGAATCGAGGAAAATAATGACTCTATATTACAGTCTGCGTACCAGAAATCTAGATAAGGAATTCTGTTAACCCGGGAGAAGGTGTTAGGCATTCCCGAGTTCCGTGGTTCTAGCACGGTCGCTCAACTGTTATATTCGGCTTATTTATCTGATTTTTAATACAATATGAACTTATGTGCAAATTTATCTTTTAACCGCTTTATTATTATTGTTTTTACAAGAATGTGAACATCGCTTAAAATATATCTTTGGACTGTGTCACATGAAATGCACCCACAATCCGAAACATATTTTATTTGATGTTTTAGGATTTGGATTTGGGTCGCATGAAATGCACACCCGAGTTTAGGAAAATTAAATTATTAAAGACGCGCCTAAAGCGACTATCGCGTTATTATTTTGCGGAGGCCGTGAAATTCGCTAATCGACCCTCCTGAATTCTAAGTAATTTTAAACAAGTATTTACTGAGGGCCCCGCAATTTGTATTTTTTATTCGGCTCATCTCATCTCATTCTTATTTCTTTAAAGAATTTGCAACGTCATGGAAATGCATCCCGGGCCACGCCACAATCAATGCGCCCGTGACTAGAGACATATTTCGACTTCGTTGAGATTTGGATTTGGGTCACATAAATGTGCACCCGAGTTTAGGGAGATAACATTATTAAAGGCGCGCCTAAAACAACTAGCGCATTATTATTTTTGGGTGGGGCCGTGAATTTTACTAAACGGCCCGTCCCGGAATCTAAGTATTTAATACATATATTTTGCGAGGGCTCCACAATCTATACATTTTTTATTTTTTGGCGAAGCTTGTCCCGTTTTTTTTTATTTTTATTATTATTTTTATTTTTTATATTTTTTAAAAAAGATGCCATTTTCACGCCTTTAACAATGCTAAACCTTACGGCTTTTTCACAACTACAATCTCACAACTTGTCAAGATTTGATAAAAGAAGTTTAGTGAATGAGTGTTTCGGCAGTAGTAACAGCGTGCACTAATACTATTTTCGAATGACCTAACCGAAGGAAAGGACGAACGGATTAACATCAAACTTGTGTCATAGAACGTCTAGTCCAACTTAATTAAATGATATCAAATAAACAAAAATACGAAACACCAAAAATGAACAAAACGCATATGGTAAAAACATAAGCAGAACATTATCGCATCAATTTATATATTGCATCTTCGAACATTCAACGTAACATTTCCTTATCTAATGCTTGAAGTTTACTAACCTTTGAACCTCGACAAACTCAGGACGACAAACACGATTCCGACGGAACTCAAGCCGGACCTCTCTGACCGAAGAACAACGACGGAACCTCGGACAGCGCCTCGACGTACCGGACCTCGACGAACCAAAGTTGACCTCTACGGAAAACAGAAAACTTGGCCAAACAGGATCGAAGCAACCCACCGTTGCTCGGAAACGCAGCTATGACTGCTTGGAGGTTGACGACGTTGGACTAAAATGGCGGACTGGTTCTGGAGGTTGACGACGATGGTTTCGACTGGTTTTATGTCGAAGGTTGGTGGTTATGGGTAGGGTATTTCTGGTTAGTTGTGGGGTTCGATGGGCTGCCGGTGGTTTTGGACGGTGGTGTTGGGTGGTTTTGACGATGGTGGACTGGTTCGTTAGAGCTAGGAGGAGGAGGGGTGGTTGCCGGTGTTTATGGCGTTTTGACAGTGGTCGGCGATGGAGGAGTTGGGTGGTCGTTCATGGAGTGTTGATGATGGGAGGGCTGTTCGGAGGTTGACGACGGGGAGGGAGCTGTTTGTTTGGACGCGGGGCTGCTGGGGTTTAGGCGTTGGAGGGGACGTCCGGGAATGGAGTTTGTGGTCGTGAGGGTGTGGGGAAGGTGACGGGGTCCTCCTTTCACAGTAGGGTTTTTTTGCTTCTTCTCCGTTTGAAGAAGAAGCGTGAACAGTAGTATATGTTTTCCAAAAATCTCCTAAAGTCCGTCCCCCCCTTCTGTTCCTTTCTTTCTTCTTTATGAAGAAGAAAAGGGAACAGTACCCCTTTTTCCCATTTTTTAAAAGTCCCTCCATCCCTCAAAGTCTGTCCGTGTTTTGTAATGCTTTGCCCATGAAAATGAGCCCCACGCGTGGTGGGGTTCGAGGCATATGTCCCCCACGCGTGGTGGGGTTCCCCATGTGTTCTGGACACTGTTTATTATGGGCTAGGTCCGAAAATTAGGCCTAAAACCGGGTAGTTTAAACCCGAATATTATTCTTTTGCCCGGACCCGAGAAATAGGAACACGTTGTTTAACTAGTCCTATGTAAGCAAAATAACTACCAAAAATAAGACTAGTATTTAAACAAAACTATATCTTTTTAAATATTTTTCAAGGTTTAAAATAGCTACAAAATATTAATAAAACTATTTTTTTGTAATTTTCGTTTTTAAATATTAAGATAAAATATGAGGTAATATTTTTGTATTTTTCAAAGTTAAAAAATGACTATAAAACCTTAATAGAACTATATTTTTTTTGTAATTTTCGAAATTATATAAAATACCAAAATAAAGTGCAATTTTTGTATTTTTTCAAGTTTATGAGAGATACATAAACTAAAATTTATATATGTATTTTTTTTGAAATTTTCTTTTTGCAACGAAATAAAGTAAAAGGTTAAAATAGCTATACTAGACCCAATTTCACATATTCATGCTAAAAATGTGAAAATTCTCGGGGAGGGTCAAAAATCACGTGCTTACAGTACTCACGAATTGCAAGCTTCCAGACTTTGAGTTACACTGCAAAAGCGTGTAAAAATTGGCTTTGAAATCATCAGCCGCAACCGGAGCTACGGAGGATAATCGACGACTAGAAACACCTCGAATCGAACTCCAAACCTCAATTGATTCTCGTTCTGCTACTGTTCCCCTCTTTTCTATGTGTGTGTGCGTGTGGCTTTCTTTTTTGTCCGTGTGTGGCCGCTGAGTGTGGAGCTGGTTCGTTACTTGGAGTGAGGGGGATGGCTAGAGTTGCTGGCGGCGATGGTGCTGTGATGGTGTCGCGGCTGATTTTTTCTTAGGGGGATCAGGGTTTTTTGTCTAGGTTCAAAGAAAAAGGTGACAAAGTTCAAAGAAGAAGGTGATGAAGTTCTGTGTGTGTGTGTGTTCACGGTTGATCTTGTGTTTTAGCTGCTAGCCTAGGGTCTCGTTTTGTTTCTGCGGCTGAAGTAGAGGATGCAACGCTGGGGGGTGGGGTGGGGTTTTGTTCAGCGGCGGATGATCCTTGGGGGTCTAGGGTGTTAGAGTCTAGGTTATTGTTTTGTGTAATTTTTTGGCTGATTCCCCCTTATGTGTATAGGTCTAGGGTTCTTTTTATAGTCTAAGTCAAGGGTTTTGGGGTATTGGGCTTGGGTTATTATGGGCTAGGTCCAAAAATTAAGCCTAAAAATGGGTGGTTTGAACCCAAATTTTATTCTTTCTCCGTGAACAAAACTAAAAATACTACATCATTTACTAATTAATCCTACTTAAGTAAAAAAATAACTATTAAAATAAGATTGACCGTTAAAACAAACCTTTTTTTTTGTATTTTCAAAGATCATATTAAAATAAAAATACGGTACTATTTTTTTTGTATTTTTTCGTTTTACGAAAGGTATATAAACTAAAAGCAACTAAAAAGAAGAAATATTTTTGTAATTTTTATTTTGTGACGAAATAACGTAAAAGAGTCAAAAATTAGTTGAAATAACTATATTAGACCTAAACTAAGTATTTAAATGCTAAAATATGTAAAATCTTGGGGAGGGTCAAAAATCACATGTCTACAGTTGCCCCTCTTTGATTGGAAATACGAAGTATTTTCAAACAAAGAACGACTGGACAGGTTTTTTGACCCGACCCTTATTTAAAGAGACCAAAAGCTAAAAGAAAGGAGAATGTGACCGAGCCCTAGTATCTGAGCTGCCTACATATCCTTGGCTATAAAGGAATTAGGCCACGTGTAGTTCAGAAGTGAGTGAGATGATAGAGTATACCGAGGTGGAGAGCCGGTTGAGGTGCCGTTCCATCGAGGTTCCGGTCCGCGGTCCTGTTATTACATCAAAAATTAAAAAATGAAAAAGACTAGCTAAGCCTGCCAACTATGAGTTACAAGATTCCTATCTATAAGTCTTCTGAAGTTTGATCTTGAGTCTTGAATGGCTCTTTATGCAGACTCTAGATTTGAACCTTGCCGCTTGTTAGCTGCAGGTGCTAGCTCACTCTTCTTCAGCTTTTCGGATGAAGATCGGACATGTGGTGCTTGTGACTTCAACCACGTCTTGAGCAGTCCACATCTTTCTCTGCTTCTGTATTTTAGATTCACTTCTCTTTTTTTCTTTTTCCCCTCATTTTTTATATTCTGGATTGAGACTACTTCTGTTAGTCATCTCGGACTATTGACCCGCATTCTTGCCACGAGCTTCTTTTGTTGCTGACTTGAATTACATTCTGAAGTGAATTCCCTTGTTCTTCAGATGGGCACCTGATTGCTGAACTTGAACTGTCTTCCTTCGAAACTTGAGCTCTTTTCCCTTGTTCTCCAGGTGGGCGCCTGACTGCTGAAACTCGAACTGCTTTTCCTTGAAACTTGAGATGTTTTCCCTTGTTCTCCAAGTGGGCGCCTGATTACTGAACTTGAACTGTCTTCCTTTGAAACTTGAGCTATTTTTCCTTATTCTCCAGGTGGGCGCCTGACTGCTGAAACTCGAACTGCTTTCCTTGAAACTTAAGCTGCTTTCCCTTGTTCTCCAGGTGGGCGCCTGATTGCTGAACTTGAACTGTCTTCCTTTGAAACTTGAGCTACTTTTCCTTGTTCTCCAGGTGGGCTCCTGATTGCTGAACTTGACCCGCTTTCCTTTGAAACTTGAGCTGTTTTCCCTTGTTCTCCTGGTGGGCGCCTAATTGCTGAACCTGAACCGCTTTCCTTTGAAACTGCTTTCCTTTGAAACTTGAACTGTCTTCCCTTGTTCTCCAGGTAGGCACCTGATTGCTAAACTTGACCTGCTTTCCTTTGAAACTGCTTTCCCTTGAAACTTGAACTGTCTTACCTTGTTCTCCATGTGGATGCCTGATTGCTGAAACTTGAACTGCTTTTCCCTGAAACTTGAACTGCTTTCCTTTGAAACTTGAGTTGTTTTCCTTGTTCTCCAGTGGGCACCTGATTGCTGAAACTCGAACTGCTTTCCCTTGAAACTTGAACTACTTTCCTTTGAAACTTGAGTTGTTTTCCCTTGTTCTCTAGGTGGGCACCTGATTGCTGAACCTGAACCGCTTTCCTTTGAAACTCTTTTCCCTTGAAACTTGAACTGTCTTCCCTTGTTCTCTAGGTGGGTGCCTGATTACAACAAAACAGACAAAACAAAAGAAATTGTTTTGCCCCAGTTTGATATTGGGAACATATGTGAGTGTTAACCAATTCTTGTTATCAAAATAAGTTCTAAGCTAAATTCCCTTATCCTGAAAAATTTCAAACCAAGTCTCATCTCAAAAGTGAAAAACTTAAATGCTAAATTATACTTCCCAAAAAGTAAAACTCTCGTCAGACCTTGTCACTTGCGAGGGTCTCAGAACTTACTAAATCCCGTTATCCAGGAGGGTCCTAGAAACTTACTGCCAAGCATGTCTGGCACTTGCTTTCCTCACGGAGGGTTTCTCCGGAACAAACAAAATCTCCTGCCCCTGTTTCAATCAAAGAAAACTTGTAAGTTTAAACATGGTGGTTGGTTTGCGGCCTTGACTTTGAGGGCGATTGATCCTTCACTTCCCATGATAACTTTGAATTCAACTCGAAAGACCTTGCCTATTTATTGACTGACCACTTTCTCTGTCACCGTTATCACGAAAAATACCTCTGATTCGTTCAAACCCAATACCATTCATCTGTTGCATTGTGCTCATACATTGACATATACTGAATCTTTGTGTTTCACATGAATACCAAAGCACGTCAATTGCCACTCACTCAGTGCGCATGCTGTTCTTTCCTGACTTAAACCCCTGGCCTTGGCCTTGAGATCTATTGCTCCTTCACTTGCCATGTTACTTTTGATTTCCGCTTGGAAGACCTTGCTTGTCATTGGTTAACCACTTTCTCTGTCAACCTTATCATAGAAAATACCTTTGATCCGTTCACCCAACATCCTTGATCTGTTGCATTGTTCATGAATTGACATATACCAAACCTTTGTATTTCATATGAATCCCAAAGCACGTTGATTGTTACCAACTCAATGCGCATGTTGTTCTTTCCTGACTTATGCCACTTTGATGTGCTAGCCAGATCCCGTTTTGTGCAATTGGAAAGTTGCTGGCAAATTTTGAAGTCATTTCTCACTTGTTCTGACCAAAAGACTTAGGAAGAGGAAGTAAACAAGACAAAAGGAACAAAGTAAAGGACAATGGAAAGAGATGATTCCTAATAAGAAAACTACAAAGTAGAAACTTATCAGATGTGGATACCAACTCTAATGACCATGACATGCACATGTGGCCTAATTTGTCAAGCAACTCCGATGTCCAACTCTTGTTGTACCTCTTCACCGTGAAACTGGGCTTTCATGCTCCGATTATCCTATCTGATTCGCGGTCCTTATTCGACTTGTAATGCCCGAAAGGTTTTCACCATCAAGCCTCTCTCATTTTGTTCTTTCTCTCAACTTACCGTCGCCTTATGGTGTCTGTGAAGGTTTTCACCGATAAGGCTCTCTCTCGTTTTTCTTTTCTTTTTTTTTTCTTTTTTTTCTTTTACTGTAGATGACAAGGCATTGACTATAGGAAACACATTATATGTTCTTGGCATATCTAACCCGGCATTCTCAAAGATTATCTGGGAGGTCTTTTTTGGACTGTTGGCTTTTGGATAGGGTTACAAAGAAATGATATCATAAAGGCTCAAAACAACTTGAATGAGTTCAAAATTACAACTTTTGGAATTAGATCTTTTACAAAACCGCAACTTCTGCCCCAGTTTCTTTGCCTGGGGACTTTTGAATTTTTATTTTGATGGGACCGAACCGTGAGGCTACCGACGTATCCTTAAAAGGAATCAGGTCGAACGTAGTTCATGACATAGAAATTGTTTTGTTTTTTTGTACTTTTCTCTTTTTTTTGTCTTTTTTTTTCTTTTTCCCTTTGTTTCTTTATCTTTATTTTTCTCTTTTTTTTGAATTTTTTCTTTTGGAATGAACTTTCTAAAATAAACCTATGGGGACAATTTTTCGTATGACTTTAACTTGATTCCAAAAGAGGGAAGGTCAAAGAAATCAGTAAAGGCTTAAAAAGGGCACCAAAGGGTATAAAGTGTTTGGATAGTTGAAAGAGGGCCTCCCAATCTCTAAGAACACCAAGTATGACACATATAACTTGAGAATAAAAATTGAAGATCATGCATAATATTTCTTTTGCGACTTCGACATTGATATCATTGATATGCCTTCCACTTTTCTTAGTGCTTTGTCAGGTACAAAACTCTCGTTGGGTGATTCCTCTTCACAATGGATATTCTCTGTCAGTTCAGAGCAAACTCCCTCGGTTTTATCTTGTTACTTGAGGTGTACTCAAAATTGCTCGCTCCAAATTGCCTAGGATGCACTCTCTTTTAATGAATTCTTGTCATCCTATTAACTTCCCAAATTATCTGCCCCAGTTTCACATGGTCTGGGCTTCAAATGATCTCAAAATGTCCAAATATGTACCTATTTCCCTCAAGTGTCCCTATCATCTTCAAAATTGTTTCATTTCTTCATGATTAAACTAACTTTTAAGACCATGCCTAGAATTATGCATGCATGTCATGTCACTGGAGTCAGCAGGAAAAGAACTATAGAAGGAGAAGATAACTATAACAAAAAACAAAAAAATGCATTTAGACAGACGGTGAAAGAGTTTGAACAACAAACAAGCAAAATAAACTGGGTTACAACCCTGAGACAAACCTAGATAACACTAAACGAGTTACCACGACTAAACGAACTAGGCAAATTAAAAGGATAGAAGGGTTTGAGTCACAAGACAATATCCAGATTACAACCCTGAAATAACTCGAACAACAGAAATGACAACAAAAAAAAACCCACTAGAACTCCTCCCTAACTAGCCAAGAAAGGAGCATCTTTCCAATCACCAAGCTCAACATCTTAGCCATTGAGTTTTGCATCAACAGTACTAGGACCTTCACAAGTCTCCATCACATTGACCTTAGCAAATTGCTTTTGGGTCCCTTTTGCCGGCTCGTTCTTAAGATCAACTTTTGGAACCGCGGGTGATAGCGCTGAAAGCTTTGCAGCGAGTGGACCTTCGAGGATCTCAGAAGAATTCTCATATTCCTTTTCAACACAAATCATACCCACCATTTGTGTCTCATTATGAACAGGCAATGGACTTTGGCTAGTGTCTACTACATATGGATTTTGCACGACAATGTCACCTGCATCAATAAGCTTCTGAACTGCTCTTTTCAGATGCCAACACTTTTCCGTGCTGTGACCCGGGGAATTAGAGCAATATGTGCACCTTTGAGAATAATCAAAATTCTTTGGACGAGGGTTCGACATTTTTATCTGAATTGGCTTCAACATGTCCAATTGCCTCAATTTTTGGAGCAAACTGGCATATGATTCTCCAAAGTGAAAGTCTTTTCTTTTTTCTGTTGCCTTTTCATTTTGTACTTTGGCCTTGGTTGGAACCTTTTATGGGCAGTTTGTTGATATGCTTGAGGAGGCGGGTAAGATATTTGCGGAAATGGTGCAGGCCATCGGGAGTCCTGTGGATGTGGAGCATATAGTGGTGCATTGTGGATGGTGTATTGGGAAGGTGATGTACGACTTTGGGGGTTTTGTGGAGAGAAGTAGCATTGGGGAGGATTACAGGGATATCCATGGGGTCGGTATCGAGGCTAAAAGCATTGAGCAGGAATGCCCATCAGATCCTGTCGTTGGCGCGACTCAACAACATCTTTTCTATTTCTCTTTCTTCCACCCAAACTTACTGAGATGTTCTAAATATCTTCTGTAGTATCTTTCAATGCCGAATAACACATGATTTTGCCTGACTTGATTCCCTCTTCTACCATCTCCCCCATTTTTACCACATCATTGAATGGTTTACCCAAGGTCGGGATCAAATGACTGAAGTAGGTTGGCCCCTGGGCTTGTAGGAAAAGCTCAACCATTTCTTCTTCACCAATTGGGGGACTGACTCGAGCAGCCTGTTGCCTCCATCTGAGCCCAAACTCTCTAAAGCTTTCCTCCGGTTTCTTTTCCATCTTGGATAGGGAGGAGTGGTCTGGGGTAATGTCTATATTGTGTTGAAAGTGTCGAACAAAATCTTGAGCCATGTCATGCCATGTATGCCACTTACTGACATCTTGACGTGTATGCCATTCCAAGGCTGCCCCAGTCAAGATCTCACTGAAATATGCCATCAACAAATCATCTTTCCCGCCAGCATTTCTCATTTCACTGCTATAACCCCTCAGATGGGTCACTGGATCTCCACGCCTATCATACAAGTTAAACTTTGGCATTTTAAACCCCGCGGGCAGATGAACATCAGGGAACATACACAAGTCATTGTAAGACATGTTAATCTAATTTCCCATCCCTTGCATGCTCCTTAAGGATTGTTCTATACCTTTCAGCTTCCTGGATATCTCATCTCGCCCTTCTTTTCCTGTGAACTTTTCATTTTCAACATGAGGCTCATTCCGAGGGTTCTGATTGTATGAGTCAGGAACCTTCTGGGCAACTTCTGAGGGGTAATATTGGGCATCATGAGCTTTGAGTGAGTGTTCATTGTTGGATCTATGAAGGGAAGATTGTTGAGAAGTTGTGATCATGGGGATAGTGGATATGACAGGAGGGCAATTTTGGGGAAAGGTAATTGGAGGACGAGTGATGGAGCTACTAGGTTGGTTGGGAAAGCTGTGATAAGCGGGTGGATCTGGACAGTATGGGGGATCATCTGGCACTATGACCGGAGTTTGGGTAAGGGTCGCATCTAAGAAGCTAGGTGGTGGTGGGGGTGGTGCTTTCCTAGTCATCCAAGCTTGATACATGTTTGCCATGTGTTGTCTTAACATCCTTACCTCTTCAACCAACCCATTGCCCTGTTCAACCAATTGCTTTTGGGCACCAGTATCAACCGACCCAATTCCGTTGCCGTCTGCCATTGCCTTTCGACCTTATGTTGTAGAGAAGAGTTACCACTTTAAGAACCACAAACCAACCACCCTTCTGCTCTAATGAAGATGACAAAAGGAACAAAATGAAGTCATCACGTTAGTGTTAGGACATTTAACATAAGATAATCTCACATTATGTGCAATGCACTTAGTCACAATTAACGGTTCAAGAATGACTTCGAGGGTCACAAGGTCACTTAGCATCATCCCAATTTGTCCATTTGAATGTTCTCTTTCTTTTCTTTTCTAGCACTTCTCGGCTTGCTCATTTCCCTTCTTTTTCCCCCTAATTATCACTCTTTTCTTTCCTCTCCTTCTCACATCCCATAATTTCATCTTTTTTTTCTTTTTTTTTTTCCTTTTTTTCTTTTTTTTTTTAATAATAAAAAAATAATTCGATCGAATCCTATGTAGGTTGCCTACGTATCATGACGCCTCATGAATCAGATCTTTGCGTAGTTCAGTAAAATCGAGAATAGACTAAATAAGCTAACGTTCCCCTTTTTTTTGTTTTTTCTAATGACTACTTTGACGAGAAAAGGGAAATAAAAGAAGTAAATTCTTTTTTTTTGAATTTTCTAGACTTAATGTTCTATAACCTATTCTAAACTCAAGCTTAACAAGCATATTTTTTTCCTTTTTTTAAGCAAATACTCTATGGGAAATTATTAAGGAAAAAACTCTAGAAGAGAAAAATATTTTTTTGATTTTTTAGGAAGGAAATCTAAAGAATAAACCAAAGAAAATATTTTGAATTTTCATTTGATATCCCTGAATAAATATTTCGAAACGAGAAATGAACAAGATAAAAAAATATTTTTGGATTTCAGGTTTTGATTACCTAAGGAAGAAAGTTTAAAGATGAATAAAAGATAAAGTATGTTTTTTTTCTTCTATGTACAATATCCTAAAGTTTTAATGAAAATAAAAAGAATTTTTTTTCACTTTTCATTAATATCCCAAAGAAGAAACTCAAAAGAAAATCTTTTTGGAATTTTGGAATCAATACCTTAAAGAAAACGTTTTAAAGAGGTACTAAAAGAAAATTCTTTTTTTTTTTGAATTTTTAGTCTTAATGTACTAAAAGGAATTATAAAAGCAATTTTTTTATTTTGAGTTCTAGATATTAATTGAATAAAGGAAAATCACCTCAAATGATTTTTTTTATTCCTAGAATTAGTATTCTAAAGAAAACTTCCAATGGAAATATAAAAACGCAAAATTTCTTTTTTTTTTTTTGGATTTTTGATTTATAACACATTTTTTCTGATACAAAATAGGAAATACAATAACAAAAGACTCGACATTACTGTAAAGCTAGAAGGTAAAAGACGACGTAAAAAAACAGACTCAAAACAAAAATAAATCTCCTTAAGCAACTCCTGAATGAACGATCCTGCCTGGATGGTCCCGAGGTGTCTATCATGCTCAAAATCTGGTAAGTAAACCCACACCTATATGAGAAAATTAAAACCAAATAAGTTAAAGACCTAGAACGCTATGTGAGACAATAATCCTTCCCGTTGGACACATGCAAGACATGATTGTGACTATTTTTCTAAAACTAACCTATGTGGCTAAAGGTGGCTAAAAATGCAAGATTTGGCTAAGACCCCGCAAAGCGAAGAACCTAAGACTCACTAGGAAGACCGGACCCTATGTGGGTTTCCTACGTATCACGCCCCAAACGAGAATCAGGTATGCGTAGTTCGGGCAGATTGGATACGAGCGAGAATAAAAAAAATAACTAATTTAGAGAAAAAATATATTTTTTGTCTTTTTTTTTTAAAATGATGAAACACGTAAACTCTTTTTGGATTTTTTTTTCTTTTTCCTTTTTTTGATTTTTTTTGAAAAATGAGGGGAAAGTGCAAAATCTTTTTTGTTTTTGGATTTTCATGTTTTTTTTTCTTAACAAAATGTGACAGAAAACATAATCGGGCCCTACTTGCTTTATTTTTCACACTTCAGCCTCTCTTTTTTTCTTTTTTCTTTTTCCTTATTTGCCCTCAGCTATCATTGGTCTGCAAAATGACCATTTTACCCTCGAAGATTGCAACATGTATCACATAAGATGCATCAGGATGATCTTTTTTTTGGGGTACACCTATCCTAGACGGACCCAACCCCTGTCTGAGTCCCCAAAGTCAAATGCACATGATGCAAACAAACGTGCTTACTAGGGATCCAGCATGAGGTTATGTTATTCTAAGTTTAAACCTGGGGTTGTGTTCTTGACCTGGCTTACCCGAGCGGACTACTCGAGCCGAAGAGGGGCGAATGTACCGGGAGCACTAAAGTCTACCGGCCTTGTTGCTAGCCCAACCTCTTTCTATTTAGTATAATTTCTACAGAAAAAGTGGGCCACGTGAACGTGTGCACTATTTTCAGAAGACTCAGAGGGGTGGCGTAAGAAGACAGTTATATACAATTCAAATAATACCAAAGCGGTAAATAGACAGCAATAAGCACAAAAGGTTCACAAAATACAATAATATTAACAATAAATAAAGTCAAATAAAATCATATTAACAAGCTCGAATTCTTGAACCCTGAACCAGAGATTCTGGGATCTTCACCCCAGTGGAGTCGCCAGAGCTGTCACACCTCTTTTTTCCTACCCCCGAAAAAGGTGTAAGGGACTTTTTTCCAATTTAAGTGACAATCGAAAGGTGATTATTTATATTAAAACAGAGTCGTCACTTGGGATAATTTATGGTGTCCCAAGTCACTGGTATAAAATCCCAAATCGAGGAAGTTGACTTTATTTATGGTCTGCGAACACAGAAATCAGGGTAAGGAATTCTGTTAACCCGGGAGAAGGTGTTAGGCATTTCCGAGTTTCGTGATTTTAGCACGGTCGCTTTGATCATACTTGGCTTAATCAAATTGTCTAGTTACTCATTTTAGAACCTATGTGTATTTGCCCTTTTTTAACTAAAAAATTATCCTAAAACGAATCACGCGTACGTGTACTCATTTAGTTTGGTGCGTCAAGAATCATGTCACGCGTACGTGTCCACAATTAATCACGCTTTATTAATATTAAAAATTTTTGGCCAAAGTTGCGCGAATGCATACTTCGATTTTTTTTAAGATCGTAATTATGTCGCGTGAATGTGTACACAACCACGATGGTATGTTAAACAGGCCTAAAGCAAGCTACGAATATTCATTTAGAAACCATAATTATGTCACACGAACGTGTACATAATCACGACAATAAATCCAAAACGTGCCTAAAGGTTCGCCCACCCAGGTGTTGACGGCCTAGCATGCTCCTAGTGGTCAAAATAGTAGAACGAAACAATTAGCACTTAATGTCCAACCCCACAACCAATTCGGCAATTTTCACTATTTGTTCTTAGGCTTTCTCTTGTTTGCAATATCACATAAACTATTGATTGCATTCCCCTAATAGTTAATTAATTTACTATAAATAACTAATTAAATACAGTGATAGGAAATACAATACTTAAAGGAGAACGTTGACTTGAAATACTACAAAATCACGGAAAAGACAAAGAAAGAAAAGGCAAAAAACTAATAGTAAAGAATGCAAAGACTAAAAGAGTTTTCAAACCATCTCAATAACTACTAAAGTTCTGAAAATTTAAAAGAAACACTACTGCCAATATGAACTAAAAGTAAGTCTATGAGATTAAATCCTTTTTCCAAAAAATATGACGTTCGAATTTGAAATATGAGGTTCATGGAGAGTATGTCTATTTGAGCACAAATTTTCCCTATGGCTTTTAGATTATTTTCTTCACTTTTAATTACTTGATGAGCTACTATGTTCTTATAACTCTAGACCAATCAAACTAAGCATCATGTTCACTAACTATCTAATGTAGTAGTCTAAATTCAATTCACTATGCAACTGAAAGCATGAACCAAGTATAAATAAAAATAATAAATGAGATATAAGATATGCTAACACAAAAGCAAATTAATCTAAGGCATTCACCAAACTAATAAAAAAGAAATAGATAAAAGTGAGCATGAGAAATTGGACCTTCACAGAAGAATAATTTTTCTTTAGTACTCACGAATTGCAAGCTTCCAGACTTTGAGTTACACTGCAAAAGCGTGTAAAAATTGGCTTTGAAATCATCAGCCGCAACCAGAGCTACAAACGGAAATCAATGACTAGAAACACCTCGAATCGAACTCCAAACCTCAATTGATTCTCGTTCCGCTACTGTTCCCCTCTTTTCTATGTGTGTGTGTGTGTGTGTGTGCGTGTGGCTTTCTTTTTTGTCCATGTGTGGCCGCTGAGTGTGGAGCTGGTTCGTTACTTGAAGTGAGGAGGATGGTCGGAGTTACTGGCGGCGATTGTGTTTTAGCTGCTAGCCTAGGGTCTCGTTTTAGTTCTGCGGCTGAAGAAGACGATGCAACATTGGGGGGGGGGTGGGGTTTTGTTCAGCGGCGGATGATCATTAGGGGTCTAGGGTCTTAGAGTCTAGGTTATTGTTTCGTGTAATTTTTTGGCTGATCCCCCCCTTATGTGTATAGGTCTAGGGTTCTTTTTATAGTCTAAGTCTAGGATTTTGGGGTATTAGGCTTGGGTTATTATGGGTTAGGTTCGAAAATTAAGCCTAAAAATGGGTGGTTTGAACCCAAATTTTATTCTTTCTCCGTGAACAAGACTAAAAATACTACATCATTTATTAATTAATCCTACTTAAGTAAAATAACTATTAAAATAAGACTGACCGTTAAAAAAACCTTTTTTTTGGTATTTTCAAACATCATATTAAAATAAAAATACGGTACTATTTTTTTTTTGTATTTTTTCGTTTTATGAAAGGTATATAAACTAAAAGCAACTAAAAAGAAGAAATATTTTTGTAATTTTTATTTTGTGACGAAATAACGTAAAAGAGTCAAAAATTAGTTGAAATAACTATATTAGACCTAAACTAAGTATTTAAATGCTAAAATATGTAAAATCTTGGAGATGGTAAAAAATCACATGTCTACAGTATCTTCTTAATGTTTTTGTTGGCGGCTTCTACAACTCCATTCATCTGAGGTCTGTAGGCGGTGGAATTCTTGTGCTTGATTTCGAAAGTTTCACATATAGCTTTTATCTGGTCACTATTGAGGTTGGCGGCATTGTCGGTAATAATGGACTCAGGAACTCCGAATCGGCAGACAATATGATCCTTGACAAAATTTGCGATGACTTTCTTGGTTACAACTTTGTAAGATGCAACTTCTACCCATTTTGTGAAGTAATCAATGGCTACCAGAATAAACTGGTGTCCGTTTGAAGCAATGGGCTCAATCAGACCAATAACATCCATTCCCTAGGCGACGAATGACCAAGGTGAGCTTATTGCATTGAGCTCATTTGGCGGCACTTTTATCATGTCGGCATGCACCTGACACTGAAAGTATTTGCGGACATACTGAATACAATCCGTATCCATGGTCATCCAAAAGTAACATGCCCTGAGTATCTTCTTAGCCAGAACGAAGCCATTCATGTGCGGATCGCAAGTCCTAGCATGCACATCCTCAAGTAGCTTAGAAGCTTCCTTTGCGTCGATACACCTTAGTAAACCCAAATCCGGAGTTCTTCTATACAAGTTTCCTCTGCTGTGGAAGAAGTGATTTGGCAATCTCTGGAGTGTGCATTTCTGAATGTGATTTGCATGCTCCGGGTATTCTCCTTTTGATAAGTACTCCTTGATGTCATGGAACCAAGGCTTTCCATCTACTTCTTCCTCGACATGAGCACAATATGCCGGCTGATTGTGGATCCTCACCGGAATGGGATCAATATAGTTCTTATCTGGATGTTGTATCATTGATGACAAAGTGGCTAATTCGTCGACAAACTCATTCTGAATTTTGGGCACATGTCAAAATTCTATCTTTATGAACCTCCTTTTCAATTCCTGCACGTGGTGCAGATATGACAATATCTTGGAATTCTTGGTGGCCCACTCTCCTTGTACCTGGTGCACAAGTAAATCTAAGTCACCGATCACCAACAACGTCTGAACGTTCATGTCGATTGCCATGTTGAGCCCTAGTATATAGGGTTCGTACTCTGCCATGTTGTTGGTTTAGGGAAATCTGAGTTTAGCAGATACGGGATAATGCTGACCCGTTTCTGATAGCAAAACTGCTCCAATGCCTACTCCTTTGAAATTTGCGGCTCCGTCAAAGAACATCCTCAAACCGTCATATGCTTCAGTAATGTCTTCTCCTACGAATGATACTTCTTCATCAGGAAAATTCATTTTCAAGGTTTTGTATTCTCCTCCCACCAGATTTTCAGCGAGGTGATCTGCCAATGCTTGTCCCTTGACTGCCTTTTGAGTTACATAGACGATGTCGAACTCACTTAGTAGTATATGCCATTTAGCCAACTTCCCAGTAGGCATGGGCTTCTGAAATATGTACTTTAGAGGACCCATCCTAGATATGAGTTATGTAGTGTAGGCATAGAAATAATGCATCAATTTCTGGGCTGTCCAGGTCAAAACGCAGCAAGTGCGTTCAAGCAGAGAATACCGTGCTTCATAAGGTGTGAATTTCTTACTCAGGTAATATATAGCTTGCTCCTTTCTTTCTATCTCATCATGTTGTCCCAAAACACATCCGAAGGCTCTATCTAACACAGATAGATAAAGTAGCAAAGGAAACTGGCGGTGTGGACAAGTATTCCTTGATCTTGTCAAAAGCTTTCTGACAATCCTCGGTCCAACTTGTCTCGACATCTTTCCTCAGCATCTTGAAGATGGGTTCACATATTACTGTGGACTGTGCTATGAATCGACTTATGTAGTTGAGCCATCCCAGTAAGCTCATCACGTCCTTTTTGCTTTTAGGTGGTGGTAACTCCTGAATAGCTTTGACTTTAGGCGGATCTAGCTCGATCCCTCAGCAACTGACAATGAATCCCAATAACTTTTCTGCGGGAACTCTGAACACACACTTTGCAGGGTTCAACTTCAAATTGTACCTCTTGAGCCTGTCGAAGAACTTCCTCAAGTCTGCTATGTGATCTGCGGCCCTCTTGGATTTGATAATGACATCGTCCACATATACCTCTATTTCCTTGTGTATTATATCATGGAAGATGGTTTTCATGGCTCTCATGTAGGTGGTCCCTGCGTTCTTCAAACCAAATGGCATCATCTTACAACAATATACACCCCAAGGCGTAATAAAAGCTGTCTTCTCGGCATCTTCTTCATCCATCCAGATCTGGTGATAACCTGCGAAGCAATCTACAAAGGATTGAAGTTCATACTTGGCACAATTATCGATCAATTTGTGTATATTTGGCAGTGGAAAGTCGTCCTTGGGACTTGCTCTATTTAAATCACGATAATCAATACATACCCTGACCTTCCCGTCTTTCTTCGGAACTGGCAAAATGTTAGCTAACCATGCTGGGTACTCAACCACTCTAAGAACTTTGGCTTTGATCTACTTGGTAACTTCCTCCTTGATTTTCAGATTCATGTCTAGTTTGAATTTTCCGAGTTTCTGCTTTATTGGCGGGCACATGGGATTGGTAGGCAACTTGTGAGCCACTATGGAAGTGCTCAAACCGGTCATGTCATCATATGACCAGGCGAAAATGTCCTCATATTCTTTTAGGAAATGAATGTACTCTTCTTTCTCTGTTGGCAACAAGTGAATGCTGATGCGGGTCTCTTTGATGGTCTCGGTGTCTCCCAAATTTACTGCTTCTGTTTCGTCCAAGTTGGACTTAGGCTTGTTCTCAAAATTCTCAACTTCTCTGACAATTTCCTCGGGTATCTCATCTTCTTCCTCTGAGTCACTATTCTCATGTTGCGTTGCCTCATTACATGTCACTATCACTGGTTCATCCGGAAAAGTAATAATAACACTGTAGAAGGGAAATGTATAAAAATAGTAATGAATAATGATAAAGGATAAATGAATTTGATTAAAATTGAAAAAAATTGTTCAGACGGAGCTTGGCTCGACGAATTAAGCATTTATTTTGAAATAAGTGAATCTTTAAACAAAATTACTCGAAATCTTAAATGCCTAGAACGACTATAGATGTAAATTCTGCCAAGCTACCCAGGGACTCGGCGGGCTTGGGATGATGTGGCGGTCCAATTTCTGAGAACATCTCCCTTTGCTACAGTCTGAATGGTGAGGCCTTCTTCCTCCTCCTCCTCAATTATGGCACAACAATCCATGTCCTCGTCTTCCAAGAATAGATTCTTCAGCCCAGCTAGTGCTTCTTCTTCCGTAGTTCCCCATATTATGTAAGCCTGATGGAAAGCTTGTTCCAAACGTGGTACCGGTTGCTCAAGAGGGTAATACAGTCCACGCCATGGAGGTGACCAATCATTGTACTCTTGCCATGTATACTGGTATCCAAGCCCAAAGGTGGTACCATGATTTTTCAGCCGTATCGGCTTGGTGATACCCTGGAGGTTCTTTCCCAACCCTTTGCTAGGTTCATATCCGAACCATGCTAGTATGCTTTCTATTTTGTTACTCCACCACTTATCATTCTCTACGGCATTGATCCATTCAATGTGATGATAGGTTTCCCCTCCTAGCCTCCTTCTATGTCCAATGGCTGCGATGGTTTGACTAGTGTATATGGGGTTACTCCCATCTCCATGAATGATTACCTCATGATAGTTCCATTCAAATTTTACGACTTGATGTAGTGTGGAGGGCACAGATCCAACATCATTAATCCATGGGCGGCCCAACAAAAGATTATATGAGGATGGTATGTCAAGCACTTGGAATTCAACGTCGAACCAAGTTGGTCCCATCTGCAAGCAGAGGTTGATTTCCCCGATCGTGGCCCTCTAGGACCCATCGAAAGCCTTTACATTCATGCTTCCGGTCTGTATTTCATGAAAACCTTTGTCCAACCTTTTTAGGGTATCCAGTGGACAAATATTTAGACTCGAACCTCCATCAACCCAGACCCTGGCAATGAACTTGTCTTCAAATTGTACTGTGATATGCAATGCTCGATTGTGATTTAAACCTTCGGGCGGTATCTTATCTTCGTGAAAGATAATCTTGTGGCTCTCCAATACTTGACCGACCATGTTGGCCATTTATCCACCAGTGATATTATTGGGTACATAAGCCTCGCTCAGTACTTTCATTAGAGCGTTCTTGTGTGCCTCTGAATTCTGTAATAGTGACAAGATCGATATCTGAGCAGGGACTTTGTTCAGATGGCCAATGACAGAATACTCTTTTGCCTGTACTTTCCTCTATAGGTCACCTGGCCCAGTCTCAATGAGAGGCTACCTGGCAGTGGTATCCTTACTTGAACCTCCCAGGTGTTCAGGTGTATAGACTCTTCCAGTTCTAGTCATTCCTTGTGCGGTGTCAGATTCCTCTATCTTAGTCTTTCCTTTTCGCCGAACCTCGGCAACATAATCCCAGGGTATTACTTTTGAGTTGTATGGGGGTGTGGTGGACACTGTCACAGTAAAAGGTGCAACAACTTCTACTTTAAATGGAGTAGAGGTGGCTGCGGGCGGAGCTACTTCTACCTCGAATGGAACTGATGCAGTTACCTCAACATCAACAGGTGCCTGAGTCTGAACCACGATAGGAGTAAGTGTAACTGCAACCTCAAAGTCATCGCCTTCTCGGATAAGCCCGATTGACCCCTCAGGGCCCCATTCCTCATTTATTTCTACAATATATGCACCATCACCTCTGTGATCAGGGAGGGGATTGTTGCGGACATTAGGTGCGGCTTTCTTCACTTGTATGAACTTGTTGTCAATGAGTGTCTGGATCTTATCCTTCAATGTTCGACACTCAGCAGTTGTATGCCCTTTCATACCGGAGTGGTATGCACAGGTTTTGTTCAGATTGGCCCATTGAAATGGATTTTCTAGTGCCACAACGGGAACATGAGTGACATAACCTGCGGCCTTTAACCTTTCATATAATTGGTCGATGGGCTCAGCAATGGCGGTGTATTGTCTGGGTGGCTTGAGGTCGAAATTGGGTTTTGGTCTAGGATAATTTTGGCGAGTTGGTGGTGATTGGAAGTGGGATGGTTGGGAATTATAGGTGTGATGGACAGTGGCTGGTTGGGAATATCTGGGAGATGAAGGTTGATATGTAGGTGGTGATGCTTGGTATGTGGGTGGAGGTGTTTGATATGTGGATGGAGGTGTTTGATATGTGAGTGGAGTTTTTGGGCCCTGGGCCACCATTACTACCCCGACATCTCTCTTCTTCGATACGCCGCCTGATTGGAGTGCCTTATTCGTGGCTTGCAGTGCCTCGAAATTCGTTACCATCCCGCTCTTGATTCCTTCCTCGATCCTTTCCCCAAGCTTGATGACATAAGAGAATTAGTGATTTTCGATGACCATCAGTCTCTCATAATATTGTGGATCATGTGCCTTGATGAAGAATTTATTCATTTGTTCTTCGTCCAAAGAAGGCCTGACCTTGGAGGCTTCCGACCTCTAACGAGTAGCATATTCACGAAAAGTCTCAGTAGGTTTCTTCTTGAGATTCTGAATGTAGAAGACATCCAGTGCATTCTCTGTGTTGAACCTGAACCGGTCCATAAAATCCGATGCCATGCTTACCCAATTACACCATTTCTTGGGATTCTGGCGGATATACCAAGACAAAGCGTCCCCAGTAAGGCTCCTCATAAAGAGCTTCATCCGAATCTTTTCATCCTTTCCAATCCTGACAAGTTTGTCACAGTAGGTCCTTAGGTGAACCCTGGGATCACCTGTATAATCGAACATTTCGAACTTAGGAGGTTTGTACCCCTCTGGCAATTCCACATCGGGCTGTATGCATAGATCTTCATAGTTCAAACCTTCTATTCCTCTATCACCTTCAACGCCTTGAACTCGGATTGTTAACTTCTTAAGTTCTTCGGCCATGTTCTTAATGAGCAGGTCCTTTTCGGAGGGTTCTGGTGCATAAGAGATTGGTTGGGTAGAATGTGGTATAGTTTCCACGTATATGGAGTTGCTCTGATAGGTGCCAGGGACTTGGGTATAATGGTGATCATTGGTGGAGTTTTGTGGATCAGGAAGAGGTGGTGATGTATTTTGGGGAGTGTGGTAAGTGGTGGTTGGTGGGTACTGAATTGGTTGATGATGTTGTGGTGGAGTTGGTATTGACAATGGATTGATATTTTGGGGTGGAGTTGAGTATTGATTTGGTGCAGTAGGATTTTGTGGATGTTGGTTTTGTATGTTTTGAGGAGGTGTTGGGTTCTTTGTGTTCTGTTGTTGGATATCAAGGACATTGAAGGTGAGTGACAAGTTTGACAAATTGCGGTCCTACTCGAGTTTTCCTTGTAATTCTAGTATCTTTTGTTCTAGTCTTAAAACCAGGTCATTTGGGGCCAGAGTACTACGGCCATCTGAAGTCTCTATGTTCTCAACATTTTCCTTTTGGATTCCACTTAAGTCGTCCATCTTTGTCTTTCCTTTTCCCTTTGTGTTGCTTGGAGGAGGAGGAGGTGGAGGGCCTCTAGATCTGGTATGATATGCTGACGAGGCCAGTATGAGTGAACCAACCTAAGGGGATGGGAATAACAATAAAAATAAGC
The DNA here is from genome assembly GCF_000393655.2 of Nicotiana sylvestris. Taxonomy (NCBI): domain Eukaryota; kingdom Viridiplantae; phylum Streptophyta; class Magnoliopsida; order Solanales; family Solanaceae; genus Nicotiana; species Nicotiana sylvestris. The sequence goes on along the minus strand of NC_091064.1, from coordinate 168,946,260 downwards.
AAAAACAAAAAAGGTAACAAGTCAGTGAGGATCCTGAAATGTTTGCAGTATTTAAACACATATTGCGAAAATGTAAATTCACGTCTTAATTTGGGAGCCTCGTTGTGCCCGAGGTAGGCCTAGCGACAAATAGATTTAGAAAACTTTAAATGCCAATAAATGCTTCATTTCATAATATATAAAAATAGACAAATCCTAAAACGACACTAAGATAATAATAAAATAAGTTACTACTGACACTTGGCCTTATTAGATTTTAGGAAAAAACAAATAAATCTAGCCTATTTGGTCCCAAAAGGTCCTTCCCTAGATTGAATGTTCTCGTTGATCAAATCCTCCAGTTCGTGTAGGTTCATTAGTAAAAATGCCTTTGCCAAATGTTCTCCTTCGTTTTCCTCAGCGTTCTAGTAGTCGGTGACTCTCTTCCTCACTTTTCCTTCCAATTCCAACAGGCTGTATTCCAGATATTCCAACTTTTCGCTAGATTTGGCGGCCCTCTCTTTCCATTCATTAATTTGGTCATCTGATGGAAGATTCCTCCACCAGTCTAGCAAGAGTGAGGGTGTGCTAACCATACCGAAGTTGGGGACCTCGTTCCTCATTTTCTGCAAAACAAAAGGGTTAGGCCTTACCCCCACCAGACTCGACTATTTATACATTTATGATCAACATGTCGGCATTTAATTCTCCAAATTAATGCACAAAACGTGGTTGCATCCGTTGTGATTATGGAAAACACGATGGACTCTGGCTAAGGCTTATCTTAAAGGATCATTATGTGGACAACAGAACTGATCCGACTAAGTTTGACCATGATGCATGCACAATTTAAACAGAGTAAGTTTTCTATGGGGTTTTAGACTGATACCCTCAAGCGGACAACTTGAGGGGGAAGGCACAGAACCGTCGACTGCACCGCTGATCGACTAATTTTACCACAAATAAACCTTTCTGAATTTAAGGATAGTAAATAGGAAGAGCGCAACCACTTATTAAAGATTTGCTATAGGACTTGATACGCACGAGTGGAATATGATGCGGAGCATGATTTATGCGGCAATTAATAACATGTAGTCAAATATTTTCACATTAGAAAAATAAATACAGTATTTAAATAATTGAAAGGCAGTTACAGGAAAAAGGAAACAAAGAGACAAGTCAGTTTTCGGGCAATAAAGAAATCATAAATGCTTGGAAAATAGATAGTTAAATTTAAATAAGGGAGCAGGGTACGGGATAAACATGCTTGGACTAATTTGTAAAAGACAAGTTCGTTATGGTAAATGCCTAAAAATGTCCCCAGCAGAGTCGCCATGCTGTCGCACCCCCTTTTCCTCTCTTTTGACGGGGAAGCCCGGGTTTCGATATTCACGGGGTGTAATGACTCCTTTTCCTTTTGGAAATTGGGTATTTGAAGAGTCGCCACCTAACGAAATATGGTGCGTTAGGACACCTAGAGCGATTAACTCTTGGATTGGTTTGCATTACCAGAGATTAGGGTAAGGGCTCGAAGTAACCTCAAGGGGAAGGTGTTAGGCACCCCTCTTAGTCCACAGTGGGTCCGACCGAACTTATATTCACAAATTAGTCCATTACAAGTAAACAGTTGAATCAAATAGGTTGCAAGTAAAACACGTTAGAATAACTCAAGTAGTAAGATAAAGCGTTTGGACAAGTTGTAAAACAAAGGTTTAAATAAAGAAGGAATTTGGTAAAGAGGGGTCCTAGGTTGGTTATCCTATAGGATCACCCCACACAATGTCCGGTAAACACTCCTCAATAAGGGGCTACACGTGACATTAGTGTGTAGTCATCATATCCCATATCTACCCTTCCTATTTCCTTATTGGTCATGCAAAGCGAGTGTTTGGTCAATGATTTCTATTGCGTGTTGCTACCCGTTCCTTCTTAATGGCCCTGGAGGGAGTTAGGACCTCTACCTATAGGTGGTTCTAGACGTACCCCTAAGGTTTTAAAATGCGAAGATTCTAAGGCGACAATCAAAACACTTAGGACTTTCAACATACAAAAGGAGCAATTAAAGGCTTAGAGTTTCCTCCTCAAAATAAACATATAAGCAGCACGACTCAAGCACAGTTAAGGTCCTTTATTAGATAATGTCCTAAAGCAGGATATCTAAGTGAATATGCAGAAGACAGACAACCTCTCTTAGACTCAGAAGTTATACCCTAGCAGTTGCCTATGGACTCTTTTTTTAAAGCCTGTTGGGATCAGAAAACATTGAGCAATAGAAACAGTTTTCAGGAATGCTGTTTTGAAAATGCCCTAAAGGCTTGCCTATACGCAGAATATTGATGTTTATATTAATACAGAAACAAAACAGGTTTTGAAATAGATTTCTTTAATACCTGTAGGCATGCTATCTAATGAGATTGAGGCAATCTGAAAGAACTTGTTTCAGGAAATACTTAATACTTAATAAAACCAATTTAGAAATGAACTAGACGTTCTCAAGTTGATTATTTTGACTAAATTAGATTAATAGACAGAATTGCGAGTAAGACTCCCTATAGGCATGATATCTAAGCATAACACTGATTTTAACGATTTGCAGGTATGGAACATACATAAATACTCGTTGTAACTGAATTTGGATCAGGTCTTATAGGCATGACATCTATTGTTAAACTGATTTTAAGAAATGATTGCTTGGACCCAATAAGCATGGTTTCTAAACATGACAGAATGTAAAACCTTATAAATATGGTTCTACTTGATGAAGCACTCGAATTTAAGCAGGAAGTCCTAAGAGAATGATTTCTATTGGAAAAACAATCAGATTTAAACATGAAGTCCTAGGAGCATGATTTCTACTTAGTAGAGCAAATAGATTTAAAAGCAAAGTCCTATGAGCATGATTTCTACACGAATTATCCCATAAAACATGTATATACCCACCCTTTTTACTAAATACCCCAATATCTGCTTACAAATTATTACAGGCCAATGAATGAATTACATAAGTCAAAACAGAAAATCAAGAAGCTATTTTATAGGGAGACTTCAATCAGGCCCAGATTTTCCGAAGCCTCTAATGGCCTTAGGATAGGTTCATACACAGCTAGAAGTCATAGCATCAGGGCAGGTTTGGTGGTCAGAAATAGGGGTAAATAGGGTTTGGGAATACATAGGACACATATAGTTAAGCAAAGACCTGGGAATTAGTAGTCATGCCCAGAAGTAGCTAACTAGATATAGTCACAGAATCAGACATAAAGAACAGACTCACATTCAAGGGGATAGGGATTTGGGAGATCCATGGTAGTAAACATATAACAAGTAAGGGATGATTAGTGTAGACATGCTTAGAGACAAACAGAAGGGGAAATATACTGATCTCAAGGGAAGGGGAAGACATGATAACATGCTAATAATGTAACCCTCAACTACAAGTTTCACAACAGAACTACAAATAGAAGCAAACCAGAAACAAGAGGAACTGAAACAATAAGAGAATCATATTGATATTATTGTTGGAACTTTGAATTGAAACTAGGACATACCAGTGAAGAGGAGAGTAAGCAGAGTGAGAGTAAGTTAGTGACCCAAGTGGTCTAGCCAAACAATAATCTCTCCACCAAGTCTTGGCGGATCCAGACAAGCAAAAAGTAGCAAAGTCGACCCCATGTTCCTGAGAACCTCATGACAACTGTCTAAATAATCCTGGGGATCCTCAGAAGATACACCGCTAAAAGTGGTAGTGAAGAGCTTGGTGAACCTGTTCAATCTCCACAAGGCATCAGCAGACATAACTGCTCCATTACCGGTCTAAGCTACCACACCCGGATGAACTACTCCAACTGGCTGAGCTGCTGGAGTCCGAAACTGGGATCCATCTGCTCTGGAGTGCGAGTGGCAAGAGTCTGGGCTCTTCCTACAGCATGAGAGATGGCTAGTGCTATAGGAAGCAAGTCTGCCCGGGTGACACTCTCCATAAGGCCCACTAGACGGACCAGAGCATTCTGGAGTACTGGGGTAGCAATGAACCCCTCTGGGACCTGAGCTGGGCCCACCGGAACTGCCTGGGCCAGAACCTCATCATCAAACTCAACATGAGGCTCTGCCGCTGGTGCTGCTGCTATGGGCTGAGCTCTGCCCCTGCCTCGGCCTCGCCTTCTGCCCCTCGTGGGAGCTGCTGCTGGGGGCTTGGGCTGCTGATCAGTGGATGAGGAAGCGCGTATTCTCGCCATATGCGAAAGAACAAAGTAGAAATTCAATTAGCATTGAGAAACCAAACTGCACGACAGAAAAGAATAGATGTGAGGTTTTTCCTAACTCTGTAGCCTATGGGGAATAAATACATACATCTTCGTACCAATCCCTCAGACTCTACTAAGCTTGTTCGTGAATTGTAAGACCTAAGTAACCTAGAGCTTTGATACCAACTTATCACAACCCTGATTTTCCACCTTAGGGAGTCGTGATGTCGCATACTGGTGAAAGTTAGGCAAGCCAAATTATTCTAATTTCTAACCTTTTTCAGTCTTTAAGTCCTTATAATTTCAAAGCAACAAATCAAACGATGGAAATAACAATATCAATAACAAAGCGGAAGACGAAATCTGATAATTTAACTTAATAAAAACTATGGAAGTCTAAATACAACTCTACCCAGAATTTGGTGTCACAATTTCACAGACTGTCTAAGAATACTACAAATAAGGTCTGAATAGAAACACAAGAATCTGTCTCTGAATAAGTAAAAATAGAAAAGAAATGATAGAAGGAGACGCCAAGGCCTGCGGATGCCTGTAGGACTATCTCGGGTCGCCTGTTGGACTGAAGGCAACAACCTTACTGCGGTCCAAACGCTTTGGTACCAGTATCTGCACACAGTGCAGAGTGTAGTATCAACACAACCGACCCCATATGCTGGTAAGTTCCTAGCCTAACCTCGGCGGAGTAGTGACGAGGCTAGGACCGGACTACCATATAAACCTGTAAAGTTAAATCATATACAACTGAACAATAAAAGTAGATAATTACAGTTAAAGATGGGAGGGGGGGAAAACATGCTCCGGGGAGTAACAAATAACAACAGAATATCAAGAGAAAATATAAAGAAACCAAAATCCAATTACTAACAAGGATAAGGAAAACAAATGCAGAATTCACTTTCATTTCACATCTTGTTGCAGGCGTGCAACCCGATCCCATTTCATGTATCTCGTTGCAGGCGTGCAACCCGATCCCATTTCATATATCTCGTTGCAGGCGTCCAACTTGCTCCTATTTCATATATCTCATTGCAGGCGTGCAACCCGCTCCCATTTCATATATCTCGTTGCAGGCGTGCAACCCGCTCCTATTTCATATATCTCGTTGTAGGCGTGCAACCCGCTCCTATTTCATATATCTTGTTGCAGGCGTGCAACCTGCTCCTATTTCATATATCTTGTTGCAGGCATGCAACCCGCTCCTATTTCATATATTTCCGTGGCGGCATGCCACCAGATCCCATTTACAAATCAACAACAATCACAAAAAAATCTCGGCAAGCGAACAAGAGTATAACAACAACATCCCGACAAAGGAAATAATATCATAAACAATAACATCCCGGCAAGGGAGACAATGTTATAATAATAACATCCTGGCAAGGGAGACAATATCATAAACAATAACATCCCGACAAGAGAGACAATATCATAAACAATAACATCCCGGCAAGAGAACCAACAATGATAGTCAACATTTTAAGTATGAATAAATCTCAGCGGAGTCACTACAATTACAACACTAGACCCATGGGCATGCTTGACACCGACGTATAGATACTCGTCACCATGCCTATACGTCGTACTCCACAATTAACACATAGCAAATAAGACACAACTCCTAATCCCTCAAGCTAAGGTTGGACCAAACACTTACCTCGATGCCACGAACACAATTCAAGCCTCAACTACCACTTTATCTCTCGTTTCCACCACCAATTCGCTTGTATCTAGCCACAAGTTACTTAATGATATCAATAAATGTTAATTGAATCAATTCTAATGCATGAAAATAAGTTTTTCAATATTTTTCCCAAAAAGTCAAAAATCGACCCCCGACCCACATGGTCAAAACCCGAGGTTCAAACCGAAACTCGATTACTCATTCACCCATGAACCCAAATATATAATTTGTTTTGAAATCGGACCTCAAATCGAGGTCCAAATCCTCAAAATTTGATAAACCTAGGTTCTACCCAAAACACCCAATTTCCTCCACGAAAACCCTTGATTTTGAGTTGAAATCATGTGAAAAGATGTTAAAATCGAAGAAAACGAGTTAGAAATGACTTACAATCAATTTGGAGAAGAATTTTTCTTTTCAAAATCGCCTAAGAGGTTTATGTTTTGAAAGAGTTTGAAAAATGAAAGATTTTCGGCTAAGTCATGAATTTGCAGGTCGCAGATGTCGCAATTGCAACCAGGGTTCGCATTGCGAATCCCTTCAGGGCCTGCTATTTTTGCAAATGCGAAGAATATGTCGCATTTGCGGCCATGAAGCATTCCGATCACCTTCGCATTTGCGAAAGAGGCCTGCCCAAGCTTGGTTCACATTTGCGAAACCTGGGTCGCAATTACCAAGCCTGAGAACTTCGCAATTGCGAAGCCTGATCTCGAAATTGCGAGATCAGAGGCCTAGGCAAAAATACTAGATACCAGCACTTGATCCTAAGTCCAATTTCACTCCGTGGCCTATCCAAAACTCCCCTGAGCCCTCGGGGCTCCAAACCAAACATGCACCCCAACCTAAAAACATCATACGGACTTGCTCGTGCAATCAAATCCTCAAAATAACATCAACAACTATGAATTAAACCCCAAATTCATGAAAATCATTCAAGAACACCAAAATTTTTAATTTCTCAACTTTAAGTCCGTTTTATACCAAACCAATTCCGATCTTTACCAAATTTTACAGATTCAACCTAATTATTATTTCAAATTTGTACCGGGCCCCGGAACCAAAATACGGGCCTGATACCATCAATTTCAAACACCTTTCATTTCCAAAAACTCTTATATATTTCCAGAAAATAATTTTTTTAAAAATTCATTTCTCGGGCATGGGACCTCGGAATTCAATTCCGGGCATACGCCCAAGTCCCATATTTTCCTACGGATCCTCCGGGACCGTCAAATTACGGGTCCGGATCCGTTTACCCAAAATGTTGACCAAAGTCAACCTAAATTTATTTTAAATGCAAAATTCATCATTTTTCACAGATTTTCACATAATGGCTTTCTGGATACACACTCGGACTGCGCACACAAATCGAGGTGAGATAAAAGGAGATTTTAAGGACACGAAACACGGAATTTATTTCTAAAACAAGTGATGACCCAAAAGGTCATCACATAAAAGGTAATAAAAAGGCAACAAAGAATATTAAAAGGTAATAAAGCCTAATAACGGATAATCAAGATGGGAAGAATCTTGGGGTCTTCTGTAACGTTTCTGCAACAGGCATATCTTGAATTGCTTCTTATCTGGCCATAGATTTGTATCCAGTGTCAACATCTTATCCGGCCACAAGTTCATATCATTCCGGTGTGAAAATGGTTGAATAATTGCTGATTGACCCGTGTTGCTTCCTAATTCACTCATCTTCTGAGATCGGTCTTCACCGTATACAATTAGTCATACTGAAAAAATATATATTAAAGTAATGGTTGAAAATAGAACACGACATCAAAGCTAAATTATGAATAATATAATAAATTTAAATTTTTGAATGACTAGTTATATATAAATTGAATTGTGTCACCTTTTGGATCATCCCAAAATGGAAAAGAGTTTCGCATAAAGGAGGTAGCATTTTTTTTTAACAAAAACTAGTAATAGCAATTAGTTTAATTTAATTATCACAAATTAAGTATAAAGTTCCAGATTCCAAATGAAATGATCTATAAAGTCACTTTAATATATTGCAGATTAGCATTTCAATAATCTTTAGTTCATTACTTCCTCAAATTATGTTTGAAAACCATTTGATTGCAATTATACTAGAAAAAAGTAAAGAAATACTTTTGGTGCACAAAGTTAAAATTTATATAATATATACGTACCCTCCTACTAGATCACCCGATTTCATGTCAGCGCCTGAAAAATTCTCTCATTATTAAAGGGAGAAAAGTATGAACTCACACATTCTTAAATATATAAATGTGCGGAATATTTTTTTTTAAACGGAAAAAAAACGCCATTTTTTTTCAATCAGCTTTTAGTTCTTTTACCCGAGCGTGGGTAACTTTTTCTTTTTTCAGTTTTTGCATCCGGTGAGGAACAAAATCCATATTTGTTAAAAAAAAAAAAAAAAACTCTTCAGCGATCTAAGAAAAATTTACACGAGATTTCTTTATTAGTTTTTGATGGGTTTTCAATGTCTTAGCCTTATATTTTGATGATCTAACAAACTTACTGTCAAGAACCAGATAGGGAACCTGATAAACTTAGTTTACATTGCTAATAAACGGACTCCAGCTAAATGTGAACTGCTACAACTTCAGGAGATAGAGAACCAACACAAGGACCTGATACCCTTGTGGTTCCCTGACAGCAGTACGAAGTCAATTGTGTACAACTGGAAAGTGACGTGACTGCCTGCACTGTTTCTGCCTATACTGCACTGTTCCCGTGGTCACTTGTCCTTTGACCAACCAAGTAATTACATCATTCAAGTGATGTCATCCAAGTTGTATTAACAAGAGTAGTACAACAAAACATCACTTGAACACTTGAGAATTCACTTCAAGCATTCAAGCCATCTAATATTTGAGCATTCAATTCTCAAGTGCATCAAGAACAAAGTTTAACACTACTATGGACCGGTTCCTAGATCCAGTATTTTGTTGTCCTTAGTTGAGTTGTAACTTTGTAATCATTTTTCATTGTAATTCTTAATTTGCTTAGCTAGAAGCATTGCTTAGGAACCCTCTTGTAAAATCATAAACCCTTAGTGTTTGTATCGTGACAAGAGTTAGTCATGAGTTGAAGTCTTTGTAATAGATGTATTGCAAAGTGACTTGTAATAGGTGTATTACAAGTTAGTGAGGGATTAAGAGTTTAATTCCTAGGTTACAATAGGTTGTAATCTAAAGATTGCTCAATAGTGAAGTTGAAATCCTACCAGTGTAGGTCGTAATTTTTTATCCCCTTGAGCAGGGATTTTTCTACGTAAAACTCCATGTCTTATTTACTTACTGTTTCATTAGTATTCTCAGTGGGAACTCATAAGAGGACCTGGTTTCTCTATAGCTTGGTGGACTCACATAAATTATCATTTGGTATCAGAGCGGGTTCCTCCTATCGGGCTAACACCTAGGAAGGATCCGTATGGCTCCTCCACCAAATTTTGAAGAAGGTCAATCTACGTACAGACCACCCAGGTTCAATGGGAAATACTATGGGTGGTGGAAGACGAGAATGCATGATTTCATCATGGCTAAAGACTCTGAGTTGTGAGATGTTATATGTGATGGTCCTTTTGTCCCAACAAAGAATGTCGGAGATCTTCCATTGACGATGCCAAAGACCAGGAAAGAATACACCGATGCAGATAGGAAAGCTGTGGAGAAAATTTTTCGTGCCAAGAAAATTTTAGTGTGTGGGATAGGACCTGATGAATACAACAGGATCTCAGCTTGTCAATCCGCCAAAGAGATATGGGAAGATTTGCAAATAGCACATGAGGGAACCACTCAAGTAAAGCAATCTAAGATTGATATGCTTACCAGTGAGTATGAGCTCTTTAGGATGAAAGACGATGAATCTATCCAAGACATACACACAAGATTCACTTCCATCATAAATGAGTTACACTCACTTAGTGAAATCATTCCCAGGAACAAGCTAGTGAGGAAAATTCTTAGTATCCTGCCTAGTTCATGGGAGAGTAAAGTAAATGCTATTAGTGAAGCAAAGGACTTGCAGGAGCTGACCATAGACGAGCTAGTTGGAAATCTGAAGACCTACGGAATGAAGAAGAAGATAGACAGTGAAAGAAGAGAACCAAAGAAGGAGAAGAACCCGGTACTCAAAGCTGAAGGAAATGAATCAAGTGAGGAAGGCTGTGACATGGCTTACCTAACCAAAAGATTTCAGAAAATGGTCAGAAGGAATGGTAGGATACCAAAGAGAGGCAGTTCCAGCAGACCAAAGAATTATGACCTCTATCATAAATGTGGAAAGTCAGGGTACTTTATCAAAGAGTGTCCTCTCCTAAAGCAATAACACTTCAAATACAACCCTGATAAAGCAGCCAAGAGGAACCCGGTTCCTGATAAACACTTCAAAGAAAGAATGTCGTTGATAATGTCGGGAAGCAAGCTCTTGCAGCATGGGGAGATTCCTCCAGTGAGTCTGATGAAGAAACTGATATAGGTGATAGCTCTATGATGGCAGTTGAAAGTGGATCAAATGAATATGATTCAATATTTGCTTTGATGACACAATCAGACAATGATGAAGATAATGACAGTGATGAGGTAAATTTCAGGGATGTTTAGAGAAATCTGAAATCCTACTCTCCTAAAAAACTCATGTCATTAGCAAATGTATTTATTGATGTCTATCATAGTCTTATAGATGATAAGAATGCCTTGACCATAGAATTAGGAGATGTTGAGCAAACCAGAGATGACTTGGTAGTTTGTGTGGTTGATCTAAAGGAAACTACAAATAATCTGGAAAATGAAAAGAAGGCTTTAACTGAGAAAATTACTAGTGTAGAACATGAAAGAGATGATCTGGTGGTAGTAGTAGTTAACTTGAAAGAAACCATTGGAAATTCAGTAAAGAAAAGGATGCCTTAGTGGAGAAAGTGATTGTTATCGAGCAGGAGAGAGATGGCCTCTTAATAGTGATTACAGACTTAAGGGAAACAATAGAGGAACCTGGAGCTGAGTGTAGGCCTGGAAAGTCAGAAAAAGGGAAAGAGGTAGCTAGTGAGGCACACATTAAGCTTGAAAATGAATTAAAAGCTTTGAAAACTAGTTTGTGTGCTGAACTTGAGAAAACTAGGCAGCTCCAAGCTGAACTGGAAAGAGTAAAAAATGATCTTGAGAAGTCCCTTAAATGGACCTGGTCCTCGGAGGTTGTCACTGCCATGTATGTTAATAATAGTGGTAACAGGCAGGGAATAGGGTTTCAAAGAGAGAGAACTCCTTACAACCCTCATAACAAATATGTTACTGTACCCGATAATTGGTTGTGTACCCACTGTGAGACCAATGGGCACTTCAAGGAAAATTGTCAAGCCAGGGTTAAGTCTCTGCAGAAAAATAAAGCTTTTGCTGAGAAAGTAACTACTAAAAGGGGACCAGGGGCTGCTCATAAAAAACTCATGTTACCTGCTTGGACTAAAAGAGCACTTATTTATCCTCTTGCTTATTACAAGGGACCCAAACTTGCTTGGGTTCCTAAATCTAACCAGTGATCTCCTTGTGTAGGGAATAGTGAAAGGAAGCAGTCAACAATGGTACATGGACAATGGATGCTCAAAGCACATGACTGGAAACACCATGAACTTTATTTTACTAAAAGTCATACAAGGAGAGAGTGTATCCTTTGGAAGTGGGAAAAAGGGGTACATTCTTGGTGTTGGAAGAATTGGAAAGCCACTCACTCACTCAATTGAGAATGTGTACTATGTCAATTGCCTCAAGTACAGTCTCCTTAGTGTCTCCCAGATATGTGATAAGGGAAACAAGGTGGAATTCTTGTCCAAGATATGCACAGTTACAAGTCTAGTAACTGGTGAAGTAGTACTGGTGGCCAAAAGATACAAGAATATCTATGTTATTGATTTCGGGTCTCTACAAAGTGGTGATCTGAGTTGCTTGAAAGCAGTTGATGATGATGTTGAACTGTGGCGTAGAAGATTGGGGCATGCAAGCTTTTCTCTGCTGAATAAGTTGATTCAGAAGGACCTGGTTCGTGGTCTGCCTATGTCAAAGTTCAAAGAACAGAAAGTTTGTGATGCCTGTGCTAGAGGGAAGCATGTGCAGTCCTCATTTAAGTCTAAGAAAGATATCAGCACCTCAAAGCCACTTGATCTTCTTCATATGGATCTGTGTGGCCCTCTGAGAGTGCAAAGAAGGGGAGGAAAAAGATACATCTTTGTGATAGTAGATGACTACTCCAGATTCACTTGGACTCTGTTTCTTAGAACAAAAGATGAAACCTTTGAGGTATTCGTGGCCTTTGTGAAGAAAATCCAGGTGGAGATGGAGTCTAGAGTAGCATGTATTAAATCAGATCATGGAACAGAATTCGACAATGCCAAATTTGATGAGTTCAGTAATGAATATGGCATTACCCACAACTTCTCAGCACCAAGAACTCCCCAGCAAAATGGAGTTGTGGAAAGGAAAAACAGAACCCTTGAGGAAATGGCAAGAACAATGCTGATCGATAGTGGGATTGCCAAGAACTTCTAGGCTGAAGTTGTTAACACTGCTTGCTACTTGGTGAACAAGTGTATGATCTGGTATCTTCTTAACAAAACCCCCTATGAGTTGTTGAATGGAAGGAAGCCCAAGCTGACTCGCCCAAGAACATTTGGGTGCAAATGCTATGTTCTTAACAATGGAAAGGATCAGTTTGGAAAATTTGATGCTAAAAGTGATGAAGGAACCTTTTTGGGTTACTCTTCTCAAAGCAAAGCCTACAAGATATACAACAAGCGGACTCAATGTATTGAGGAAAGTATTCGTGTAATTTTTGACGAGTCTTACCCCTCTTATGAGAAAAGCAACAAGGATGATCAAGATGGAGAGCCTCTGCTAGTTCCAGGTGAAGTCATTGGCATGACAAACAGAAAGGCAGACATGATGAGTCAGGTGAAGGAACCAAGTGAAGATAATGCAGTATCCTCCTTACCAGTTGGAGAGGAACCATGTACCACAATTACAACCACTGAAGCTGAAAAAAGAGTGGTTTGATGCAGTTCAAAGTACTCCACAGGTAGCTGAGAGAAGAATGCAAGGGAACCAGTCAGACTTACCCAACTCCTCTGCAAATGAAACTCAAGTGCCCAACTGGAAACACAAAATCTCCCATCCTCTTGACAACATAATTACCCCTCTAGATTCAGGTGCTCAAACCCGATCAAAAGCCAGAACACTTGCCTTCTCAACCTTTCTTTCCAAAATAGAACCCAAAAACATCAAAGAGGCCTTGAAGGATGCAGAACGGATTACAACCATGCAAGATGAGTTGCATCAGTTCGAAAAGAACAATGTATGATATCTGGTACCTCGACCCTCAGATCAAACCATCGTATGAACTAGGTGGGTATTCAGAAATAAGCTTGATGAACATGGAAACACTACAAGGAACAAGGTTAGGCTAGTGGTTCAAGGTTACAATCAGGAGGAGGGAATTGACTATGATGAGACATTTGCTCCGGTTGCTCGCATGGAAGCTATTAGAATCCTAATCGTTTTTGCATCACATATGGAATTCACTATGTTCCAAATGGATGTCAAAAGTGCATTTCTGAATGGATTTCTTAAGGAAGAAGTTTATGTAAAGCAACCTCTAGGGTTTGAATGTCATGAGCACCCCGAATATGCATTCAAACTGGACAAGACATTGTATGGGTTGAAACAGACTCCTCGAGCATGGTATGAAAAGCTGTCAAAGTTCCTCTTAGAAAATGGTTTTACAAGAGGAAAAATTGACAACACCTTATTCCTGAAGAAATGGGGGAGGAACATGCTCATTGTTCAGATATATGTTGATGATATCTTTTTTAGGGCAACAATTGATTCATTGTGTGAAGAATTTGCAAAACTCATGGGAAGTGAGTTTGAAATGAGTATGATGGGTGAGCTGAACTTCTTCTTGGGTCTTCAAGTGAAGCAGTCCACAAATTAAGGGGGAAGCATAAAGTCAGGGGGAACTTGTAAAGTTCATGTTGCTTCATCTGGTTGTTTCTGCTCTAAAAAATGTGTTACCAATGTTTAAGTTTGTCATCATCAAAAAGGGGAAAATTGATGGGTTTTCAATGTCTTGGCGTTATATTTGATGATCAAACAAACTTACTGTTAAGAACCAGATAGGGAACCCGACACACTTGGTATACATTGCTAATCAACAAACTCCAGCTAAATGTGAACCGCTACAACTTTAGGAGATAGAGAACCAACACAAGGACCTGATACCCTTGTGGTTCCCTGACAACAGTACGAAGTCAATTATGTACAGCTAGAAAGTGATGTGACTACCTGCACTGTTTCTACCTACAATGCACTCTTCCCGCGATCACTTGTCCTTTGACCAACTAAGTGATTACATCATTCAAGTGATGTCATCCAAGTTGTATTAACAAAAGTATTACAACAAAACATCACTTGAACACTTGAGAATTCACTTCAAGCATTCAAGCCATCTGATATTTGAGCATTCAATTCTCAAGTGCATCAAGAACAAAGTTTAACACTACTATGGACCGGTTCCTAGATCCAGTATTTTGTTGTCCTTAGTTGAGTTGTAACTTTGTAATCATTTTTCATTGTAATTCTTAATTTGCTTAGCTAGAAGCATTGCTTAGGAACCCTCTTGTAAAATCATAAACCCTTAGTGTTTGTATCGTGACAAGAGTTAGTCATGAGTTGAAGTCTTTGTAATAGATGTATTGCAAAGTGACTTGTAATAGGTGTATTACAAGTTAGTGAGAGATTAACAGTTTAATTCCTAGGTTACAATATGTTGTAATCTAAAGATTGCTCAATAGTGAAGTTGAAATCCTACCAATGTAGGTCGTAATTTTTTATCCCCTTGAGCAGGGATTTTTCTACGTAAAACTCCATGTCCTATTTACTTACTGTTTCATTAGTATTCTCAGTGGGAACTCATAAGAGGACCTGGTCTCTCTATAGCTTGGTGGACTCGCATAAATTATCAGTTTTTTTTCTTTGCTCCACTCCTAAGTAACATCATAAATCTAAAGGTAGAATGGTGCAAAAAGTTACTCTCCATACATAACATATGCATGGAGAAGCACAGGTCGGATGGAGTTTTCAGTAGAAATGACACCAGGTAGCCACTATAAATGATTGCTATTTAGGAATTAGCCAGTGCATCCTGAATTTCAGTTTTTCGGTTCAATTTTTAAATGTCCTGAAATTAAGATTTTAGTTTAAAATTTCAGAACAAAATAAATACTTGCTAATCTCTAAATAATATCCCTGAAAATGACTATTTGTGTACTTACCCTGAGTTTTCAGGGACTGAATCGCAGGAAAGATGCACCAAACAAAAAGAGGAACTCACTATACCCAGCTAGGCTCCAAAAGGTAAATAAATTTTTGCAGTGATAAAATATGAGGTTAGTGCCCACTGCCCCATAACCTTCTGCTTAAGCTACCGATTTGCAGCACGAAAGCCCAAGAATCTACTCTAATATCAGCATTTTCCTGATAGGTGCAAATGCCGACTGAAGCTTTTGTTGGCACAATCAAGAAACAGAAACTAGAAACCTTTAAAGGCAAGAATGACACCTGAGACCCATTTCTGGCATCCAATTATGAGAAGTACGACAAATCTCAAAGCTCGAATGAGTGTAGATATGGCACTCTTCATGTGGAAGGTGATATGTCAACAGTGATTATCCACTGGATCGTGTCAACGGAACGAAGGGAAGAGAGACGAGGCAGGGCTGGGCTAAGTAAATGCACTTTCCAGTAAATTATCTAATGATTCCAGGGTATATTTTGAGTACAGGTTCTATCAGTATACAGCAGAAAGAAAGCACTCTAATAAAGAGAGCTGCCTAAAACACAACTTATTCCACATGCGAAAGGCCTCCGCCACCCTCAGCTCGAGTCCTGCACACATATATACCATCTTTTAGTTGACTAATGGACAACAGAAAAGTGCAAAAGGGAGCTGAAGCCAAATTTGAGGAATTGGGGGGGGGGGGGGGGGGCAGCCTGATTTTACATGCATACATGGATCCGATTTTTCTTTGGAGCAGCGTGTATGCCGTTTGGCGCAATACGGCATACACACTGCTCCAAAGAAAAAGATCATAGCATCCAACTATTTTTTTTTTCCGGCAATAGTAGTGTATGGGCCAACTTGTGCGCACCTCGAGTATTTCACCGGTATATACTACCTCCCACTAGCACAGGTACCGGGTAACTGCGCCCACCAAGGCTGAAGGCATATGGGAAGTAATTACCTGGTGTTTTTGCCTCCGTTGGGATTTGAACCTGAGACGTCATGGTTCTCCCCCAACTCTATTGACCGCTAGGCTACATCCTTGGGTGCATAGCATCAAACATTTTTAAGCCTCAACACCTCTATGCTGGACTTACTCAGAATAGCTGGCGGAGAACTCAAAAAATCAAGTTTTCATGCAGTATTATGTACGCTCCAAGAATATATAAAAAATAGAGAAGTTCTATTAGTACGTATATACAAGTGTTTTAAACTCTTTAAATTTAACGTACATTTTTTTTGGTTTTTGAAAAGTAACATAGAAGTTCATTTGGGAGAAACTTAAGGCTAGGGGATGTGCAAGTCAAAGAAAAAACTCAAAGAGCGCAAAGCTAGTACATTTTCCATTGAAAAGCTTAAACGTCCCTATTGTCTGCAGCCCAGCAAAATATGTAACCATCTCATGCAATTAGGATAAAGTACACTGGCACTCCCCAAGTTATTTAACACTCTTCCTATTTTGGGATTTCTCAAAATGTTTGACACCATCAACTAATAAAATTATTTTAGACAACTTTTACAAGTTTCAAGAACTAAAATTTATTTAGTGAATTATGGTTTAAATTTGATGTGATATTTTCTCCACCCAACTAGCTTTTCAACTATTACTATAGTATTTACTTGTTACTGAAATTAAAAAAACTATTATGTTATTATTTTGTTCTACTACAAACTATATATATTAAACAAGTCAAACAAATATTTCAACCTCCACGCTATCAAATAGACTTACAAAGAATGGGATGGACGGAGTATAAGATATCGGGGACCAAAAAAAAGGGCAGCCGGTGCACTAAGTTCCCGCTATGCGCGGGGGGACTGCCAGAGTAAATTTCTACTGATACTCAATCTAAAAGCTAACTCGATTTGAAATTTCTCTAGTATTAGACATGAGGACTACCTGAACAATTTTGTTCTTAATCATCAATCTGCAACTTAATAATTCATATCCTACCAGAGAGTGAAGCCATTTCAGAAAATCCAAGACACAACTAACATTGATTTTGCATTTGAATTAAACTGCCAAAGTAGGAGTAACACTGCAGAAACCCAACATACAATATCTTTCTAAAAGGGTGAAGGGTAACTCACTTGTGGTCAGAGGGGTTAGGTACAACCTCATAAACAATATTTGCAACAACGTCCCTCTTCAGCTGAACAAAATTATTTCGGAAAAAAGTTATGATAAATATTTGAAACCAGTGACCATGAAATTCAAACATTTTTCACTCTGATTACCTGGGTGGCTTCTCCTTTCAAACCAATATAATGTATTTGTGTTGTATCACCACCAAAATTATCAGGGAAATGCAAGGTGATATTTCCCACACTCTGAAACCTAGAATACCTGAATGAATATTTACAGACAGCATGAGACAACCAAAATAGACAGCCAGAATATAAGCAACCTTCTATAACAGTGATCTGAACAATTTGCTCCATGAAAATACCAGAAAATTTATATTATGTAAATTGCACTTATGAAATATAAATGCCAATGTACGTGCATGCTTGCGTGGGAACAGTGTACAAAGTTGCAATTACAAAATTGCCTGAAAGACCATGCAGCAGCAATGTTAAGGATAAAAGGAGTAATATACCTTGTCTGGTACTCTAAAACTCCTTGCAAGTTTTCGGCTAAATCCCACTCCTTACAAGTAAAAAAAGTATCAGCACAAGTGGTTGGGGTGCAGGAGGAGGTATGTTCTAGGCATCAAAACTTTCAAAAGCTAACTTGAGAAGATACCTGAACTGGACTTATCAGAAAAAAAAAAAAAAGGTTACTCCTATATATAAGCACCTGAACTGGTTGCATAGATTGAGCATCTGAAAAATCAATGCCATCCCGATTGATGAACCTGGATTAATCGCAAGAGTGTATTAGGGCAGATAAAACTTCTAAGATACTTGTTGAAGAAGTATATATGCCTGGGATCTCAAGAGAATTGTTATAAGTGGCAGCAGCCAGCAGCAGATTGAATGTGCTAGCTAAAAGAAAAGGGAACACACAATGCAAGAAGTGTTAATACTATACTCACGCTCTCATCTTAGCTGGACTTGTTCCATCAGCGCCACCGACAATTGCTATGCTCTTGATTTTAACATCTGCTGTGAACCTATCATGATTGAGTTCAGCCAATGAATATAAGATGACAGTAACATGGAGGTGTTAGATGGACAAGAGAACGACAATCAATATCTACAGACACAATCTTCTGTCCTCAAACCACAATGAAGATAAACCACTTCCTGCTGATATGTCTGCAACACGATCAACATGACTTGATATTACCTGATTTCTGCAATATCTAGTTGATGACTTAATTACTTTAATGGTGGAAATTACAGCAAAGAAATTTGGAAAGTTATGTTGTAATTGAATCAGATCCTAGAATTTCTTATTCAAGGGTTAGCCAAAAGAATGAAAAAAGGAGGCATCCAATCATCCATATTTTACTGGGAAGATTCAGGTTCGGAAAGAGAAACGGCAAAAATGCAGGAGAGAATCATTTGGACAGATAGGGAGGCAAAAAGAGGGGAATGGAGATAAACGTTGGTGAACAAAATGTTATGTTTCCTTTCCGAGTCCAAAATTGGGTGAAGATGCAGGAACAGAAGGATCTTCTAAATAAAATTTTATAATGCCATCATAGACCTTCAATTGTTTTGTAGGAGAAATAGTTCATCAAGGGAACTGGTATCACATGGGACTCATTCCTTCCTTTTCTTTCACAATCAATCCAAAAGAAAGGAAATATTACTCCTCTCCTCCCTCCTCCCTCTTTCCGTTTACTCTTTTTCTTTACAATAGAACAAGAAACAACCTTATAAAGGTTCATCCTCTTATAATCAACATTATATTGCCTTTGGCTTCATGTTCATCTTCCAGAACTTCTAAACTTTGCAGCAATCAAAGCCTTTTCTTACAGCTCCTACTTTATATTGACTTTGGCTTCATGTTCATCCTCTCTAAAGGATTTTTTCCTTCATTTTCCTCAAAGAGACGAGCTGCAACATGAATCGAAGTAAAACCTGTTCTTGCAGCTCCTACTTCATCAACTGGACCGGTTTATTATTTGAATGAGCAAATGTGAACTGTTGGTTCAAACAAAGGACAGGAAGATACCTTGGGGGGGGGGGACAATCATCATTACACGATGCTCAACAAGAATGGAAAGGAGAATGAAAATCTTGTAAATAAGGAAACAAGTAAATTTCGGAAAAGCATCCAGAAAGTTAAATTTTTATATTCAAATTATACAGATATAATGCCATTAGTACTGAACATTTGGGGGCGAGAGGCCTCTTTGAAGGTGTCTGAGAGACACGGAGAAAAAGGAATATCAAAATGTGAGTAGACAGGAATGCAGCCCATCAGAAACAAATCAGATAGCAGTGCAAAAGCGGAATAAATAACAAAGTTGACACTTACGGAATGAAAACAATCAGTTCAGGATCACCTTCATTGCTTTCCAAGTGGCCCTGTATCAAAGAATAAGTCAAAGTATAAATACATCCAACGAGAAAGAAAAACGGATCAAATTTCGTGAAATGATGAGGTAAGTTCATCTGTATACAACTACTTATAAAAAAGAAGTTCATATCTTTATAGAAAAAAGTTAGCACCCGGTTGTCTTTCCTTAAACATTTGAAGAAAGACAACTGCTAATATCAGAAGTAATATCACAACCCAATGGGTATTCCTGAGTAATCTCTTTTTACCAAGTTGAATGTTAGCAAAATAGTCAATGGTATCACTTTTGATGCAACAGCAAGACAGTTACTTGTAACAAGTGGGTGTGTTAGCCGGTTAATTGGTCACATTTTATTCCTGAAAGGCTAAAATTGGTATTAGTCCGGATACAGCACATCATTCTTTTACATCTAATAATTATACTTTATCAACTCAATGAAAAACTTTAAAGTGCCCTTGCTCCAAAGAAAAACTAACAAAGAACCCTAGAAATCAGCAAAACTCTGTTCATCACAAAGCTATTAAGGTTACTTGCGAAGAGAAAAACTTTGCTACCATTTGGTTAAAGTGTCTCACAAGTACTTGAAGGAATCAATCTAAAAATCTGCTTTTGGATATTGGAGGGAGTTACATAATAGGAGTTCTCTTTTTGGGGAAGAAGAATGTTGGATAACTTAAAAGTTACAATCATCAGCTTTAATGCATATGACATTATACAACTTTTATTTATTTGCAGACAACTTGTCTTCCTTTCCTGGTAGACTTCTCCATCTTGTTGATATAACTTTATATTCTTACCAGGGTTTTATATAGAACTAAAACAAAGTAGAGTCCTTGAGTATGCAAAAAATATAATCAATCGGGATGACAATATAGATTGTATGTGAGACTATGATGCTTTTAATTACACTAACATTTGTTATTAATGTCAGAATTAATAAGGTGAAGAAAGATTTTCCATGTCAACCAAACACCAGCATCTAGCAGCAGTGCAGCACTTTACACCATAATTTTCCAAAAAATAATACTTCGTTATTTTGTTCCTTTTTTTTCCTATGCCAAAGTAGGTTTAAGAGATATATTCAATTCCAAGAAGCACCAAGCATAACATCATGTGTGTGCTTTTGAACAAGATGACTAAGATAAGAAGACTATTGAACCTATTGAATCTTGGACAAACTGAGTAATCACCACAGACTACATAATATCATAGAGAGAAAAGGTCAAGGGATTATTTGGTCTAGATCAAGCCATTTTTGGTCTGAGATTACCTCCGAAGTATTCAAACGCTGCTCCCATGGTTTAAAAACGGATTTGACACTTCCTCTGATAGCCTCGTTCAAAGCAGACACCTTTTGGTAGCACAAAAACTAAAGTATAAGGAATTTGAAGAAGCTAATAAATATATGCATAAGTTAATCTGAGCATGTGCAATCCTAGGATCACAATTCTGAAGTTTATATACATCTCTAACATGGGAACCACAAATCAAAAAGCCCCTGGCATTCTGATTTAAGATATGCTATTGCAAAATCAATACTAACTTCTCTCACAACTTCTGCTGTCCTTAGAATTTAGCTCGATGAGTTACATATTTAGAATATGGATGATCAATTTGCCTAGCCAACAAAAGAAAATACAGTCAACAGCATATCAAATTTCTTATTGGAGCTTTAGAGACGCTATCTCTAGAACCATTCAGACTCATTACAGCGAAAATTCGCAACTACACTAAGTTTTCTAACTCCACTCGCACTGTCTTCTCAATTTTATCTAGATATAAAGCTTATCACAACAAAAGTCAGCACCTCTAACTCGAAATGGAGCAGCCCTTACTATAGAACTAACTGACAGTTAAAAGTTCCAACTTTAGATCAACATAGAAATATTTAAAAAAGGGTTCTTCATTCCAGTTACTAATACTCAAAACCGCCCACCCCAGGGCCCCACACCATTTCCAACCTGGTAACAACCTAAAGCACAGCTGATACTATAATCAAGAAACTCAAAACACTAGCAGTTTTAATTTGTTGTATAAAATAATAAAATTGCAGTTCAATCAAGAATCAACAAAACAGTCGACCCCAATTTGCCAAAATAGTTCGCATAAGTGGGTTTATCCAGTATTTGATAAATGATATCAATCCATCAGGAATCTTTATCACTGAAGCCTAATAAACAAGAACACACACACACACACACTAAAAGAACAGAGAGAAGAGAACCTTAGAAAGGTCGATATGCTTGAAGAGAGACCAATCGGAGGAACAGTTATGGTCGGCGCAATCGTGATCGTGCAGGCAAGCCATCCTTTGAGCGCTATGTATTTCTTTGTGCTTCTCTATTTATTCCCAACTAAAGCTGAGGAATATAAGTTGCCCGGGAGAGCTTCCTTGCTTTTTGTTTCTTTTTCTTTTTCCTTTTTTGTTTGAGTTCGACATCTTAGGAAAATAGTTTTTGGCCAAAAAAGTCCCTCAAGTATACTCATAACTTAAGTTTCATAGTTAAAGTACTTTGGTGAACAAATATCATCTTGTAGTTTCTCAAAGTGAACAACTTTCATCCAAAACTAACATAACTCGAAGATCATCACGTGTTTCTCACTTGAATTCCTAAGTTATATGTCAAAACATTCTGCTTCATTGTCCAACTTGGAGGGTGTTTGACTAAACTTATAAGCTTTTGGCTTATCTACACATTTGGTAAATTAAAAGTGTTTATAAGTCAAGTTCTTATAAGTCAAAAATAAACCATAAGTTGATCTCCCCCAACTTATCAAATTTCAGCTTATAAGCACTTTAGGTTTGACCAAAATATTTACTATTCTATCTCTAAAATACTTCTTTTTAAAACAAAATTACTCGTATAGTTTCACTCTCTCTCAGTTCTTCAAACCTAAACAGCCCGTGCCTCTGCAATTCTCCAGCCCGTTTCTGTATGCAATTTGAGGTAATGAGATTCACTTGTCTTCGTATTGTTATACATATGTGACTTGTACCGTTAGCCTCAAGTAAGATTCCTACTCTTTTAGTTGTATATTTTTACGTGGATTTGGTGCAGTAAATAGTAGTATAAAAAACAAAAGAGTGCTGTACAAGATTAATTTGAATGTTTTCTCTTATTTATTTTTATTTTTTGGGGTACAATTTGAATGCTTTCTTGTGTACTTCTCTCGTTGTAAGTCATCACTATTAGGGGTGTTCCAAATCGAATCACATTGACTACAATGACGATTCATAATTATATTAGAAAGAAATGTAAGGTGGACAATGCATTCCAAGAAGCTGAGAATGAGAGATATGTGCCACATGTTGATCTTGATGTTAGAAGATCCGCAAGAGTCAACGTTGCAAATGAAGAAAATGTAAAAAATCAAGGAGATAATAATATTTAGATGGCAATTCGTGATCTGATTGCTCAAGCTATTTATGATAGTTGAGTGTTTTAATTTTATTTACTATAAATAATACATATTAAGTGTTTGTTTCTTCTCTGCAAATATTGTGTGCTTTATTTAAGGTTTTTTCTTAACTTTTGTTAATTTATACTCCATACGTTCTAATTTATGATTGTATACTTATCATAACATAAATTATATTTATAAAAAAAAAAGATATTATCTAATCATTTTTATAATTAAAATAACATGATAATAGGTTACTTTTGTATTTGAATCTATGTAGAACCTAAAATTTTGAAGAAAATGGCGTTTTTAGTAGTGTAAATTGTTATAAGGTCATTTAAGTCATTTTAACATAAAAATAGTTTATCAGCACTTTTTAATCAAACAATTTCAGTTGCTTATTATTAATTTCAGCATTTTTATCCAAACACGTAACTGCTTATTTATGAATTCAGCTCAAGCACTTAAAAGTGCTTTTCAATACCTAATGCTTATCGACTGCTCAAAATCAGCTAAGCCAAACAGACTCTTGTTCCTTGCCCATCCTCACTCTGAAAATGATGTAATGAGATGAATCCTTAATGCTTCTCACAAGAAAAAAATTATTAAATTAGTTTTAACACTAAGTACTTAATTATTTACAATCATCAAATTCGCACGAGTTCTTCACACTACATAAGAAAACCACCCGTTTAAATGATCTCTTTCAGATAGGGATGTGCATCAATCGGATCAGATTTAGCACATTTCGGATTATAAATGTGGATTTGAATTTTATAAGATGCAATCCAAATTAAATTGGATCGGATCGGATTTTAAAGTTTGGATTGGGCTAATATTTCGGATTTTTGGATTGAATTGTAAGGGCTACTAACAATCTAATCGGCTACTGCACTTTCTAAGTTATTCACCATTCAATTAAATTGAAAGGCAACAAATGTTTTTCATAGCAATAGACAAAACAAAAATTTCATAGCTAAACAAAATAAACTGAAATTCCAAACATATATCTAATAAGGGAGAGGCATCTTTGTCCGTCGATAAGAAGGAGGGACTGATAATGAGAGACAGATTAAGACTTAAGAGAAGCAAAAAAGGAAATCTGAAGAGAGGTTAGAGAGAAAGACTTTAATATAAACTAAGAAAAGAAGAGTCTAAAGAGAGGCGGATGAAATAAAAAGATTTTACCCTAAAATGTAAGTCTCATATTTATACATGTCCATATAATTCGGATTTCGGGTCGGATTAGATTAATATTTTACCAATCTGAATCTGATTCGAATATACAAACTTTTAAAAAACCTAACCCATATCCAATCTGTCACGACCCAATCTCTCCCTCCGTGAGTTGTCGTGACGGCACCTAGTCTCTACGACTAGGTAAGCCTAACACTTTGCGGAAATAAAATAAAAGCATGAACATTAACTACTAACAGTAACAAATATCTAATAAGAAACTGAATGCCACTCGACATATACAATTATCACCTCTGAAATGTACCAAACAATTTCCAAAATCCGAAATACCGTAAGTCACAAGCTACTAAGAAGTCTTAATTGTTCTATACATCATTTCTACAGAAAGAAGGAAAAGTGAACATGTGGGATAGAGGGTGATAGGACCAAACCTATTGTTGTATGTCAAAATAGACAAAACAAAAGAAAGAAAAATCAAAAAGAGATGAAAATATGATGTAAGCGCTTACATCGACATTCTTGTGATGTAAGCGCTTACCTCGACATTCTTATAATGTAAGCGCTTACATCGGCATTCTTATGATGTAAGCTCTTACCTCGGCAGGGCATTCAAATGCCTATAAATAGGGGTCTACATATTCATTTGTAGATCATCCCAAGACTTCTTCTTTCTCTTTTTAATTAATAAAGAGCTATTCTTTGTGTGGCCGTGGAGTAGGCAAAAATTGCTGAACCACGTAAATCTTGTCTTGTCTTGTCTTGTACAATTTATTGCTTCTCTCTTAAATATCCTTTTCTTTTTATTATCTTGACACACTTCCCAATAATTGGTATCAGAGCACATACAATGTAATTCTGGTAGAAAAGTATAGAACTGGTGTAGGTACTATTCACAAGAATAGTGCGACACTATTGATCATCGTACTGTTCATAGGCACTATTCACATAAATTTTTTGTGAAAAATGGCATCGGAAGAAGGGAAGGTTAAGATTGACAAGTTCAATGGCAAAGATTTTGGATTCTAGAAAATGCAAATAGAGGATTATTTGTACCAAAAAAATTACACTTACCTCTGACCGAGGTGAAACCGGAGACTATGTCCAAAGCAGATTGCGATCTATTAGATCGCCAAGCTCTTGGTGTGATTTGTTTGAAGCTAACACGAAATGTGGCGTTTAACATCATTGACGAGAAGACCACTGCATGCCTGATGAAGGCGTTATCAAATATGTACGAGAAGTCATCTGCTTCAAATAAAGTCTATTTGATGCGTCGATTGTTCAACTTAAAGATGACAGAAGGTGGATCAGTCACGGAACATATCAACGAGTTTAATATATTATTAACTCAGTTGAGTTATGTTAATATAACAATTGATGACGAAATCAGAGCATTGATTCTACTATCATCTCTACCGGAGAGTTGGTCTGCAACAGTAACTGTAGTTAGCAGTTCATCAGAAAGTACCAAACCCAAACTGAATGATATTAGAGACTTGGTTCTAAGCGAAGATATTCGCCGAAGAGAATCAAGTGATTCCCCAGGATCTGCTTTTAGTACAGAAAGCAGGGGGAGAATCAACCAAAGAGGACAGAGTTATGGTCGTGGCAGATCAAAGTCAAGGAGAAGAGGACAATCCAAAAATTGCAAGGACATTACTTGTTGGAATTGCAATAAAAAGGGTCACTACAGTAGCCAGTGTAGAGAACCAAAGAAGAAGAAGGAAGAAAATTTAGCAAATGTAATTGCTGAACAAGTCGGTGATGCACTAATTTATTGCGCAGACAGTCCAGTCAAATCTTGGATTCTGGACTCAGGTGCATCCTTTCGCTCTACATCATGCAAAGAATTATTGCATAATTATATTGCTGGAAAATTTGGGAAAGTTTATCTAGCAGACGGTGAACCTCTCGACATTGCCAGAAAATGTGAAGTTCATATAAAGACTTCACAAGGCACGCTATGGAAATTGCAAAATGTACGACATGTTCCTGGCCTCAAGAAAAATCTGATATCTGTGGGTCAGATTGACGGTGAAGGATATATAACAACATTCGGTAACGGATCGTAGAAGATAACCAAAGGGAATTTGGTTGTGGCACGAGGCTTCAGAAGGGGAACACTATATGCAACTGCAATATAAAGAGATACTATAGCAACAATTGATCATGGTCGTGATACAACATTGTGGCACCGGAGGCTCGGGCATATGAGTGAGAAGGGAATGAAGCTTTTGGCATCCAAAGAAAAGTTGCCAAACCTAAAACATGTTGAATTAGGTTTGTGCGAAGATTGCATTTATGGGAAACAAAAGAGAGTTAGTTTCTCAAAGGTGGGAAGGACGCCAAAGAAAGAGAAGCTGGAACTAGTGCATACAGATGTGTGGGGACCAGCTCTTGTAACTTCTCTAGGAGACTCACGCTATTATGTCACCTTCATTGATGATTCCATAAGAAAGGTATGTGTTTATTTTCTGAAAAATAAATCTGATGTGTTTGTTACCTTTAAAAGATAGAAAGCTGAAGTTGAAAATCAGACAAGTCTAAAGTTAAAATGTCTGAAATTTGATAATGGAGGAGAGTATGATAGCCAAGAGTTCAAAGAATTTTGCTCGGAGAATGGGATCAGAATGATCAAGACAGTTCCTGGAACACCAGAACAAAATGGTGTTGCTAAGAGGATGAACAGAACCCTGAATGAACGAGCCAGAAGTATGAGAATACATACTGGATTGCTGAAGTGTTTTTGGGCTGAGGCTGTTAACACGGCAACTTACCTCATAATAGGGGACCCTCTGTACCACTGAATTTTGAAATTCCGGAGGAGGTATGGATAGGAAAGGAGGTAACTCTTTCACATCTGAAATTTTTTGGTTGTGTTGCTTATGTGCATGTAAACTCTAATAATAGAGATAAGCTTGATCCTAAAGCAAAGAAATGTTTCTTTATTGGCTATGGTGATGATAATTTTGGTTATCGGTTTTGGGATGATCAGAATAGAAAGATCCTAAGACACAGGAATGTCACATTTAATGAAAATGTGATGTACAAGGACAAGCTTGAAGTAGAACCAACCAACACCAGCAAATAGACAATGTCTGAAATAGTTGAGTTAGAAGAAATATCAGAAAATAAAGTGGCTAGAGGGATTACAACTAATTCTGAAATTGAAGATGAAGAACCAGAAGTCTAATTTGAAGAAGAACTAGAAGCCAAACCTAGATCAGAACCAGAACTGGAACCAGAGATAGAATCAAATGCAGAACCAAATCTGGAATCAGGACCTGAATCAAATTCGGATTCTGTTACTCATGAACCTACATTGAGGAGATCTAAAAGAGTCATGAATGCTCCAGATAGGTTAACTCTCTCTCTTCACTATTTACTTCTAATTGATGCTGGAGAACCAGAGCATTTTGTTGAAGCAATGCAGGTGATAGACTTTGATAAGTGGAAGCTAGCCATGAAAGAAGAGATGAATTCTCTTCAAAAGAATAAAAGATGGATACTTACGGAGTTACCAAAATGAAAGAAGGCATTGCAGAACAAGTGGGTGTACAGAGTCAAGGAAGAGCATGATGGTAAGAAGAGATACAAAGCACGATTAGTAGTAAAAGGCTTTCAGCCGAAGGAAGGAATTGACTACACCGAGATCTTCTCTCCTGTAGTCAAATTAGCTACTGTCAAGTTAGTGCTAAGTAACGTAGCTGCAGAAAATTTGCATTTGGAGCAGCTAGATGTTAAAACTGCTTTCGTGCATGATGACCTTGAAGAAGACATCTACATGAAGCAACCTGAAAGTTTTCAAGTTTCTGGTAAAGAAAACCTTGTGTGTAAGTTGGATAAGAGTTTGTATGGTTTGAAACAAGCTCCCCGACAATGGTACAAGAAATTTGATGGATTCATGCATAAAAATGGTTTCACATAATGTGAGATGGACCATTGCTGTTATATCAAAAATCTTGATGAATCCTATATCATTTTATTGTTGTACATTGATGATATGCTAATTGCAGGATCTAGCATAAATGAGATCAATTTGGTCAAGCAACAACTGGCGGAGGAGTTTGAAATGAAAGACTTAGGACCAGCTAAGCAAATGCTTGGGATGAGGATTAGCAGAAACAGGTCGGAAGGAACCTTAAAGTTGTCTCAAGAAAAGTACATACAAAAGGTACTAAGAAGGTTCAATCTTCATGATGCAAAGACCAGAAGCACTCCACTCGGAAGCCATCTAAATATATCAAATGACCAATCACCTAAGACAGATGAAGAAAGGAAGTACATGTCCAAATTCCGTATGCTTCAGTAGTAGGAAGTTTGATGTATGTTATGGTTTGCACTAGACCTGACATAGCCTATGCAGTTGGAGTTGTCAGTAGATACATGTCAGATCCAGGAAATGAGCATTGGGAAGGTGTAAAATGGATATTGTGATATCTCAAAGGCACCTCAGGTATGGCACTTTGTTTTAAAAAGAGCAATATTATCTTACAAGGTTTTGCTGATGCAAATTTAGGCGGCAATCTGGATCGTCGAAAAAGTACCACGGGCTACGTGTTCACCTTGGGTGGTACTGCTGTTAGTTGGATGTCCAGACTTCAGAAAAGTGTTGCTCTATCTACTACTGAAGCAGAGTACATGGCAATCTCAGAAGTTGGAAAAGAGATGATTTGGCTCAAGAATTTTCTTAAAGAGCTAGGTAAAAAGCAGGATAATTGTGAGCTTTTCAGCGATAGCCAGAGTGCAATTCATCTTGCCAAGAATCTAGTGTTTCATACAAGATCGAAGCATATCCAGTTGAGGTATCATCATATCCGAGAGTTGATAAATGAAGGAACTCTTTCCCTGCAGAAGATACCAGGATCAAAGAACCCGTCAGACATGTTGACCAAAGTTGTCGGTGTTGACAAACTGAGGCTGTGCACTGCCTCAGTTAGCCTTCAAGACTGATAGCGTGAAGGCGCCACCAGAGAATAGCAAATCTTTTTTTTTCTTTCTTGATGTAACATAGGTTTAAGGGGGAGATTGATAGGACCAAACCTATTATTGTATGTGAAAGTAGACAAAACAAAAGAAAGAAAAATCAAAAAGAGATGAAAATATGATGCAAGCGCTTACATCGACATTCTTGTGATGTAAGCGCTTACCTCGACATTCTTATGATGTAAGCACTTACATCGGCATTCTTATGATGTAAGCGCTTACCTTGGCAGGGCATTCAAATGCCTATAAATAGGGGTCTACATTTTCATTTGTAGATCATCCCAAAACTTCCTCTTTCTCTCTTCAATTAATAAAGAGCTATTCTTTGTATGGCCGTGGAGTAGGCAAAAATTGCCGAACCACGTAAATTTTGTCTTGTCTAGTGCAATTTATTGTTTTTCTCTCTTAAATATCTTTTTCTTTCTATTATCTTGGCACACTTCACAACAGAGGGGGACTCCGAAAATCTGCGGGCGAGGGCAGATGTACCTTGAAGTCTCCAATAAGCAGCAGCGACTGCAACTAGTGATGAGGCTGGTAAGATGAACCTGGATCTACACACAAAAAATGAGCAGGAAAGGACGTGAGTACTCCACAATAGTACCCAGTAAGTGCCAAGCCTAACCTCGGTCGAGTAGTGACGAGATCAGGTCAGGCCCTACTGGTATAAATAAAATGAACTAAGACAGAATGAAATATCACAATCAAAATAAATACAAAAATCTAACATGAATAGAATCATAGAAAGACAACAGCTCAGAACACATAGATAACAAAAGGGGGTCTCCCAGGATACCGTCCCATAGTCCCAAACGTAAATGTGTAGGGGGATCTCCCGGAATACCATTCTGTAGTCCCAAAGTAAATATGCAGTGTTGGAGATCTCCCGGAATACTGTTTCGTAGTCCCAAAGTAAAAATGCAGTGCAGGGGGATCTCCCAAAATATTTTTCCATAGTCCCAAAGTAAATATGCAGCTCACCAATAGAATTATAACTATAACACGGAAATCCTACAATTTAGACTAAGTACAAGTCAATGAAGAAGCAGAATTTCCACTAAGCATGCTGCACAAAGTTCAGGTAAGCAATTAAGACACGTAGACATGTTGTTCTAAACTAAACATGATAATTACATATGCTAGTGTAGCTCAGTTAAAGGAAAACAGATATTTTACTTAATGGAAATGGAGTTTTTCAATAATTAGCCCGTGTTCGCACTCGTCACCTCATGTACACGATGCTCATATATATCAAACAGTACCAAATCCTAAAGGGAGTTCCCCCCCACAAGGTTAGGCAAGCCACTTACCTCGAACCAAGCTCAAATCAATCCGTCACAATGCTCTTTCCACGAATATCCGACTCCGAATGGCCCAAATCTAGCCAAAACCAATTACATGACATAAATATAACTACAAGAAACTAATCTAGCTAATGAAATCAAAGCTAAGGCAAGAAATTGGAAAATTGCCCAAAAAGCCTCCATGGGCCCACGTCTCGAAATCGGGTAAAAAACACAAATTTTGAACACTCATTCACTCACGAGTTCACTCGTACCAAAATTATCCAAATCCGATGTCAAAATTCCAATCAAAACTCGAATTTTTTGTTGAAGAACTTCTTCCCATTTTCTCTAATTTTTCACCCCAAATTTGAAATTAAATGACAAAATTAAAGATAGATTAGTGGGATATAACCAAAATCAAGTTAAGAATCATTACCCAATTGATACCTCTGAAAATCCCTCAAAATCTCGTCCAAATCCGAGCTCCCAAACTCAAGTTTTGATAAAAATGGCTAACCCTCGTTTTTGAAATTTTTAAGTACTGCCCAGTGATTCCTTCTTCGCGAACGCAGTCACAGCCTCGCGTTTGCGAAGTACAAGCTGCTTCAGTCCAAAAATTACTCATCATGAATGCGGTGCACTGATTGCGGCGCGAAGCTCAACTAGCCTGACCCTGCGCGAATGCGGGACCCTCATCGTGAACGAGTATGCTATTATGCCTGGAACCCATATGACCGTTGACTCTACGCGAACGTGAGGTCCTTATCACGAACGCGTAGCCTTAGTGTTCCATACCTTCGTGAACGCAAAAACAACTTCTCGATTGCGAAGATCAAACTCAGTTGATCTCTCAGATGACCTACGCGAACGCGAGACCTCTCTCGCAAACGCAATGAAAAAGAGGTCTGCAACAAAATACCAAAAATCTGCCAACTCCCAAAGTCCAAAAATGACCCGTTAACCACCCGAAACTCACCCGAGGCCCTGGGGACCTCAACCAAACATATCAACCAATCCTAAAATACCATAAAAATTTAGTTGAACCCTAAAACCACATCAAACAACGCTAAAAACACAAATCATCCTTCGATTCAAACTTAAAGAACTTGAAACTTCCAAATTCGACAACTGATGCCGAAACCAACCAAACCACGTCTGATTGACCCCAAATTTTGCACACAAGTCATATTCAACACTACAGACCTACTCCAACCTCCGAAATTAGAATCTGACCCCGATATCAAAAATTTCACTACCGGTCCAAATCTCCAAAAAATTGACTTTTGCGATTTCAAGCCTAAATGAACTACAGACCTCCAAAACTCAACATGGACCGCCCCTAAGCCCAAAATCACCAACGGAGCTAACTGAATTGACGAAATTCTATTCCGGAGTCGTCTTTACACAGTTCCAACTACGATCCAAATTTTAAGACTTAAGCCTCCGTTTATGGACTAAGTGTCCCAAAACACTCCAAAAATCAAAAAGAAACCTCCCGGCAAGTCACAATAGCAGAAATAGATACGGGGAAAGCAGTTAATAGGGGATCAGAGCTATAACTCTCAAAGCCGGCTGGGTCGTTACTTCCACCCCCTCTTAAAATAATTGTTCGTCCTTGAACGAGCATAGAGACATATTTGAAGTGGTAAAAAGGTGAGGATAACGGCTACACATATCTGCTTGGTCTCCCAAGTTGCCTTCTCGACTAGATGACCACGCCACTAAACCTTTACTGATGCAATGTTCTTTGACCTCAGCTTTCGAACCTGCTTGTCCAAAATAGCCACTGGCTCCTCAACATAAGATAGATCCTTGTCCAACTGGACTAAGCTGAAATCCAACACATGAGACAGATCATCGTGATACTTCTAGAGTATGGAAACATGCAATACCGGATGAACTCCTGCTAGACTGGGAGGCAAGGCAAGCTCATAAGCAACCTCCCCAATTTGCCGCAACACCTCAAATAGACCAATGAACCTTGGGCTCAGCTTGCCCTTATTTCTGAACCTCATGACGCCTTTTATAGGCGAAACCCGGAGCAAGACCCACTCTCCAATCATGAATGCAACATCGCAAACCTTTCGATCCACATAACTCTTTTGTCTGGACTGGGCTGTGCGAAGTCTATCCTGAATCACCTTAACCTTCTCCAAGGCATCCTGAACCAAGTCCGTGCCCAATAATCTGGCCGCACCCGGCTCGAACCAACCCACTGGGGACCGACACCGCCTACCATACAAAGCCTCATACGATGCCATCTGAATGTTGGACTGATAACTGTTATTGTAGGCAAACTTCGCAAGTGGCAAGAACTGATCCCAAGAATCTCTAAACTCCATCACACACGCACAGAGCATATCCTCAAGAATCTAAATAGTGTTCTCAGACTATCTGTCCGTCTGAGGGTGAAATGTCGTGCTCAACTCCACCCGAGTACCCAACTCATGTTGTACAACTCTCCAAAATCGTGATGTAAACTACGTACCCCGGTCAGAGATAATATATACCGGCACACCATGAAGTCTGACAATCTCACGGATATAAACTCGAGCCTACTGCTTGGAAAAATAGGTAGTCATCACGCCATGATCAGCCTATCCACAATTACCCATACTACATCAAACATTCGCTGAGTCCGTGGGAGTCCAACAACAAAATCCATAGTGACCCGCTCCCATTTCCACTCCGGAATCTCTAACTTGTAAAGCAATCTACCCGGTCGTTGATGCTAATACTTCACCTGCTGGCAATTTAGGCACCGAGTAACATACTCCACTATGTCTTTCTTCATCCTCTTCCACTAGTAATGCTGCCTCAAGTCCTGATACATCTTCGCGGCACCAGAATGAATAGAGTACCGCGAGCTATGAGCCTCCTTAAGAATCAACTCACGCAAATCGTCCACATTAGGCATACATAGTATGCCTTGCATCCTTAATGCACCATCATCCCCAATAGCAACCTCCTTAGCATCACCGTGCTGGACTGTGTCCTTAAGGATGAGAAGATGGGGTTCATCACACCGACGCTCCCTAATACGATTATAAAGAGAAGACCGAGAGACCACACAAGCCAATACTCAACTCGGCTTAGAAATATCCAATCTCACAAACTGACTGGCTAAGGCCTGAACATCCAATGCCATGGGCCTCTCTGCTGCTAGTAGATATGCTAAACTCCCCAAACTCTCTACCCAGCAACTCAAAGCATCAACCACCATATTGGCCTTCCTAGGGTAGTACAAAATGGTGATGTCATAATCCTTAAGCAACTCTAACCACCTCCCCTGATGCAAATTAAGATCCTTCTACTTGAACAAATGTTGTAAACTCCGGTGATCAGTGTAGATCTCACAAGTTACACCATACAAATAGTTCCTCCAAATCTTCAAGGCATGAACAATAGCAGCTAACTCAAGGTCGTGGACAGGATAGTTCTTGTAACGACCCGAACAATCACTTTGCTTTATAGAACCCTGTTCCCCTAAATAAGACTTTTTTGTACTTGCTTTTACTGATTTATGACTTGCAAGGATGATTAGTTTGGGATTTGGAAGAGTTCGTGTTGAAATCAGAACACTTGGTTCCTTGAGGTTAACTTAAAAGGTCAAGTTTTGACTTTGATCAACATTTTGAGTAAACGACCTCAGAATCGGGATTTGACGGTTCCATTAGGTTTGTATGATGATTTTAGACTTGGGCATATGTTCGGATCAGGTTTTGGATGACTCGAGAGCATTTTGGCGCCTAATATCGAAAGTTGGTTTTGAAGGTTTTAGAAGTTCTTTAAAATTTGATTTGGAGCGGGTTTTGGTGATATCGAGGTCTAAATAGAATTTCAAGACTGAGAATAGTTACATAATATCATTTAAGACTTGCACACAAAATTTGGTGTCATTTCGAGTAGTATAAGTACGTTTCAGCACATTGGGAGTAAATTGAAGAACTTGAAGTTCATAAGTTTGATTCAATTGGTTTTAGGGTGTGATTCTTAGTTTAAGTGTTGTTTCGGGCATTTCGAGAGTTCAAGCGACCTGTTTTATGATTCCAAACTTGTTGGCATATTTGGGCGGGGCCCTGAGAGCCCTAAGTGTCAATCGGACGAGGCTCAGACCAAGTTAGAAACTTGGAGGAAGAGCTGAAGCTCCCCAGTTCTGTCATAATCGCACCTGCGTTTGTCCAGCCGCAGGTGCGGGCTTGTAGGTGTAAGCCACGAGCTGCAGAAGTGAAGAAAGGAGGATAGCCCCGGGCACCGCAGGTGCAGAGGTTTTGGTGCACCAGCGGGACCGCAAGTGGGAGGTAAGAGGTCGCAGGTGCGGGCATGGGCGCAGATGCGGTCCCTTGAGCTCGCAGGTGCGGAGCTTGGCCAGTGGAGGAAAATTTGTACCTGTGATGACTTCTCCGTAGGTGCGGGACCGCATGTGCGAAAAAGCTGAAGGCAGTGAGGTTTATTTAATACGGGACTTAAACCATTTTTCACACATTTCACTCACTCCTTGGGTGATTTTGGAGCTTCTTGAGGGGGATTTTCACCTTGCTTTTGGAGGTAAGTAATTTATATATAATGTAAGTTAAATGCATAGTTTGTGGGTAGATTATAACATGTAAGTTAGTGAAAATCATGGGTTTAGATAAAAACCTATGATTTGATAAAAATGGGATTCTACCACGAAAATAATTATGAAACTTAGTGAAAATCATATATTATGTTCCTAAGGTTATGGGTAACAACTTTCTTCAAATATTTCCAGAATCCGGGCATGTGGGCCCGGGGGTAAATTTTAGGAATCTTGCATTTAGAGTTGGGAAATTACTTTAATAGTTAGAATAAGAACTCTTGTGCATATATTGATTAGTTTTTACACTATTTGAATAGTTTTGGATCGTTCGGCTCCGATTTGAGGGTTTGAGCACATTCTTGAGTTTGGAAGTAGGCCTTGGGACGAGGTAAGTCTCTTTTCTAACCTCTTAAGAGGGAAATTTCCCCGTAGGTGAACTTAATTAATATGTGATTATTTGTGGGGGCTATGTACACATGAAATGACGAGAGTCCATACGTAGGTACTATTCCTGTTATGTCCGGGTAGTTTTAGGTTTACACCATGCTTTGTGGACACCGTTATTTGATTATACGTGCTAATTATAACAAATGGAATTAAGATGAGGATTTCTATGGATTTAAAGGCTTCAAGTTGAATTGTCTTTATTTTTAAAAAGAATCAAGTAAGGGTTATAATTTAAATGATAAAATTATATTTGACTGCGTCGTACGTATGATCCACGAGCAGAGTAATCATTTAAATTTACATTTGACCGCATCACATGTATGATTCGCGAGCGGGGTGAATATGTGCATCTATGGTTCGCGTCGTTCGACCCTCGGCAGTGCACAGTTTACATTTATGTTGGATCAGGCCAAACGTCTTCGGTGGAATTTGTGTATGATAGTAGAACTGGAAGTCCCTTTTATAACTTGTATAAATTCATCGTTTAGAGATCAATTGTTTTAATATGAAGGAAGTGTTTTGGGTTCTTAAATATGATGAAAGAATTGTTCAACTATTTCCTGTTCTGAGTTCTATTGATATCTCTACATATCTTGTTTATTTAGAATTTTATATTATTATATTGATGACCCTAGTAAGTGTTGGAGTCGACCCCTCATCACTACTTCTTCAATGTTAGAATTTTGGGTATATATTTTTATGTACTCACGCTACACTTCTGTGCTTGATTGTACAGGATTTGAGGCAGGTGCATCTGGTCACCAGTCTGGCGCGTAGATTGATTCCCCAGCTCGAGACTTCCCGGTGAGCTGCCTTTTTGAGTCGTTCTGCAGCAGCTGGAGTCTCTCTTATGCTTTATTTTCTGTCTATTTCCTTTCAGATAATAGGCTAGCATTCTTTTGTATATTCTACTAGATTTCCCACATACTTATGACACCAGGTCTTGGCACACACACTAGTAGACTTATGACTTTAGTTTTTCTTACATGACTTCAATTTGTATTCGTTGCTTCCACTTATTTATGTTAAAATTTCAAACTTCTAGATCTTTTTAACAAACAAGGAAAGGTTACTACTTACTAATTTATTTAAAAAATGGAAAATCACTAGTTTGATCAGTGTTGGCTTGCCTATCAACGACATTGGGCGCCATCACAGCCTATAATGGAATTGGGTCGTGATAGTTCTTTTCATGCACCTTCAACTGTCTGGACGGGTAGGCAATCAACCTACGGTCCTGCATCAACACCGCACTGAGGCCAACTCGCGATGCTTCACAATAAACTGTATAAGACCCCGAACCTGAAGGCAATACCAATACTGGGGCTGTAGTCAAAGTTGTCTTGAGCTTCTGAAAGCTCTCCTTACACTCCTCCGTCCAACTGAACGGAGCACTCTTCTGGGTTAGCCTGGTCATAGGTGCTACAATAGATGAAAATCCCTCAACAAATCGATGGTAATACCCCGCCAAACCAAGGAAGCTCCAGATCTCTGTAGCTGAGGATGGTCTGGGCCAACTCTGCACTTCTTCCACTTTCTTCGGATCCACCTTGATCCCTTGACTCGATACCACATGACCCAAGAATGCTACGGAATCTAACTGGAACTCACATTTAGAGAACTTTGCATATAAATTCATTCTCTCAAGGCCTGAAGTACTGTCCTCAGGTGTTGCTCATGATCTTTCGACTCTGGGAGTACACCAGAATATCATCAATAAAGACAATGATGAATGAGTCAAGATAAGGCCGAAATACACTGTGGATCAAATGCATAAATGTTGTTGGGGTGTTGGTCAGCCCAAATGAAATGGCAAGGAACTCGTAATGACCGGACCGAGTCCTGAAAGCAGTCTTCAGGATATCTAGCTCCCGAATCTTCAATTGATGATAACCTGAATGCAAGTCAATCTTGGAAAACACCCTAGCACCCTGTAACTGATCAAATAAGTCATCAATACGAGGCAAAGGATACCGGTTCTTTATAGTAACTTTGTTCAACTAGCGATAATCAATGGACATACGCATAGAACCATTAGTTCTCTTTACAAACAAGATAGGTGCACCCCAAGGTGACACACTGGGCCGAATGAAGCCCTTATCAAGCAATTCATGTAATTGTTCCTTCAACTCCTTCAACTCAGGATGGGCCATACAATAAGGAGGAATAGAGATAGGTTGAGTGACCGACATCAAATCAATGCCAAAATCAATATCTCTATTGGGCGGCATGCCCGCAAGATCAGCTGGAAACACATCAGGGAAATCCCTTACTATTGGGACTGAATCAACTATAGGGGTATCAATACTGACATCTATCACATAGGCTAGATACGTGTCATACCCCTTTTTAACTATTCGTTGAGCTTTAAGAAATGAAATAACTATACTGGGAGTGTAATCTAAGGTACCCTTTGATCGGGTCCAGGCCTGCACTACTATTGAGTAGAGAGGGTTGTCGATGCAGTTTTAACCCAACTAGGTCGGGATCAAATCCACAGGGAGTTAATTTGTTTGGAATTAGGTTTATATCTAAGTCTATATGCGGGTTTTGCTCTTAATTACCCTTCCACACACTTTGGGATAGATTCTACTTCTAACTTTACTCTAAAGATTGCAATAATTGAAACTAAGGACAATATTTTTGTTGTTATTTTTCAAGTGTTTAAAGAGACTAGGGTCATGACTTCTACCTAAGCGAATATCTAATGGGTAGCAAGAATCTAGGGCAAGCTTGATTAGTTGGGGTCGTAATATAGCTATCACACTCGGGTACTCACTCTATACCTCTCGGTAGTTTGAGTGATTTTGCCCAATTTGTCTTTCTCAAGTCCAAATGGGTGTTCATACAAATCAAGTGATATTAGCTCAAGTTGGGTATTACTATCTCTAAGTTTAGCCCTTTATTGGGGCTATCAATTTCTTGAGTTCACTCCAATTCCTTGTTAACCTAGATTTCCTAGACTTAGTCCCTCTTTCTCAAGTAAAGACTAAGTCATAAAGGCATGAACCAATGTTTGCAACTATTAATTCTATAGTTCTAGCAAGAACCAGGCGAAATATCACTAACCCATTCACATTCAAGCCCTAAAATCAAATACCCATCAAATACCCATACTAGGGTTGAGTTACAACCCTAGCTATGTGTTTAGCTACTCATGGAAATAACAGAAATTAAAGATGGAATGAAGATAAAATTCATAATACTAAATTAAAGATGAACATCTAATGTTGAAAGATAATTCTAGTACAAAATTGCCCAAAACGGAATGTAGAGCCGTCTCACATGCTCAGATAATACATAACATAACCTAAAAATGTAAAAAAGATCTATTTATACTAAGCTAAAAATATCTGACAAAAATACCCCTACGGAGGTTGTGCGGCCGTCCAATTCTGAACGCGGCCGCATTCTGGCTTTCGCGGCGACGTAATTCTGATTGCGGTCCGCGTTCCTAAAATCTGGATCTGGGCTGAGCTAAATTTCACTGACCGTATGATTTCAATCACGGCCGCATAGGGGGCTTCTGCAGCCATACAATTCTAACGCGGACCACACTTCTTTCTTTTGCTCAAGTTGTGAGCTCTCTGAACTTCATACATCACTGTCTGCTTAATTTCCATCACGGCCGCACATTTCTGGTGCGGTCCGTACTTATCATTTAGCCTGAAAATGCAACTCTCTGAACCTCCCTTTCGCGGATCGCATATTTCTGATCACGACCGCGTTGTGGCTTTCGGGGCCGCACAATATTTGTGCGATCCGCGTTTCAGATCTCTTGGCCCAGACTTGGTTTTTGTTCAATTTTCAGCTGCCCTAAGGTGAATCGATCATGCATAAATTGATACTAACAATTACCTTCAACACAAATGAATTATCAACAGCACTATGTTATGACCTTTTGAGTACCATAGTTCTATTGTGGCATTATAGCATCAAGAGTTGACTTAATTCACCAAGGAAGCTTGCTCTATTACGTAGGTCATTGTGGAACCCAAACTCCTCCTCCTCCTCCTTCTCTACTCTCCATAAGTAAATCTCACTTTAAAATGTAACACTCAAAACAAGGATTGTGAAGAAGTATGCTCATCTCTCTCAAAAGAATGTCACAAGTCCGGCTCTAAGTACCATAAGCTTTCCCCTTATGTAAATCACCACTAATGTAAGCTCACTCAACTTGAAATCATATAGGTCTTTTGCGAGAATGTAATGAAGGCTTTTGAGTCAAGGTAGGACTTATCGGCATATGATGGTTTCATCTTTCCTTAAGCACTCCATTTTCTCATTTCGGCTCATACTTCCTTCACTCTTCGAGTCATTTTCTTCTTCCTTAGGGGGGCTAGAGAGACATAATGTCACCCTTTCTTGCTCATGACAATCATTTTTCTCCTTTCTTAATCATTCCATGCCTTACATCATTGCTTGCTTTGAATCCCTTTCAACTTTCAGTTTCTTTTTGACATATTTCTTTTTGGCCTTTCTTCCTTTTCTTTGCCTTCCCTTTTCTTCATTTCTTTTTGTTCTTTGTACCTTTTATCACTTTCACATTCTTTGTCTCTCCCCCAAACTTATGCTTTTTCCAATTGTTTATCAAGAATGACAAGGAAAGATCGGGTGCCAAGAGAGGGTCATGATAGAACGGATAAAGGCTTGTAACGTAGTTATTGAAAGAAAAAAGGGCTTAGGCTCAAAGGGGTTGACTAGGGATATCATATTGGTAGGCTACAAAAGCTTTCAAATTTTAGATTGGATCAAAGAGAGCCTACAATCATTTCTCAAGTCGAGCTACACTTAGAATTTTGCCTAGACAAACATTTGGGGAAAGTTCTAAACTTATTGGTATGGAACTTGGACTTGAAATTCAATACATCACCTCTCAAGCTTTTGTATTGTTAAATAGATAGAGTCGAGGTCCCACAACAACCCTAGCTAAGATTGAACATCACAAATGGCTCAAAGAAACCACTCGATGATTGTTTTAGTCAATACAAAAGTCTAAAGGTCACAACTAGAGCTATTCTTTGCAACCACTTGTTTATAACCATAAGATCGAAGGTAAATGTGTTAGTACCAAGTGAAGCCTGCTTGAGACACTTTTATTCATTACTACTATATATACCAAAACATAAAAAAAACGGATTCAACCCCTTAAGAAGGTTGTCACGCCATCCATCGTTGGGAAGAGCCACCCGGTTCACACAACATCTACCTTTGAAAAGAACCGTTGCATTAAGAAAACCAAAGGCTTATTGTTCCCATAAAATGTAAAAAAGAAGCTAATAACTTAAAAAGAATCTACTAAAGAAAATAAGAAGCTATGCTATTTAGGGCAAAAAACGAAAGAAGTTATGAAGTAAACTACGGAAATTAAGCTGAATATATACAATCTTGAGGTAAAGCGAATATATACATAAATGGAAATGAATATATACATCAAATGGTAAAAATATATACATAACAAAAGTGAAAATAACGAATATATACATACCAAAGGTGAAAATAAAGATAAAGAAAAATAGTGTAATGTTTATTACATACCAAATGTCATAAATCAAAATGGACCACCCCCCCAAATGAAAGATAACATTGTCCTCAATGCTAATAACAAATAAGAACAGGGAAAAGGGGTAGAGAGTAGAGAAAACTCCCTATGTGGTCTCTGTCTGCATCGGGTCCTCAACATCAGCACCCTCTATCCCCTCTAACTGGATCTCCATATCTTTTGACTGGGGGACTACAGAGTTGCTGAGCATCTGAAGCAACTCCTCAGCGGTGTGTAATGTTTTAGCTGGCTCCTCAGACTGGCCGGTTGCTGCCTCTGGTGCTGTCTGTGCTACTGGGACTGTCTCCTCTATGAAAAGGTCCATTGGCAAGTCTCCTGCATGTGAAATCTTCTCAACCTCCTTATCCAACTTCTCCACAGACTTCTTTGAGGCTTGAGACTTCTTCATCTTCCGAACCTGCTTGGTTTGGTCTGCAATGACCTTCCCAGGTGTATCAAGAGTCTCCAGAATCTTCTTTTAGTCATCCCAAATCTTTTTTTGGTTGTCCAGAATCATCTTCAATGAGTCCTCCACTGATGAAGGTACCTGAAGTGCTGTTGGGGCTGAAGACTGTGCTGCCACTGCACTGGATATGGCAGTCAACTTTGTGGTAGCTGCCTGCATTCAGTCGTTGAGATTGGATAGTGTCTGGAAACCCTCAGTGCAGTTTGAGGGTAAGTGGAAGATGAAGGCACTGATAGTGGCACTGAAATAGATGGTCTGAAAGATGGAAGAGGCATGGCTGCTGCTCCGGTAGAAGTATCGGTAGTTGTGGAGGGCTCGATAACTGATCCAGTGACCACTACCCTTGGCTCTTCAGACTGGCCAGTGGAGGTAGTGGCTTTACCCTTGGATTTAGGGTTGTCTACTCCCTGAAGGTGATACCATGAGAAAGGCTTTTTAGCCTTCACCTCCACATCAAAGTACATCGGCTCTACCCTTTGATCTTTGAAATACTCAATGAGGAAGTTGGGGTAGGGATACGATCTTTCTTCTTTCTGGACTGCATTGGAGATGTTTTAGGATATCAAGTTTCCCACATTAATAGAATAGCCTTTCATGATAGAAGCTACCAATACTGCCCGAGAAATCGGGAGGACATTCTCATGCTGGCATGGATCAAGACAGCTGCAGACGAATGTTTGCCACCATTTTGCTTCAAAGTTAAGGGTGGCTCTGACATTTGACACTCCTACTGTGAGCCATGCAGGTGTTGTCCACGGAATAGCAAGTAACTCAGCTAGCTATGGGCGAACTGCCTCACCCAAGGCAAGCTTCTCCAAGTATTGCACCGCCTCAACTTCCTCAAAACCTACATATATGTTCAAAGCTTGGCCATCAAACCAGATTTTCAAGTTTCGGACCTTCGTCACTTTTGTACCCTTTTTGATGTGGGCAACATTGGCATAAAATTCCTTGACGAGGTATTCATTGGCATCTAGCATAGGGCCGACGATCCATTTCCATCCTTTTGTCTCCGTGAATTGCTCTAAAACATTTGGATTGTGCTGGCTCAGGTCTTTGGTTATGAATAGTCGCTCAAGAGTG
This sequence comes from Nicotiana sylvestris, assembly GCF_000393655.2. Taxonomy (NCBI): domain Eukaryota; kingdom Viridiplantae; phylum Streptophyta; class Magnoliopsida; order Solanales; family Solanaceae; genus Nicotiana; species Nicotiana sylvestris. Next base: position 168,903,572 of record NC_091064.1, on the reverse strand, counting down.
AGCGACCTTTGGGGCCACCATTCCCGGAATTTGGAATATGACTTCTCACTAACAAATCTGTCAGCCTAAACCTCCGGCTTCCTTGATCTAGCCATTCCTCCCACCATTGTATCACCCTCTCTCCCGTCATCTAGGACTTCATCATTATCATCTAGATTGATTGCAGCTAGGGCAGTATGTGAGGGAGAGGGTTCAAAATCATCACTACCCTCTTCCGAACCCTCAGATGAACCCTCAGAGGAGGAGGACTCATCAACCAAATGCAATCTCCCAGGAATTGTGTAGGGATTTGTTGGGACTGGACTTCTGGTTGTGCTTGCCCGGAGTTTCCTTCAAAAGCTTCCCCTGAGGGGACATACTCACTAGTCTTCGAAGTGTATGGGGCTCTATTGGCGGTTTCTTTCTTGCCGATTATCTTTTGAATTGACAGAGGTAAGTTGGGTTTGCCTCGACCCCGACCTCGGGAGGGTTCTGCCCTCCCTTGGGAAGTATCACCTCGACCTCAGGAACGCACCATTGTCTACAACACACAAGTAGTGAAAGTCAGTTAGAATTGGGGTTCAACATGTGTTAAAGCATTACAGATGAAATGAAATACAATGCTCCTCAAAATAGGGTAGCCTGGAGCGCACAAAAGTGAGTGCAGCCGTGAACTGCCCATCGCGGTCTGCATAAAAGTGAACGCGGCCCCGAAGATACCAGGTTCAGACTACTGGCTCTCTAAAGTTATCCAACCGTGAACCGCATAAAATTTAGCACGGACGCGAAAGACCTATCCCGGACCGCACAATTTTTGGTACGGCCGCGAAAACAAATGACTGAGTCTCTGAAGTTCAAATGCGAGGACTGCACAAAATTGAGTGTGGCCGCGAAAGATCAATCGCAGACTGCACAAAAGTGACCACAGGCGCAAAATCTAAGCAAATGTCAGTGCTTTGAAACTAGGGTATCGTGGATTCCACAATTTTGTATACGACTGCATACCATATCGCGGACCCTACAAAAATGTGTGTGACCGCAAAATTCAAATCATATCGGCACCGAGGTATGATTAATATGAGGGTTTTCACTAATTAGGCATGATTTATGGCAATTATACAATAAAAGCTACTAACCCCGGCCCCCATTATGCATTCAAACACTACCCATATGTTTCTAAGCAAGAATTAAGCATCAATTTGACATTTTGGCATGAATCTAACCCTAGATAAAAAGGAAACTAAAACAAAGAGAAAAGAAAAGAAAAAGATGAAATTAATTCGTTAAAATAAACATACCAGTAGTGAAATGTAGCAAGAAATCACACTTGATGAAAATGGAATGAGAGTGAAAACAAGGAAGAGTGCACTGTGTCTAACTTGAGAGATCAGAGTTTGTAAAGTGTGAATGGTATAAAAAAGTTCTATTTATACTTTTACCCAGGTGGCCCACCAACTTACCTAAGTGCGATCGCACAATTTTGGTGCGGTCCGCACTCTTTACCTTTTGTCACTCAGTAGATGAATCCATGACACGGTCCGCAAAAAATTGGCAGCGACCGCACAAATTGTGCAGTCCGCAAAATTTTGAACGCAGTCGCGAACTCTTATGGAATTTTGATAGGCCAACTTTAGAGAGTTGTCAATTTCCATCATCCAGCTGTGCGGCAATGATAGTTTGTGCGGCCGCGAAGTGCTTGTGCGGTCCGCAAAATTTCACTACTTAGCCAAATTTTTCCTTGTCAATTTCCTGCACTACACAACCAATCCCTACACACACTTCACAGCTAGTTAGTCCAAAATAATGCCTAATCTAAGAAGAAAATCAAAAGAAAGAAAAAGTCATGGGTTGCCTCCCAAAAAGCGCCCAAATTAACGTCGCGGCATGACGCATGTTACCATCACTCATTTGAAATGGATCAATGCCACAACGTGGCTATCATCAATCTTGCCAAGGTAGTGCTTCACCCGGTGCCCATTGACTCTAAAGATCTCACCATTCTTATTTTTCAAATCTAGAGCACCAAAAGGAGTCACATGTACCACTTCAAAGGAACCGCTCCACTTTGACTTTAGCTTTCCTGGAAACATCCGTAACCGAGAGTTGAATAAGAGAACAAGGTCACCTTTTTTGAATTCTTTGTTCCAGATATACTTATCATGTAGGTACTTCATCTTGTCCTTATACAAGGACGAATTGGAGTAAGCATGGAACCGGAACTCATCAAGTTAATTCAGTTGCTCCACCCGAAGATTGACAGTTGTATCCCACTCAAGGTTCAATTTCTTCAATGCCCACATGGCCTTATGCTCTAATTCCATCGGGAGGTGACATATTTTCCCAAACACCAACCGATACGGAGACATACCAATTGGAGTCTTGTAAGTTGTTCTATATGCCCATAAAACATTGTCAAGTTTCCTTGACCAATCAGTCCGGTTTGTATTGACAGTCTTGAATAGAATACTCTTTATCTCCTTATTGGAGACTTCAACCTATCCAATTGCCTGGGGGTGATAGGGGGTTGACACCTTGTGAGTGAGACCATACTTGGAGAGTAAAGTATCGAAGGCTTTGTTGCAAAAATGAGAACCCCCATCACTAATGATGGCCCTTGGGGTGCCAAACCTTGTGAATATGTTTTACTTCAAGAAGGACACCACACCCCGTGCTTCATTGTTGGCAAAGTCATAGCTTCAACCCATTTGGAGACATAATCCACAGCAACAAGAATATAAGTGTTCCCACATAAACTCACAAATGGACCCATAAAGTCGATGCCCCACATATCAAAAATGTTAATCTTAGGGATAGTGGTGAGAGGCATCTCATTCTTCTTGGAAATCCCACCGGCCCTTTGGCAATCATCACAATGCCTAACGAGCTCACTAGCATCTTTGTACAAGGTAGGCCAATAGAATCCATAGCTTAGGACCTTTGTAATAGTTCTCGCCCCACCATGGTGACCACAATAGGGAGAAGAATGGCAAGCTTCAAGAATACCCAATTGCTCTTCTTTTGGAACACATCTCCGGATAACACCATCAGTGCAAATTTTGAAAAGATACGGCTCGTCCCAATAATAATCCAAGTAGTCTTGTTTGAGCTTCTTCCTTTGGTTTAAAGAGAAATCATTCGGGACAATTCCGCTCACCAGATAGTTAGCCACATTGGCGAACCAAGGCATCCCAGTCAAAGACATGGAAAGGAGTTGTTCATCCGAAAATGAATCATTGATCTCAAGGCCATCATGGGGCCTCCCTCCTCTTCCAAATGAGACAAGTGGTCCACCACTTAATTGCCACTCCCTTTGCAGTCTACGATTTCAAGATCAAATTCTTGTAGAAGAAGTACCCACCTCATCAATCTAGCCTTTGAGTCCTTTTTACTTACCAAATAACGAAGTGCCGCGTGATCGGTGTGAACAATCACTTTGGTACCCATGAGGTACGGGCGGAACTTTTCCATAGCAAAGACAATGGCTAAGAGTTCTTTCTCGGTCACCATATAGTTGACTTGGGCGTCGTTCATGGTCTTACTAGCATAGTATACCGGATGGAATATCTTGTTGATTCTTTTCCCCAATAACGCTCATATCGCCACGTCGCTAGCATCACACATGAGCTCAAATGGTAAGCTCTAATTTGGTGCGGTAATGATGGGAGTGGTAGTCAACCTGTACTTGAGTAGCTCAAATTCCTTCATACAATCATCATTGAACACAAATTTGGCGTCTTTCTCCAACAACTTTCACAAGGGGTTCACCGCCTTTGAGAAATCCTTGATGAACCGATGGTAAAACCCCACTTGACCTAGAAAGCTCCTCACTCCTTTGACGGAAGTAGGAGGAGGGAGTTTAATATCACTTCAATTTTTTCTTTATCCACTTCAATACCATTCTTGGAGATCTTCTAGCCGAGGACAATGCCCTCCTCGACCATAAAGTGACACTTCTCCCATTTAAGCACCAAGTTGGTCTCTTCACAACGTGCCAATAACTTATCAAGATTATCCAAACACTCTTCAAAAGAATTCCCCATAATAGAGAAATCATCCATGAAAACCTCGACGAAGTCCTCCACTATGTCCGTGAATATTATCATCATACACCGCTGAAAAGTGGCCGGTGCATTACATAAACCAAACGGCATCCTTGAGAATGCAAATGTGCCATATAGACAAGTGAAGGTTGTCTTTTCTTAGTCTTAATGTGCAATAAGAATCTTGTTGTATCCAGAATACCCATCCAAGAAGCAATAATAAGCACTTCTGGATAGCCTATCCAACATTTGATCAAGAAATGGAAGCGGAAAATGATCTTTCCGAGTCACTTTGTTGAGCTTCCTATAATACATGCATACTCTCCAACCGGTGACAGTTCTTATGGGGATCAACTCATTGTTGTCATTTATAATCACAGTCATCCCTCCCTCTTTGGGACACATTGTACCGGTGAAGTCCATGAACTATCAGAAATGGGGTAGACAACCCCAACATCCAACCACTTGATGATCTCTTTCTTGACTACCTCTTGCCTGGCCTCATTCAACCTTTTTTGATGTTCCACGGAGGGTTTGGAATCCTCCTCCAATATGATTTTGTGCATGCAAAAGGCAGGGCTTATACCCCAAATGACCTCCAATGTCCAACCTATTGCCTTCTTCCTCCTTTGGAGCATCGCAAGGGTGGAATCTACCTGCACGTTAGTTAAGCATGAGAAAAGAATAACAGTTAAAGTGGAACAAGGGCCTAAAAACTCATACCTGAGGTGTGAAGGCAAGGGTTTCAACTCCAATGTGGGAGGCTCCTCGATTGAGGGCTTTGTTGGTGGAGTCTTCCGGTTCTCAAGATCCAAGGAAAGTCTTCAAGGCTCATATGTATATGAACTCATTCCTTACAAAGCATTGACACATTCTACCAATCCTTCCTTCTCATCCTCATCATGATTCAATAACACAGCTTCCAATAGGTCTTTAACATTCATCACAACACTTATGTCATCAACAATAACTTTAGTCACAAGATCCACAAACGAACACACTTCGTTGCTATTAGACTGCCTCATTGACTTGCAAACATAGAACACAACGTTTTCATCGCCCACCCGGAAGCTAAGCTCCCCAGCTTCTACATCAACTAAGTCCTTCTCTGTAGCTATGAAAGGTATTCCCAATATGATTGGCACCCGCAGTCAACCTTATAGTCAAGTATCATAAAATCTGCGGGAAAGATGAACTTGTCGAACCCGAACTAGCACATCATCAATTATCCCCAATGGCCTCTTCATTGTCTCGTCTGCCATTTGCAACCTCATATATGTGGGTCTTGGTTGCCCAATCCCCAATTTTTTGAACACAGAATATGGCATCAAGTTAATGCTTGCCCCCAAGTCACACAAAGCTTTGGCGAAATCGGCACTACCAATAGGGCATGGGATTGTAAAGGCACCCGATTCTTCTAACTTTGGAGCCATGGAGTGCTCAATGGCACTCACTTGATGTGTCATTTTGATCGTTTCACATTTCATTGATTTCTTCTTTGTTACCAAGTCCTTCATGAACTTTGCATATCCCGGCATTTGTTCTAACGCTTCAACCAATGGCACATTTATGGAAAAACTTTTCATTATATCAATAAATTTCTTAAATTGATTCTCATTGTTTTTCGTTGCAAGCCTTTAAGGATATGGTGGAGGAGGACTTGGCAAAGGATCCTTGGCTTTGGGCACTACCAGATCCAGTATGTCTATCACATGTCCCCTAGACAGGTTCACATTATCTTGTGTCTCCTCCTTATTTTCATCAATGTCTATCCTCACTTCATCATTCACTTGAACCTCATTGCTTGGCTCATCATCATCTTTCATCACCACATCATTATTCACAATCTTTCTTCAGTTTGAGGTATTAGCAATTCCACCTTTCCCACTTCTTGTAGTCACCGTCATAGCATGTCCCATATTATTCCCACCCTTCAGGTTTACTACCGTATCACTTGGTAGTGCCCCCTTAGGGCGAGTATTCAAAGCTTGAGAAATTTGGCCAAGTTGGACTTCCAAGTTGCGGATAGAAGTGTTGTATGAGGCTAATTGGGCATCAGAGTCGGCATTTTTCTTCATCATTTGCTCGAACATGGTTTCAATCCGTCCCATCTTATTGTTGTAAGAACTAGGACCTTGTGACGGATATGTAGGAGGGTTATTTGGTTGTTGATATATTGGGGGCCTTTGAAAGCCCAACCCCCAATTCCCTTGATTATTGTTGTTCCAACCCCCTTGATTGTTATTGCCTCCCCAATTACTATTATTGTTTCCACCCCAGTTGCCTTGATTTTCTTTATTACCCCAATTTTGATTGTTGTTCCCCCAATTTCATTGGTTGTTGTTGTTGACACTATTCCAATTTCCTTGTTGACCTTGATTGCCCCAATTTCCTTGGTTTCCCCGTGATCTCCACTGTTGTTGATTCAGAGCATTGCCCCGTTGACCTTGATAATTGTTGACATATTGAACCTCTTCACTTTGATCATCATATAAATCATCTTGATTGTACCCACTACCACTTTGCTCAAATTGATCCGGATTGTTTTGAACTTGTTGACCTCGTTTCCTTCTCTTGTTGACCATCATGTTCACTCCTTCTATGACATTCACTTGTTTTGCCCCTTGAACTTATTGAAGCTGAGCTTTGGCCAATTGGTTCATGGTAGTTGTCAACTCGGCTATAGCTTGGTCGTGGTCATGTAGCTCCTTATGTAGGTGAATAACATTAGGTCACCTTATGGCACATTGGATCTACTTTGCCACGCCAAAGAGGTATCCACCATCTCATCAAGTATTTCACAAGCTTCGGCATATGGCATGTTCATGAAGTTCCCCCCGGTGAGTTGGTTAACCACATATTGGTTTGTTGTGTTGATCCGCCTGTAGAGGGTCTGTTGGATCATGGACTCAGTCATATCATTGTTCGAGCACTCTTTTACCGTTGTCCGATACCTCTACCAAATCTCATGTAACAGTTCATTTGGCTCTTATTTAAAAGCAAGGATCTCATATCTTAGCATTGCTATATGTCCCGAAGAAAAGAACTTTGCAATGAATTTCTCGGCCAACTCATCTCAAGTGGTAATGGAATGGTTGGTAACCTTTCTAGCCAATCCAAATCCTTCCCCCTCAGAGAAAATGGGAAAAGCCTTAACTTCAATGCGTCCTCGAAGACATTAGTTTGCTTGCTCTCCCAGCACGTGTCAACAAAACCTTTAAGATGCTTATAAGCGTTTTGGTGTGGAGCTCCGGTGACGAAACCCCTCTATTCCAATAGTGTAAGCATGACGTTGGTTATTTGAAAGTTTCCCGCCCTAATCCAGGGCGGGACTATTGCACTCGCTGGCCTTCATTTGGTAACACCCTGTGTGTTGCCCTTGAAGGAGGTGGGGGAGAGTTCAGGATGTTGTCATTAGGCGGGCGACCTCTCCTTTGTACTTGAGGTTCGAGTTGAATCTCAACCACGTGATCATCATATACCTCCTCCCCCAATGGCAAATTTTCGAGGGCTTCATTGTTAAGAGTCATTTGGTACCTAAAACCAATTCATACACAAAATTAGAAAAACAGAAGGAAAGAAAAACAAAACACACAAATACATAGATGTAGACATGTGATTTTTGACCCTCCCCAAGATTTTTCATATTTTAGCGTAAATATTCAGTTTAGGTTTAGTATCGCTCTCTTTACTTTATTTTATCTAAAAAAAGACACTACAAAAATATTTTCCTTTATTCTAGCTAGTTGATATTTTGTCTAGTTAGTTATATTTTTGAAAAAATACAAAAATAGTTTTGGCATTTTATTTTCAAAAAATAATAAGAAGAAAAGTTCAAAAATATTTTACATTTTAGTATATATTGAGTAGTTTAAATTTCATTAATATGGTAATTATATGTCTTCTCTAAACATTTTTATTATCTTAAATATACTAGTATCTTTATAAAGTTATTTTTAATTCATTTTAAAATCAAAGGAAAAGAAAAATGAAAAAAAAAAGATTTTGATTTAGTCTTCCTACCCCAAAGTTAATTAGCCCAAATTCATGACCTAAATCCCTTCAAGCCCAAAACATTGAGCCCATACCCCATTCCCCATTTGACCTAACCTAATTCTTACCCCTATAAAAAAAAACCACACACACTCATAGAAAAAAAAAGAGGAAAAAACATACAAAAGAAGAAAGAACGGCAAAAATGAAAAAAGGAAGCTTTCATGACTTTGATTTTGGAAAAGAGACACACGCACACATAGATTATGAGAGAGACGACCGAAAGAATAATTTCAGCCGCTACTCCTCCTTCTGTTTTGAACGAGCAGCCGACCCCTAAGAGACCTCATCATCGTCCCTCTCAATTATAAAGAGAATGCGACATGTGTGCGATTTACTGATTCTCGCCGGAATTTCAGATCCATCTTGTTTTTATTTTTTTAACTTTTTCCGGCGAGTTTCGAGATTGTCCGGCGAGGTCTTGTTCGAGGTTCCGGTTTAAAAGACAATCGTAGATTTTGCTTTCTAGTCCAATTTCAAGCGGAATCACCGATGTTGAATTCATTTGTACAAGGTTCTTTGTATAATTACAAATCTGAAATTGCTTCACTCAAGGTCAACTTCTACTCTAAATTCTTAGTTCGTGCGTATATTTTTTTAGGTTTAATGTGCTGACCTTTATACTTGTTCATTGTTTTTATGTTTATGTGGTGAATCATCCTTAGTTTTAGATTTCTTGTGATCCTATACTAATTTTCAGTTTTGGTTTGTTAGCTTTACAGTTACAATTTAGTAGTAACATTTAGGACTTTTAGATTCTATTTGTTTGTTGAGCTACATGCTAGACTAGTTGACTGAATTTAATTTATTGTAATTGAATTTGGTTTAGAAATAGGGAATGAGAAGAATTAATGTTATGCTCGTGTGTCAGTGTTGGATCTTGCAAAATCAAAATGGGTTGTGTGGCTTAATTTGAAGTTGGACCGTTTAAGTTGTTGGTACAAGTCTTAAAACCAGATTTTTACCTCAAGAATATTTTCTTGGTCTCGAAAGCACTTGGGCCGAACAAGTTTAATCTGTCAGGCCTCATTGATTTTAGTCAATAGATTAATAGTTAGCCCACTCTTCCATAATCGATAATTATCTCATAATTTCAAGAATAGAGTAGTAATTTGTAAATATCTCTAAATGAGGATAACTTGTCAATACCCCCAATTGCCATTTTTCTTGACTTCCAAAATAACTCCCTTCGTAATTCATGACTTTACAACAATCTCAAATTAGTTAAGGAAAATCATTTTTGAATATTCGTAGTTTGTTTTAGGCGCGACTTAATCTATCATCGTGATTGTGTACACATGCGCGTGACATAATTATGATTTCTAAAAACCAAACCAAAGTATGCGTTCGCGCAACTTTGGCCAAACCATCTTAATAATAATAAGGCGTGATTAATTGTGGATACATACGCGTGACACGATTTTTGATGCGCCAAATGAAATGAGTACACATATGTGTGACTCGTTTTTTTAAAGATAATTCCATAATTAATAGTAATTGAGCAAATAAAAGCGGTTAAGGGGGTAGATGCGCATAGGTTTGAAAATAAGTAATTAGACAATTTAGTAAGCCAAGTATAATCAAAGCGACCGTTCTAGAACCACGAAACTCGGGAGTGCCTAACACCTTCTCCCGGGTTAACAGAATTCCTTACCCGGATTTTTGTGTTCGTGGACCGATAATAGAGTCAAACTTCCTCGATTCGGAATTTTAAACCGGTGACTTGGGACACCATAGATTATCCCAAGTGGCGACTCTAAATTTAATATAAATAATCCCATTTCGATTGTCACTTAAATTGAAAAAACTCTCTTATACCCCTCTCGGGGTAGGAAAAAGGAGGTGTGACAGCTCTGGCAACTCTGCTGGGGATAAGAACCCAGAACTTCTGGTTCAGGGTTCAAGAATTCGAGCTTATTAATGCGATTTTTATTTGGCTTTATTGTTGATATTACTGTATTTTGCGGACTTAATGTGCTAATTGTCATTTACCGTTTTGATATTGTTTGAATTGTATATAACTGTCTTCTTACGCTACCCATTTGAGTCTTCTGGAAATGGTGCATACATTCGCATGGCCCTTTTTTTATGTAGAAATTATACCAAATAGAATGAGGCTGGGCAAGCGACAAGGCCGAGTAGACTTCAGCGCTCCCGGTACGTCGCCCTTTCTTCGGCCCTAGTTGTCCGCTTGGGTACCCCAAGTCTAGACCAAAACCCCAGGAGTTAAACCTAGAAAAATACAGCTTCATGCCGGATCCCTAGTAGGAACGTTTGTTTACATATTGTGCATTTGATTAGGGGACTCAACACAGGGGTTGGGTCCGTTTAGGACAGGTGTGCCCGAAATAACAGATCATCCTGATGCATTCTATGTGCTATGTGAACATTTATTTGTTTTGGCTTGCATGCTGGTCGGCTAGGGAAAATAAAGCAAAGAGAAAAACCAAGAGTGATATAGGGAAGAAATAAAGCCTGGTTCTGAAAATCCCGGTATTCGAAAATGCCTCGAAACTCTGCCCAAATTGTTTGAAAAAAAAAAGAAAAGGAAAATGTATTTCAAAAATGAAAGGGAGTCAATATCATGTTTTTCCAATTATGTCAAAACTGGCGAACTATGCGGGTCTGATTCTCACCGGATGTGAGATACGTAGACAAACCTCATCGGTTCCGGCCCATAATTTTCAAAAATCCAAAAATATTTTCCTTTACTTCCTCTCTAGAAAAGTCTTTTTTTTAGACTCCAATTTTCAAATATCCAAAATATTTTCCATTACTTGCTTCTTTAGAAAGTCTTTCTTTTAGACCCTAATTGTTTTAAAAAAAATATATACAAAAATATTTTCTTTTAGTTTCTTCTCAAAATCCAAAAATATTTGTCATTTTTCTTTCAAAATTTGAAAAGAAAATTCAAGATTCAAAATATATTTCCTTTTTCTTTAGGAGCATTTCTTGCATAAATTCAAAATAAAATTCCAAAAAAAAATATGTTCTTTCTTCTTTAGAGTTTCTTTTAAAAAAAATAATACAGACAAAAAACTGAAATCCAAAAATATTTTTCTTCTTCTTTTTAAGTCTTTCTTCCGAAAAAGTCCAAAATAAAAAAAAAGGGTTAGTTTATTTACTTTATTCTTGATCTTCCCGAACTACGCAAGATCTGATTCATGTTCCCACATGATACGTAGTCAACACACATCAGGTTCGATCAAATAATTTTGAAAGAGAAAAAAAAAGAAGGTGAAAAAAATGAAGAAATGAAATAATATGAAAAGAAGGTGAAAAAAATGAAGAAATGAAAAAATATTGATAATAATAAGGACCGACTGAGTCCATTCTAACATGTTTTGTTTTGAATTGTGAAGAAAGTTGAGGTGGTCGGTTTGTGGTAAGCTGAAAACACAAGATCCAAGGAAAAATGATAACTGACATCAAAGTTGTTACAAGTGCTCAAGAGACTCAGGGTCAGAGGGTTCAACAAGAGTCTAATGTGTTTGAGAAAAATAGAATGCTGAAATAACAAATGACCGAAATGTGTCAAGCATGGGCCAGTGGTCAAGGACAACCTCGTCATGAGTCACAATTTGCTACACAGCAAGAGCAATACCACTCTCCTGAGTACCACTCGTATTCGTTTGATCTTCTTGCAAACATTGAGAAGCCTGCCAGAAAGATGGTACAGGAAGAAATGACCCAAAGAGTGAAAATCTTAGAACAACGGTTGAAAAGCATGCAAGGTTTGGTAGGTCAAAAGAGTGTTGCCTTCAAAGATCTATGTATGTTTCCCGATGTCCACTTGCCGCCTGGTTTCAAGACTCCCAAATTTGAAAAGTATGATGGACATGGAGATCCCATAGCCCACCTGAAAAGGTATTGCAATCAACTAAGAGGTGCGGGAAGAAATGAAGAATTGTTGATGGCTTATTTTGGGGAAAGCCTTACGGGAGTAGCTTCCGAATGGTTTATGGATCAAGACACGTCTCACTGGTATGTCTGGGATGACATGGCATAGGCCTTTGTCAAACAGTTCCAATACAACATCGACATTCCTCCAGACCGCATTTCCTTTTCAAGCCTGAAGAAGAAACCAACTGAAAGTTTCAGGGAATATGCCATTAAATAGAGAGAGCAAGCAGCTAGAGTTAAGCCACCCATGGACGACCACGAGCTAATCACTGTCTTCCTTCATGCTCAAGAGCCAGATTATTTTCAAAACATGATGTCCACAGTGGGCAAATCCTTCTCGGAAGCAATCAAAATGGGAGAAATAGTAGAGAATGGTCTTAAGACAAGAAAAATTATAAGTCAAGCAGTTCTTAAAGCCGCAACTCAGGTTGTCCAGGTTGAATCTGATAATTTCAGTGGCACGAATAAGAAGGATGAAGAAATCATGATGACATCAGGGTCGAGAAGAGATCCTAGGAGAGCATCTCGAAGGTATGAGCAACCTCATCAGGTTTCCCATGATTCCCATGAATACTATTATCCACTTTAGAACCCTCAATACTCTATTGCTGCACCTCAGTATGTTTCCCGACCACCAAGACACCCTAGAAGGCGAGCACCAGCACCGCAAAATCTCCACCAGCCTCTACAAAATTTTCAAATGCCCTATAACCCACATCCAAGCCAGGCGTATAGAAGGGAACAAAGGCTGAAAGATAATTTTACACCAATAGGAGAGTCCTATGCAAGTTTGTTTGAGAAGTTAAAGCATCATGACATGATTGCACCCATTCCTCCAAATCATGTGGACCCACATGCAAAAAGCTTTGACCCTTCTAAAAGGTGTGAATACCATTCCAATGCCCAAGGGCACAATGTTGAAAGTTGTCGGGATTTGAAAAGAGAAATAGAAAGGATGATCCAAGAAAACCTGATTGTGATCCAAGACAGTGACACCCAGAATATCGTGCAGAATCCTTTACTTGCACATGATGATGCACACTTTGTGGGAATGATGCGTGGTGACAGGGAGTATGAGAATTCTCTTGGGAATTTGCTAACTCAAGTTAATGATTTTGAAATTGGAGAAGGCTCTGCTGATCCTGATGAGCAAATTTGTGGCTAAATGTCAAGCTTAGCAATTGAAAAGTCATTCCCTCCTCACTAGGAAGGAATCTTGGTAGTTTGTTTTGATGTTTTTTCTATTATCTGGGTTATTTCAGGGTTGTGATCCAGATCTTATTTATTTTATTGAGTCAAACCCTTTTATCCCTCTATTCTGTTTGTGTGAGTCTTGTCTTTCTGTTCCGTTGCTATTTTCATTAGCCAGGTTATTTAGGGTTGTAACTCGGATTTTAGGTTGTTTATCTTGTTGTTTACTCAATGAAATACAGTTTGTTCTTTTGCGTCATTCCATGCTTAGTTCTGTTCCCGCCAGTCTTAATGATATGACATACATGCGGAATTTTTGGCCAGATCTTAGAAAATTGATTTAAGTTTGAATTGGACAACTGAGGAAAAGGCCTTTTTGAGTATGAATAAAGAGTTGAAATACTTTGGAATTAAAATCGAATAAAATTCACCTTCAAATCATTGTGAAGATCGGGCTTGAGGATGTTTAATCAATTGAAGTTTGTTAGAAATTTCGACATTAAGGGACGGAAAGTGTCTTGTGACCACGACACACCAAGAAGACAGACATGTTCGTCAATGTTGGGATCGCGAAAAGATAACATGATTGGCATTCTCGAGGCTAGGAGGCCCTTTTTCTGCTATCCAAACACTTTATATCCTTCGCTACCCCTTTTGAGCCTATGTTATTTTCTTTGACTACCCTCTTTTGGAATCAAGTTTAGAGTCAAAAAAAAGGAGAAAAAATCCATGTCCCAAGAGTACAAACTGGGGTAATTCTTAGAAAGTTCAAAAAAAAAAAGAACTGTCGAAGGTCCATGCCCTCAAAAATAGAAGTTGGGACAAACAAAAAAAAAGAGAAAAAAGAAAAGGAAAAAAAAGAGAAACAGAAAGAAAGATGAAAAATAATTAAGGTCAGATGTTTGAACTACGTTAGACTTGATTCCTTTAAAATAAAGATACATAGGCAGCCTCACGGTTCGGTCCAACCAAATAAGAATTTAGAAGAAAAAGGAAAAATAAAATAGAAAAAATAGAAAAATCCAAAAATCCCCAACATCTGAAACTGGGGCAGAGATCTTATTTCACTTTTGAAAGAGTCGATTCCAAGAGTTGTAAGTCCACAACCCCCTTTACTTTGAGTTTATTTTGAGCCTTCATGACGTCATTTCTTTCCAACCCTATCCAAAATCCTTCCCAATAAAGACCTCCTGATATGTCTTCAAGAATGTCAAGAGAAGCATGCAATGAGCAACGGTTGTCACATGACGTAGAACACCGTCGAGTTTCTCATAAAAAGGGAAAGAAAAAGAAAAGAAAAATGAGAGTCTTATTAGTGAAAACCCTCACGGGCATTGTAAGATGACGGTAAGCAGAGATGAATAAATGAGAGAGACTTGTTGGTGCAAACCCCTCGGGGCACCACTAGTCGAAAGTGAGTCGCGAAGCTGATGCAAAGAATTGGCACGAACAAGCCCGACTTCAAAGCTCATAAGAATGGCAAAAGGGAAGATTGGATTAGTTTGATAGATCAGGCCGTTGAGTCCAAAATGCATGTCATGACCATTAAGGCTAGTTATTGAAGAAAAAAACTCTTCCTTTTGTCCTTCCGACAGGGGGCATTTCTTGTTAATATTGTTTCTTTATAGCATTGTGTCCTTCCCTCTGAGTCAGTCCTTGTCAAAACAAGCAAGAAAAGATTTCAAAATCTGCTACCAGCTTTTCAATTGCACAAAGTAAATTTGGCCAGCACACTCGATTGTTACTGTTAACATGCCTTGAGGATTCATGCAAAGGCTCCCCCCAAAAGACTCTCGTTAGCCTACTTGGCACAAGCAAAGACACCTCGTGATTCTCTCTGACGGACAAATTGTTCAAAAGCAGGAAGTCGTTGCAAGATATCATAAAATGTCACCTAAGAAAAGATCTCTTGTTGGGATAAGGCTGATTGAGCCACAAATACAAATGGTACTGGGTGTGAAATAATCAGGGTTAATGCATAGCAAAAGTCTCTTGAGACCGACTCGAGCAAAAGCCAAGCTGCCCAAGACTCAAAGCCACAAACTGACCACCATTTTCAAAACTGACAAATTTTTCTTTGCGTGAA
This sequence comes from Nicotiana sylvestris, assembly GCF_000393655.2. NCBI lineage: Eukaryota > Viridiplantae > Streptophyta > Magnoliopsida > Solanales > Solanaceae > Nicotiana > Nicotiana sylvestris. The sequence goes on along the minus strand of NC_091064.1, from coordinate 168,888,320 downwards.
ACAGGAACAAAGCAGTTCAAGGAAAATGGTTCAAAAAAAAGAAGAAGAAGAAGAAAAAAATATTAAAAAAAAGGAAAGAGAAGAAAAAGAAAAGAAGAGAAGAGACTACAAAGGGAAGTTTCTCAAATCTTTGCCTTTATTTGTCTTGCTATGTGCATAAAATCTTGCCATTGATCTTTAAATTTTTCTCCTAGGATAAAAACTCCTAGTCTGATGGATTTTCCTCCCAATATAAATCTTAGTCTAATGAATCTTTCTCCTAAGATAACAAAAAAGAAGACCTAGTCTGATGAATTTTCTCCTATGATCGAAATCTTAGTCTGGTGAATCTTTCTCTTAAGATAGAAGACCTAGTCTGATGAACTTTCTCCTAGGATAAACATCTTAGTTTGATGAATTTTTCTCCTAAGATAGAAAACCTAGTCTGATGAACTTTCTCCTAGGATAAAATCTTAGTCTGATGATTTTTTCTCCTAAGATAGAAAACCTAGTCTGATAATTTTCTCCTAGGATCAAAATCTTAGTCTGATGAATTTTTCTCTTAAGATAGAAAACCTAGTCTGATGAATTTTCTCCTAGGATAAACGTCTTAATCGGATGAATCTTTCTCCTAATATACCAAAAACAAAAAAAGAGAGAAAAAAGGATGTAGTCTGACGAATTTTCTCCTAGGATTAACGTCTTAGTCTGATGAATCTTTCTCCTAAGATAGAAAACCTAATCTGACGAATTTTCTCCTACAATATTTTGAAAAAAAAGGGAAGTCTAGATTTGAAAAAAAAGGGTTAATTTTTAGTATTCTTGAGTTATCAATGTTTAGTTTTCTTGAGTTATCAATGTTTAGTTTTCTTGAAATCAGGGGCCCCGCCTGGAGAATAGGGTCAGTCTTTACTTTAATCAAGCTTAGTTTATTGTTTTTCGCAAGCTCAATCACATTTAGGAGACGTACATCCTAGTCTAGTCTTTAGTTTACTCATTATTGCATCAATAATATAAGTGGTTTACAATATTGCTAACAACTCACAAATCTTCCTAGTGCAAACTGGGGCAGAAAATTTCGTTTGTTTTGTTGGTTTTGATTGCAGGCACCCACATGGAAAACAAGGGAACATAGAAAGTTTCAACAATCAGGCCCCCACCTGGAGAACAAGGGAAAACGATTCAAGTTTCGAAGGAAGACAGGTCAAGTTCAGCAATCAGGCGCCCACCTGGAGAACAAGGGAAGACAACTCAAGTTTCAAGGAAAAACAGTTTCGAAGGAAGACAACTCAAGTTTTAAGGGAAAGTGGTTTCGAAGGAAGACAACTCAAGTTTCAAGGGAAAACAGTTTCGAATGAAGACAGTTCAAGTTTCAAGGGAAAATGGTTCAAGGTGCAAGGAAAAACAGTGTCAAGTAACAAGAGAAGACGGTTCAAGTTCAGCAATCAGGCGCCCGCCTGAAAAATAAGAGAATTCAATTCAGAATGCAATTCAGGTCAGTAACAAAAGAAGCTCGCATCAAGAAAGCGAGTCAGCAGTCCGAGATGATCAACAGAAGTGAGTCACAATCCAAAATAAAAAGAAAAAAAACAAAAGAAAGTCAAGAAGTGAATCCAAATACAGAAGTTAATGAAAGATGTGAGCTGCTCAAGACATGGCTGAGGTCACAAGCTCTGCATGTCCCGTCTTGATTTGAAAAAGCTGAAGAAGATTGAACCAACACCTGCAGCTAACAAGCATCAAGATTCAGATCAGAGTCCGCATGAAAAACCAACCAAGACTCAATATCAAGCTTCAGAAGACTCGTAGATAGGAATCTTGTAACTCGTAGCTGATAGGCTTAGTTAGTCTTTTTCATTTTTGATTTTGATGTAATAACGGGACCGCGGACCGGAACCTCGACAGCACCTCAATCGGCTCTCCACCTCGGCATACTCCATCACCTTATTCACTTCTGAACTACATGTGGCCTGATTCCTTTATAGCCAAGGATATGTAGGCAGCTCAAATACCAGGGCTCGGTCACATTCTCATCCTCTCTCGTAGTTTTGGTCTCCCTAAATAAGAGTCGGGTCAAAAAACTTGTCTAGTCATTTTTTGTCTGAAAACTCTTCGCGTTTCCAGTCAAAGAGGGGCAACTGTAGACATGTGATTTTTGACCCTCCCCAAGATTTTTCATATTTTAGCGTAAATATTCAGTTTAGGTTTAGTATCGCTCTCTTTACTTTATTTTATCTAAAAAAGACACTAAAAAATATTTTCCTTTATTCTAGCTAGTTGATATTTTGTCTAGTTAGTTTTATTTTTGAAAAAAATACAAAAATAGTCTTGGCATTTTATTTTCAAAAAATAATAAGAAGAAAAGTTCAAAAAATATTTTATATTTTAGTATATATTGAGTAGTTTAAATTTCATTAATATGGTAATTATATGTCTTCTCTAAATATTTTTATTATCTTAAATATACTAGTATCTTTATAAAGTTATTTTTAATTCATTTTTAAAATCAAAGGAAAAGAAAAATGAAAAAAAAAAGATTTTGATTTAGTCTTCCTACCCCAAAATTAATTAGCCCAAATTCATGACCTAAATCCCTTCAAGCCCAAAACATTGAGCCCATACCCCATTCCCCATTTGTCCTAACCTAATTCTTACCCCTATAAAAAAAACCACACACACTCATAGAAAAAAAAAAGAGGAAAAAACATACAAAAGAAGAAAGAACGACAAAAATAAAAAAGGAAGCTTTTATGACTCTTTGATTTTGGAAAAGAGACACACGCACACATAGATTATGAGAGAGACGACCGAAAGAATAATTTCAGCCGCTACTCCTCCTTCTATTTTGAACGAGCAGCCGACCCCTAAGAGACCTCATCATCGTCCCTCTCAATAAGAAAGAGAACGCGGCATGTGTGCGATTTACTAATTCTCGCCAGAATTTCAGATCCGTCTTGTTTTTATTTTTTTTAACTTTTCCGGCGAGTTTCGAGTTTGTCCGGCGAGGTCTTGTTCAAGGTTCCGGTCTAAAAGACAATCGTAGATTTTACTTTCTAGTCCAATTTCAAGCGGAATCGCCGATGTTGAATTCACTTGTACAAGGTTCTTCGTATAATTACAAATCTGAAATTGCTTCACTCAAGGTCAACTTCTACTCTAAATTCTTAGTTCGTGCGTATATTGTTTTAGGTTTAATGTGCTGACCTTTATACTTGTTGATTGTTTTTATGTTTATGCGGTGAATCATCCTTAGTTTTTATTGTTTTTATGTTTATGCGGTAAATCTGAAATTGCTTCACTCAAGGTCAACTTCTACTCTAAATTCTTAGTTCGTGCGTATATTGTTTTAGGTTTAATGCGCTGACCTTTATACTTGTTCATTGTTTTTATGTTTATGCGGTGAATCATCCTTAGTTTTAGATTTCTTGTGATCCTATACTGATTTTCAGTTTTGGTTTGTTAGCTTTACAGTTACAATTTAGTAGTAACAATTAGAACTTTTAGATTTTATTTGTTTGTTGAGATACATGCTAGACTAGTTGACTGAATTTAATTTATTGTAACTGAATTTGGTTTAGAATTAGGGAATGAGAAGAATTAACGTTATGCTCGTATGTCAGTGTTGGATCTTGCAAAATCAAAATGGGTTGTGTGGCTTAATTTGAAGTTGGACCGTTTAAGTTGCTGGTACAAGTCTTAAAACCAGATTTTTACCTCAAGAATATTTTCTTGGTCTCGAAAGCACTTGGGCCGAACAAGTTTAATCTGCCAGGCCTCATTGATTTTAGTTAATAGATTAATAGTTAGCCCACTCTTCCATAATCGATAATTATCTCATAATTTCAAGAATAGAGTATTAATTTGTAAATATCTCTCAATGAGGATAACTTGTCAATACCTTCAATTGCCATTTTTCTTGACTTCCAAAATAACTCCCTCCATAATTCATGACTTTACAACAATCTCGAATTAGTTAAGGAAAATCATTTTTGAATATTCGTAGCTTGTTTTAGGCGCGACTTAATCTATCATCGTGATTGTGTACACGTTCGCGTGACATAATTATGATTTCTAAAAACCAAACCAAAGTATGCGTTCGCGCAACTTTGGCCAAACCTTCTTAATAATAATAAGGCGTGATTAATTGTGGATACGTACGTATGAAATGATTTTTGATGCGCCAAATGAAATGAGTACACATACGCGTGACTCGTTTTTTTAAAAGATAATTCCATAATTAATAGTAATTGAGCAAATAAAAGCGGTTAAGGGGGTAGATGCGCATAGGTTTGAAAATAAGTAATTAGACAATTTAGTAAGCCAAGTATAATCAAAGCGACCGTGCTAGAACCACGGAACTCGGGAGTGCCTAACACCTTCTCCCGGGTTAACAGAATTCCTTACCCAGATTTTTGTGTTCGTGGACCGATAATAGAGTCAAACTTCCTCGATTCGGGATTTTAAACCGGTGACTTGGGACACCATAAATTATCCCAAGTGGAAACTCTAAATTTAATATAAATAAGCCTGTTTCGATTGTCACTTAAATTGGAAAAACTCCCTTATACCCCTCTCGGGATAGGAAAAAGGAGGTGTGACAATAGATATATAGCTAAGACCGTCTAACTCCCAGGCAACGACACCAAAATTGATCGGGTCCAGGCCTGCAGTACTATTGAGTAGAGAGGGTGGTCGATGCAGTTTAACCCAACTAGGTCGGGATCGAATCAACAGGGAGTTAATTTGTTTGGAATTAGGTTTATATCTAAGTCTATATGTGGGTTTTGCTCTTAATTACACTTCCACACATTGTGGTATTGATTCTACTTCTAACTTTACTCTAAAGATTGCAATAATTGAAATTAAGGACAATATTTTTGTTGTTGTTTTTCAAGTGTTTAAAGAGACTAGGGTCATGACTTCTACCTAGGCGAATATCTAACGGGTAGCAAGAATCTAGAGCAAGCTTGATTAGTTGGGGTCGTAATATAGCTATCACACTAGGGTACTCACTCTATACCTCTCGGTAGTTTGAGTGATTTTGCCCAATTTGGCTTTCTCAAGTCCAAATAGATATTCATACAAATCAAGTGATATTAGCTCAAGTCGGGTATTACTATCTCTAGGTTTAACCCTTTAATTAGGGCTATCAATTTATTGAGTTCACCCCAATTCCTTGTTAACCTAGTTTTCCTAGACTTAGTCCCTCTTTCTCAAGAAGAGACTAAGTCTTAAAGGCAAGAATCAATGTTTGCAACCATTAATTTTATAGTTCTAGCAAGAACCAGGCTAAATATCACTAACACATTCACATTAAAGCCCTAAAATCAAGTACCCATCAAATATCCACACTAGGATTGAGTCACAAACCTAGATATGGGTTTATCTACTCATGGAAATAATAGAAATTAAAGATAAAATGAAGACAAAATTCATAATACTAGATTAAAGATGAAAATCTAATGTTGAAAGATAATTCTAGTACAAAATTGCCCAAGACGGAATGTATAGTCGTCTCACGTGCTCAGATAATACATAATATAACCTAAAAATGTCAAAAAGATATATTTATACTAAGTTAAAAATATCTGACAAAAATACCCTTACGGAGGTTGTGCGGCCGCGTAATTCTTAGTGTGGCCACATTCAGGCTTTCATGACCGCGTAATTCTGATCGCGGTCCGCATTCCTAAAATATGGATCTAGGTTGAGCTGGTTTTCACGGACCACATAATTTCAATCGCGGCCGCATAAGGGACTTCTACGGCCGCACAATTCAGATGCGAACCACACTTCTTTCTTTTGCTCAAGTTGTGAGCTCTCTGAACTTTATGCATCGGTCCGCATAATTTTCATCGCGGCCGCAGTGAAACTTTCACGATCGCACATTTTTGGTGCAGTCCGCGCTTATCATTTAGCTTTAAAATGCAACTCTCTGAACCTCCCTTTCGCGGACCGCGTATTTCTGATCGCAGCCGCGTTGTGGCTTTCGTGGCCGCACAATATTTGTGCGGATCCTGTTTTAGAGCTCTTGGCCCAGTCTTGGTTTTTGTTCAAGTTTTTGACTCCTTTATGAGTTGATTATGACTCATTTGGCTCATTTTGAACAATTCCTGCAAGCAAGCATATTACATTAGTTTCCGGGAACACCTTCACGCATTTTTGGCCCAAAACACAAGTAAAATAGAGCAAATAATAAGTTAAAATCCCTACTTATCACTCCTCCACTCTAATCGCGGTAAACCTGGCATAGCCAGTGTCACAGTCTTGGCGTGACAATCAAGAATGGCATAATGGGGCGACAACTAGTCCATGCCCAAGATTACATCCATGCTGAGAAATAATAAATTGGCTCTGGTCTCAAAACCACTAATAACAACCAAACACGACTGGTACATGTGGTCCATAATAAGAGAATCTTCTACAGGAGTAGACACATAAATAGGGGAACACAAAGAATCCCGAGATACGCCCAAATACGATGCATCTCTATGACAGATTGGAACATTACCTGTAATGACAGAATCAGAAGCAACGGCCTCTGTACGAGCAGGAAGGGTATAGTATATGACCTGGCCTCCCCCTCTAGGGCGACCTCTACTCCCCGACCTCCACCTTGAGCTGGATGAGCAGGTGGAGTGGTAGTTGGTGCTGTAATCATAGCCTGAGAACCCTGTGGAGCACGTTGTGGCTGAGACGTCTGTGGAGGTGCATCGCTCTTAAGTCTGGGGCAATCCCTCACCATATGGCAAGTGTCGCTACACTCAAAACAAGCTCTGGGAGGACGTGGCGGTTGTGGTTGGCTCGGGCCAGGTCTGCTGGATTGACCGCTGATACCACCTCGTGCAGGTAGCACACTAGATACTGGAGGTGCATAATAAGGCTCTTGAGGTCTAGGAGGAGCTGGAACACCATTGGCGGCTGGAAGAGTTGAATGAACGGGGCAACTCACATAACCCCTACCATGGTGAACTGCAGCTGGGGCACGAGCACCAGAAAAATGTCCTGACTCTCGAGACTTCTTGGCCATTCTCTCTCCTCCCTATCCCGAGCAAGCATGCCCTCCACTTTCCTAGAAATACTCACCACCTACTAATACAATATATCCATCTCTATCTCCCGGGCCATGCTAGTCCTGATGCTGGGAATGAGTCCTTCAATAAACCGACGGACCCTCTCTTGAACTGTAGAAACCAAGGTCGGTGCATGTCTAGCCAAGTCACTGAAACGGACTGCATACTCTGAAACAGTCATAGAACCCTGGCACAACTTCTCAAAATCCATGCGCCATGTGTCCCTGAGGCTCTGAGGGACATACTCTCTCAAAAACATGTCCTAGAACTGAGTCCATGTAAGGGAAGCTGCCTCAGCCGGACTATCCAACTCATAAGTACGCCACCACTGATAGGTTGTTCCTCGAAGCTGAGTAGTGAAAGAAATCCCACTCGACTCTGCTATGCCCATAATGTAGAGGATACAGTGGCATTCCTCCATAAATCCCTGAGCATCCTATGACGCTAGACCACTGAATGTAGGAGGGTCATACTTCTTGTACCTTTCGAGCCTATGTTGCTCCTCCTCTAGAGCTGTTGCCCTACCCTCGGGCTAAATTGGGGCTATAGGTGGTACCGGTATGACGTGTGGAATCTGATCAACCTAAATCTGCTGCTCTACGGTGCAGGCGATGGGAGTCTGTGCTCCTCCCCCCGCTTGAGATATGGCTGCAGCACGGGGAATCAACCTTGCCTGAGCTAGAGTGTTGTACATGCTCATGAACTGCACAAGGGTCTCCTAAAGAGCTGGAGAAGTAGTAATAGGCGTATCAGGTGTCTGTGCTCTGACTGGAGCTACTGGTGGCTCCTCTATAGCAGCTCGCTATGGTGCTCTGGCTGCACCACGTGGGCATCCTCGGCCTCTACCCAGGCCCCAGCCTCGGGCGGCTCTAGCAGGGGGCGCGGGTGCCTGGTCATCTCCGGCTACACGTGTCCTCAGCATCTATGAGAGAATAGAAGACAAAAGTTTAGAATTTCGAAGTCAATAATCTCACACGACAAGGAGTCAAATGAAGTGGAATTTTCCTAACAGTTCCATAGCCTCCCGAAGATAAGTACAACATCTCTATACCGATCTGCAAGACTCTATAAACCGGCTTGTGACTCACAACTCCTATGAACCTAGAGCTCTGATACCAACTTGTCACGACCCAATCTCTCCCTCTGTGAGTTGTTGTGATGGCACCTAGTCTCTACGACTAGGTAAGCCTAACACTTTGCGGAAATGAAATAAAAGCATGAACATTAACTACTAACAGTAACAAATACCTAACAAGCAACTGATTCCACTCGGCATATACAATTATCACCTCTGAAATGTACCAAAAATTCCCAAAACCCGAAATACCATAAGTCACAAACTACTAAGAAGTCTTAACTGTTATATACATCATTTCTACAGAAAGAAGGAAAAGTGAACATGGGGCATAGATGTGGACTCTGAGGATATGCGGGCGCGGACAGATGTACCTTGAAGTATCCAATAAGCAGCAATGACTACAACTAGTGATGAGGCTAGTAAGATGAACCTGGATCTACACATAAAAATATGTGCAGGAAAGGGCGTGAGTACTCCACAATAGTACCCAGTAAGTGCCAAGCCTAACCTCGGTCAAGTAGTGACTAGATCAGGTCATGGCCTTACTAGTATAAATAAAATAAATTAAGACAGAATGAAATATCACAATCAAAACAAATACAGAAATCTAACAGGAATAGAATCATAGATAGACAACAGTTCAGAACACAGAGATAACAACAGGGGATCTTTACCGTCCCCAAGTCCCAAACGTAAATGTGCAGGGGGATCTCCCGGTATACCATTTTGTAGTCCCAAAGTAAATATGCAGTGCTTGGGTATCTCCCAAAATACCGTTCCGTAGTCCCAAAGTAAAAATACAGTGGAAGGGGATCTCCGGAATACCGTTCTGTAGTCCCAAAGTAAATAGCAGCTCAACAATAAAATTACAACTACGACACGAAAATCCTACAATTTAGACTAAGTACAAGTCAATGAAGAAGCAAAATTTCCACTAAGCATGCTGCACAAAGTTCAGGTAAGCAATTAAGACACCTAGACATACTATTCTAGACTAAACATAATAATTATATATGTTGGTGTAGCTCAGTTAAAGGAAAACAAACATTTTACTTAATGGAAACAGAGTTTTTCAACAATTAGCCCGTGTACGCACTCATCACCTCACGTACACAATGTTCATATATCAAACAGTACCAAATCCTAAGGGGAGTCCCCCCCCCCCACAAGGTTAGGCAAGCCACTTACCTCGAACCAAGCTCAAATCAATCCGTCACAATGCTATTTCCACGAATATCCGACTCTGAATGGCCCAAATCTAGCCAAAACCAATTACATAACATAAATATAACTACAAGAAACTAATATAACTAATGAAATCAAAGTTAAGGCAAGAAATTAGAAAATTGCCCAAAAAGCCTCCCCGGGCCCACATCTCAGAATCGGGGTAAAAGTCACAAATTATGAACACCCATTAACTCACGAGTTCACTTGTACCAAAATTATCCAATCCGATGTCAAAATCCCAATCAAAACTCGAAACCTTAGTTGAAGAACTTCTTCCTATTTTCCCCAATTTTCACCCCATATCCGAAATTAAATGATAAAATTAATGATATATTAGTGGGATATAACCAAAATAAAGTTATGAATCATTACCCAATTGATATCTCTAAAAATCGCTCAAAATCTCATCCAAATTCAAGCTCCCAAACTCAAGTTTTGATAAGAATGGTTAACCCTCGTTTTTGAAATGTTTAAGTACTATGTAGTGATTCCTTCTTCGTGAATACGGTCAAAGCCTCACATTCGCGAAGCTCAACTAGCCCAACCCTACACGAATGCGGGACCCTCATCGCGAATGCGTAGGCTATTTTGCCTGGAACCCATCTGACCGTTGACTCTATGCGAACGTGTAGCCTTAGTGTTCTATAACTTCGCAAATGTGAAGAGAAAAATTAGCTGGTATATCAGATGGCCTAAGCAACGCGAGACCTCTCTCACGAACACGATGAAGAAGAGGTCTGCAACAAAATTCCAGAAATCTGCCAACTCCCAAAGTCCAAAAATGTTTTGTTAACCACTCGAAACCCACCTGAGGCCGTGGGACCTTAACTAAACATACCAACCAATACTAAAATACCATACAGACTTAGTCTATCCCTCAAACCACACCAAACAATGCTAAAAACACAAATCATCCTCCGATTCAAACTTAAAGAACTTGAAACTTCCAAATTTGACTGATACCGAAACCAACCAAACCACGTCCGATTGACCCCAAATTTTGCACACAAGTCATATTCAACACTACAGACCTACTCCAACTTCCAGAATCGGAATTCGACCCCGATATCAAAAATTTCACTATCGGTCCAAATCGCCAAAAATCCGACTTTCGCTATTTCAAGCCTAAATGAGCTACGGACCTCCAAAACTCAATATGGACATGCCCCTAAGCCCAAAATCACCCAATAGAGCTAACAGAATTGATGGAATTCCATTCTAGAGTTGTCTTCATATTGTTCTAACTACGGTTCAAATTTTAAGACTTAAGCCTCCGTTTAGGGACTAAGTGTCCCAAAATACTCCAAAAACCAATACTAAACCTCCTGGAAAGTCACAATAGTAGAAATAGATACGGGGAAAGCAGTAAATAGGGGATCAGGGCTATAACTCTCAAAACGACCGGCCGGATCGTTACACGATCCAAATATCAAAAATCTGAAATCCGAAAATTCGAACAGAGTGGATCAGTTTCGGATTCTTAGATATCCTATCCAAATGCACAACCATAATTTTAGGCCTTCATCTTTACCATTTCCTAGGTTATCATTTTACATCTACTTGAAGACGACATGCCCAATCACTATAATCCTACCATGACCACTACAATACTATTGCAAGTAAATTTTTGTGTACTTAAATTTATTTTAGTATTAGGAGGTCGATACGGATCTCTAGCATCGCTATTGGTGATTTAAGAAAGAATAATGATGGATTAGTGTCGACGGAGTTTTGACAGAGGTAAGAGTTTATTGTTTGAGTTCCATCTGGTTTGATTTGAGGCTTGAGGGTAGTTTACTAGCGGATAGAGACTAAGTTGTTGGAGGTTCTGAGTGTTGAAAAAACTAGTAACTATATGAATTGTATAGGGTAAAATTGGTTCGTATTAATTACTTGAATAATAGAGTGACACCAAGAACCGGAGACAGACGGAAAGTGAGGCAAGTAGACCAAGACCGGGGACAGCGGCTTCGGTTGGCACCGAGAAGACCCGAAAGTAATATTGCTAATAAAGACAAATGAATGTTTGCCACCCGATGACGTTAAACGGTGAATATTTAACAGTATTAAATACCCAATCCGTTATTGAGAATTTTGGAATCCATAGCCCGCAGTTACACATTTATCAATGGCCTCCATAATTGTTATTTAAGAGGGGCTTGATCCTAGGACCTTGTTCCACAGGTGTAGCTATAAATAGTGACCTCAATAGCCATTGTAAAGGACACGATTTTTCTGACAAACTTATGCTATATATTATTCAAAAGCTCAATAACACTTTATTTATTGTCTATTGATATTCTAATTACTATCTTCGGAAGCTCTACTCCCAGAACCAATGTCTTATCTCGATTTTAACGCTAAGTCTTGCATTTTATTTAATTTATTTATTATTTTGGGATCAAATCAATTCACTTGCCTATAAAACACGCTACAAATTCAACTGTACTGTTACGGGTAAATAGTTTGGTGCCTACCGTGGGGCTTAGACGGTTGCGCAATTGAGTTGATCCTTACATCTATTAATAATCTATTTAATTCTTTGTTTCTTAGTTAAAAAATATTTAAAAATGACAGATAACGATGTCAACATTGCATACAACGTTGAGGCCCAAGGAAATAAACCTCAACATGAGGATTCGATCAGTGATACCCGCAACGAGGAGGATATGGCTATGCCGATCCATGGTGGGTAATATCCACAACACGTTCGGAAGGCAACTCTTGATGATGCTGAAGACGAGCACGTTGCGAAAACGGTGAGAATCCTGACGGAACAACAAAAGGCTATTATGGGCCATCTCTCGCGACAATATCAAGCCATGACAGAGTTAAGGCAAGAATTGTTGGATGCTTCTAACAGCGCAAATGGAAGAGGTACAGTTCTCCTAGTGCTCCCGCAAACCAAACAACACAAAGGGTTGATAACAATACCCCGAGGGGTGAAATCGGCTTCAACGGAGCCTGGGGGAACGATAGTGGATCTGGTAATAATAATGGAAATGATCCCTTTAAAACCGAAATCATGCGGTTTATGAGGGAAATAAATGCATGAATGGACCAAATCCTAGGCGCGCTGCTAGTGTTGAAAGGGTCGCACTCAAAGAAATAGACTTAGTTTCCTTTCAACGGAGTGCAGTACTGGAGTTAATCCCGAAGTGGTTCAAAATGAACCAAAATATGATGGGATTTCGGATCCTCAGGAGCACATCACCACATATAAATTGGCGGTGAAAGGAAACAACTTAGCTCCACACGAGACTGAGTTAGTCTTGCTAAAGAAGTTTGGGGAGACCCTCACGAAGGGGGCCTTGACATGGTATTCACTTCTACCAGAGCATTCAATAGATTCCTTTGAGATGTTCATGGATTTTTTTGTCAAGGCAATGTCGAGGCTAGGAAGGTGCAGGCTCGAAAGACCGATATATTCATAATTGCGCAAGGAGAGTCTGAATTGCTACGAGAGTTCATGACTAGATTTCAGAAGGAAATGATGTTGCTACAGGATGTGCCAGATGAATAGGCGGCTGAGGCTTTTACTTAGGGGCTGCACCTGAGCAGCTCTAACACTTCCCGAAAATTGAAATAGAGTCTGCTCGAGTTCCAGGAAACAACATGGGCAGATGACCACAATCGCTACAAATAGAAGATAAGAATAAAAGATGACCAGCTCGGTTTCTCGGCATCAACCAAGGGTCGGGATCAAGAGAAGAATAAGGAAAAATTGAAGGATGATTTTGATACAGACCGATGGTCTTCTAAAGGTCAGTTTTTGCCCTATGAAAGAGCCGAAGGATGTGGCAAAGGTTTTCGGTCAGCAGACAAGTTTGATATCGATAGGAGAGTTGACCATTGTCGGAATAACAGATCGTTGCAGGACAAAAAGATATTAGGCTTCCGGGATTCCACCTACCCCAGATTGTGTGAGTATAACTTCAATGTCAGCATAGTGGAACTAGTATCAGCGATGAGGAACATTGAGGAAGCATAGTTCCCAGGGCCGATGAGATCCAATCCTAATTAGAGGGTTCCTAACCTATAGTGCGAGTATCATGGGACTAACGGCCACCGGACTGGGGATTGCCGACATCTGCGTGAGGAGGTGGCGATATAGCTAAAGAATGGCCATCTCAGAGAGTTCTTAAGTGACCGGGATAAAAATAACTACAACCCCAACTGGGATAACACAGAACCCTTGAAGATAGGAGAATATTCTCATCTTCTAATGATCAACATGATTTTCAAAGGGAACGAGATTAATGGTGTAATCTTTTCAGCAACAAATAAGACAAAGGTAGCGGTGACTCATAGATAAAGACTCCAGGAATTCGCTAAGGATGATATCACCTTCACGGAGGAGGACGTTGATGGACTCCTACTATCGCATAATGATGCCCCGGTAATTTCTCTTAATGTTTTATATTTTAAAATTAAATATGTTTCGGTGGACCCAGAGAGTTCGGCCAATATTATGCAATGGAGAGTGCTGGAACAAGCCAAGTTAATCGAAAGCATCATTTCAGCCACAAAGATCTTCGTCGTGAACTTAGCAAGTGTGACAACCCGAAGGGAGATTCTGCTGCCCACAAATGGAGAAAGGGTCATGAAGATGACCGTGTTTGAAGTAGTAGACGGCGACATGGGCTACAACATTATTCTTGGAAGACCATGGCTACACGAGATGAAGGTTGTGCCATCAATATACCATCAAGTTCTGAATTTCCCAACTCTAGAGGGAATTAAACAAATAAGAGGAAATCAATCGGCGACAAAGGAGATTAACGCGATCTTGGTTTCCAGTAGCAAAGGGAAGGAACATGCGGCATAGCAATCACAAGAATCGATGTCTGCTCCCGAGTCAAATAAAGTCAAAAAAGGGGGAGTGCCGTCGGAATCCTATCAGGTACCAAGGTATTTCCAGGTACCAGAAGAAACAGACGTAACCAATCTATAGCGAAAGAACTCGAACAATTCGCATTGTTTCTTAGAGAGGAAGTTCCACTTGGGGACAGATTAAACCCCGAGCTCAGGTCAGGATTTATAGAATTTCTTAAATTTAATGTTGATTGTTTTGCATGGTCGCATGCAGATATGACAGGTATTCCACTAGAAGTGGTTGTGCACAAATTAAGCCTGGACCCCAACATCCCTCTTATAAGGTAGAAAAACACCATATTGCCTAGGTCAGAAACAATTTTGTCAAAAAAAAGGTAACTCGATTGCTTGATATCGGTTCAATCCAGGAGGTAAAGTATCCCGACTGGGTAGCCAACATAGTAGTAGTTCCAACAAAAAATAATAAATTTTGCATGTATGTAGATTATAAAGATATGAATAAGGTGTGCCCAAATGATTAGTTCTCATTGCCAAACATTGATCAAATGATTGATGCGACGGCCAGGCCCGAGTTGATGAGTTTCCTCGATGCCTATTCCGGGTATAACCAAATCAAAATGAACCCATAGGATCAGGAAAAGACTTCGTTTATAACGAACTTTGGCACATATTGCTATAATGTGATGTCTTTCGGGCTTAAGAACGCCATAGCCACTTACCAGAGGCTTGTAAACAAAATGTTCGAAAAGAAAATTGGGAAAATAATGGAAGTTTACATAGATGATATGCTGGTTAAGTCTCTGAATGAATGTGATCATTTGAAGCACCTCCAAGAAACCTTTTTCATCCTAAAAAAGTACAACATTAGGCTTAATCCCAAAAAAGTGTGCATTCAAAGTTAGCTCCGGTAAGTTTTTGGGTTTCCTGGTGTCACAAAGGGGAATCGAAGTCAATGTCAATAAAATTAAAGCCATCGAGGACATTCCCGACCGACTATCAAATGTTAAAGAGGTTAACAGGAAGACTGACCGCTTTAAACAGATTCATTTTCGGGTCTTCAGAAAAATGTCATCACTTTTTCTCACTTCTGAAAAAGAAAAACAACTTCAAATGGACTGCGGAATGCTAGCAAGCCTTAAAAGGTTTGAAATGGTATTTATCAAGCCCTCCGTTACTATCAGAATCGGAGGAAGGTGAACAATTGCTAATTTACTTAGTAGTCTCAGAGGTAGCGGTAAGTGCCGTTTTAGTCCGCGAAGACGAAGGTACGCAATCTCCTATGTATTATGTTAGTAAAATTTTAATAGGAGCAGAAACTCACTACCCAAACCTCGAAAAAATGGCCTTAGCTCTCGTAGTCGCTGCTCGAAAGATTAGGCCTTATTTCATTGCCACTGATAGTCGTGGTGACAACCTTTACCTTGCGGAATATCCTTTACAAACCTGAATTGTGAGGTAGTCTGGCCAAGTGGGCAGTCAAAATGAGTGAATTTGACATAGAGTATAAACCCAGGACTGTGATTAAATCGCAAGTTTTGGCCGACTTCATGGCCGATTTCAATCTCAGACTGCTACCTTTGGCCACCAAAAAGCGGTGATGGTGCTAGAATTTAAATTGGGAGTCTGGACCTTATTCACAGACGGAGCTTCTAATGTGAAAGGGTCCAGGCTCGGGTTAGTACTAGTTATGCCCTCGGGAGAAACCCTAAGGCAGGCCATAAGATCTGTTCTCTTGACTAACAATGAAGCCAAGTATGAGGCTTTGATTGCAGAACTTGAACTGGCCCGGGAACTAGACTCCGAGGTCATTGAAATCAAGTGTGATTCCCAACTGGTAGTAAATTAGGTATGCGAGATTTTCGACACCAAAGAGGAACACATGCAACAATATGTAGTGCAAGTCCAGACTCTGCTCGCACGGTGTTTGTGAGCACGTGATTTTTGCCCTATATGAATTACTCCCACAAATTCAAAACAAAATAATCTCTTTCATTATTTGCAAATTTCGTAGTATTTTTGTTATTGTTTGCATTTGTCTGCGCATGTTTAATTTTGTTAAATTATGAAAAATACAAAAATATATTGCATTTGCATTTAGGAGTTAATTTTGCATTTTTAAATCAAGTAGTAATTTAGTTGCCTTACAAAAATGAAAAATCACAACAACAAAAAATTGGTTTATTTTGCATTGTTCAAATTTTAGATTTGAATTTCGTCGGTTTTCCTTTAATTTGGTATTTAATTAGTTGTAATAATTATTAGGTTAATTAATTTAATTTTCTAGGATAATTTGGTTTAGGAATTAAGTTGGGTTTTGTTTCATTTTTCATTTTTTGAAAAGAAAAGAATTTTTGAAAATAAGAATTGAAAAGGAAAAGAAGGATGAAAGTCAAGAATTCAGTTTTGGGCCAATTTCACCCAAATTCGTTTAGGCCAAAGTTATTTTTCCCCTAAATCCGGCCAATTCGAGTCCAAACCCGTCAACCCAGGCCCAGACCCGCTCCCAATTACCCGGTCCACCCCCTTACAATCCAAATTACCCCGTTTTATATTGAGTAGATCTCAGTCATTAACTTTCCTTGATCCAACGGTCGCGAAGTTGGGGGGTCGATAGTATTTATATGTCCGAACCTCTAACCCCCCCCTCCTAATCGTCTCTCTCACACCCCCCCTCTTTCTTCAGATACTAGACCCTAATCCGCCGCCACCATTCCCCCACCGCCTTAGGGTGGTGGCGCCACCCCAAACCGCCCCAAATTAACACCCTAAAACCCCCATGACCCCCTCTTTACGAATCCCTAACCCATATCCCTCAATTCCCTCTCAATCCCTTCGAATCTTAAATCAAAGATTCAAGCCCTAAAAGCCCAAGGCCAAATTCATACATGCAAGGCTGCTCCTCCAAGTTTTCTCAGTAATACAAGGATGGTTTTGTCACAAAATAACGTTGTTCTCTTTTTCTTGACAAAGAAAAAACGATCAACATTATTTGAGAATTAAATCGGAATATCAGTCGCGAGTTCGAGCCTGGGTCGGTGAGTTCCTTCTTTCTTATATTCTTTTAGTTTTCTTGCCTCTTCTCTTCTTCTTTTTTTCTTGGGATAATTCAATTGAAAAAATGACCAAAATTTCTAGCCGAGATGGAGTACTGTTCGTTTGTTCCTTATTAGTTTTCTTTTCCAAGTCTTGTTCTCTGATGTCGCTTGGTATGTTTAATTTTCCTGTTAAAAGCATGACTAAATTTCTGAGTTCGCCCTGTTTTTTTAGCCTTCTAGGTTAACTTAATTAGGTTTATTTGATAACTTCATTTAATTCTGCATGTTAGTTTAGGTCTTAGTCTTGTGAAATCGTTTAGTTGTTTTCTTACGTTTGTCATAATTTGCTCAGCGTAGTTCAATTCATTTTGTTGTTTGGGCTTTGAATCCATTTCATAATTCACTCCAAGGGACTTGAATTAAGTTTTGAGTCCGGGCCTGGCTTAGCCATTGGGTCATTTGACCCATGACCCATTTGGTTTCCTGCAGTAAAAATAGGGATATTAAGGGGTATTTTGGGTAGTCTAGGTAAAGAATCTCTGAATAACTACCTAGGGAAGCTTCTAGGAAGCTGGGGTTAGAGTTAGTTGTGAATTTCTGGTTTTTAACTAGGGATATCTAAGCTATAATGAAATTTTCAGAAGGTGCAAAGTGCAAACTTGATTTTCTTTAAGCTGCCCTAATAGCTTGCCTATAAAGGGATTCTAACTTGACACTCAAGTCAAATTTGGAGAGAAGGAAAATTCTGCAAAACTGAAACAACTGAAAACTTTGGAAACACGCTGATTTCTCTACATTCCTTTATGGGAAATTGTTCAAAATTCTGAGTGATTTGAAATTTTGACCCTCTTCATTACTTTGAATCTTTTGAAAACTCTAAATTCTGCACTTGGCTTGAAGATGGTTTGATTTTGGGGTTTCGAAAGTGGGGTTTGAGCTGGTTTTGTGTGGAGTACTATCTAGTTTGTTGTTTCAATTCGAATTCCTGGGTTTTGGCTGATTTCAAACACTGTTTCGTTGTTGTCCTACTGTTTATTGCCTATTGGTTTCTGCACTTCTCTTGTTTCCCCTTTTATTTCCAGGTATTTTTCAGCACTATGGATGTCACTTGAGTGTAATTTGAAGTATGGATCTGGAAAAGTTGATGAAATTTGAGGCTATTTGTTATTGAGCTTTATTTCTCCTGCTTTCAATTATATGCATAGCATGTAACACTTTTTTTTTTAGAAAGATTCTGATTAGTATATCCATCAACAAATAGGATGTAATTGAAATCTAGAATATGTTAGTTTATTAAGTGTTGCTCTCTTATGTTTTTTCCCATCAAACTATGTAGTCAATATTGGACTTCTTTGCCTTGTTTGCTCATCTCTATCCTTGCCTCTTGAATCTGGCTTGTACTAGTGGGTGAATGTTGAGTTTAGCTTTTTTGGTTTACATGAGCTAGAATCGAAATATTTCCAATCAATGTAGGTGTTGAATCTGTGTTAGTTCAGCTAAAATTGGTGGTTCGTTTGGTGTAGATTTCTGATTTTTAGCTTTGCCTAGTAAAGGTTGAAATATGACCTCCTGTTAGTAGTATGGAGTAGTAGATGTCTTTCATTTTCTGTCACCTTGAGGTTATGCACGCTGTTGGTTAAAGTTGTGATGATATTAGATGCTGGATAACAAGAATGAGCTGATGCTTAGATTGTGTCTCCTGCATAAAAGGTTAGTGAAGATAGATGTATTCTGGTGTTTGTTAAAAGTACAATAATTAATTGTTTTGATTTTCTTAAAGCAATATGACTGGTAAACTCGAATTCGAATGCCTTGGCCTTGTGCGTTGTGGGGGACTCGATACTGAGTCTTTCACTCAAAAACAACGAGGTTCTGAATTTGGGCTCATTCGTGGGCCCAAGCTTGACAGCCTCCTTCGAATGAGACTTGGGTTATTCGATCCCAAGGCTCATTTGCGTTATTTCCTAATCATCATGCCATCTGCTCATCCTCTCTCACGTTGGTTTGTTAGTTAAAGTGGCCCGCATTTTTAGTTCAAAAGTAGTGGTAATTCTTGCCCTTAGTCAATTAGATTTCACCAATTAAATCATGAGGTGCACCATGCCAAACAAAATCTTGAAATGCATGGCCTCTCGCTTAATTGATATTTTAATCCTTAAAAATTGAGGCGTGCCATTTAGTTGAATTTTTCATGGCCCTCGCAAATTTGAAAGTGCATAGTTGCTTTAGGCACGCTATATTAATAACTTACATTCCTAAACTCGGGTGTGCATTTATCTAACCCAAATTCTAATCTCAACAACGTTATATAAAATGTGTTGCGGACTACGAGTGCATTTATGTGATGTGGTTCAAGACATATTTTAAATAACGTTGCAATCTTCCTAAAAATGAATAAAAGCAGCTATAAAGTTAAAATCGAACTGTAGGCTAAAACATGTACTAAAATCAGATAATAGGCCAATTGTAACAGTTGAGCGACCGTGCTAGAACCACGGAACTCGGGAATGCCTAACACCTTCTCCCGGGTTAACAGAATTCCTTACCCGGATTTCGGTGTTCGTGGACTGTAATACAGAGTCAATATTTCCTCGATGCAGGATTTAAAATCGGTGACTTGGGACACCATAAATTATCCCAAGTGGCAACTCTGAATTTTTAATAAAATAATCCCGTTTCGATTGTCACTTTAAGTTAGAAAAACTCCCTTATATACTCCCTTCCGGGGGGTGTGTAAAAAGGAGGTGTGACAGCTCTGGCGACTCTGCTGGGGATCGAACCCAGAATCTCTAGTTCAGGGTTCAAGAATTCGAGCTTAGAATAATTGTTGTAGTTGGCTTTATTTATTATCTAATTTTATTACATGTTTGGGCCTAATGTGCTAAATGTTGCTTTTACCACTTTGATATTATCTTAACTATATATAGACTGCTATGAAACCCCTCTCTTCTCTCTCCCGAGGAGTGCATGCTGGTCCTGACTTCTTTCTGTTAGTGTCATATCCCAAATAGAACGAGGTTCGGACAAGTTGCAAAGTCGGATGATCTTTTGGTTACCGGTACACAGCCCCCCCGGCTCGAGTTGTCCGCTCGGGTAAGCCAGGTCTAGAACAATACACCCAGGTTTTAAACCTAGAATAACTTAGTCTCATGCCGGATCCTTAGTAGGAATGCTTATCTGCATCATGAGCATTTGACTTTGGAGACTCAACATAGGGGTTGAGTCTGTCTAGGACAGGTGTACCCGAAATGAAAAGACCATCCTGATGCATACTACTTGCTACTTGTGTATTCATTTGCTTCAGATTTGCATGTTGACCGGCTTATAGGGAAAAGGTTGAGAGAAGGAAAGTCAATGTGAGGGCTAAGGGAGATAATTGCTTGTTTTTGAAAAACCGATGTCCCAAAATATATTGAAACTCTGCCGAAATTTTGAAGAAAAAAAAAGAGAATTTTTTTGTTTTGTTTCGAAAAAAAAGAGTTGGTTTTTGTTTTGTCAAAATTGCCCGAACTACGCCAGTTTGATTCTCACCGGATGTGGGATACGTAGGCAACCCCCATCGGGTCCAACTTCCTTTTTGCAAAAATAGCCCAAAATGCATCAAAAATTTCTTACTTTGTTGGAAATAAGTAAGGTGAAGCCATTCTTGTCGAAAATAGCTGAATGTCCCCAAAGGACGCCGGAAGGCTATTTTTTGCAAGAACAGCCACCTTTGGTCTCTTTTTTGACATTTTGGCTGGTTAGCAAGCACAACCTTAAAATCTTCTCCTCGGAAGTGCTGAAAGGTCGTATTTGTAAAGCTGAGTTTTATTTTGAAATGAAAATTTGAATAGAAAAGAGAGAAAAACAGTGTTAACTTTGTTTTTGAGTCAAATGAGTCTTGATTTTGCTTAATCACCCTAATAAATGTGCAGAATGAGCACGAGTCAAAGTTTGCCAATAACAATCATGAACAAGATCCCTTTGGAGTTGCATATGTGGTGGGAGGATATGGGTAAATCGGAGCAAGATAAGGTCAATCTATATTTAGGAGACCTCACCTGGTTGTTGGAGATAAGGCCTAGAGGAGACATCATAAAGGCGTTGGTTACATTTTGGGACCCAACTCACAACATCTTGCATTTCTCGGATTTTGAACTCACACCCACCTTGGAAGAGATAAGCAGGTTATATGGGAAGTACTGAAGGTCTGAGGCATAAGTATCTGATCGCTCCAAGAGCCGTTAACTCTCACAAATTCATGGATTTGCTAAAAATAAGCAAGGGAGTCCCATAATTTGAGTTGGAGGATGGTTTTTCCACTCTATGTTTTATATACCAAAGGTACGGGCATGTAAGAGGATTCAACAACCCGGAAAGCGGGGTTTGTAGCAAAGGGAACCGAGCAAAATGGGATGAGCATAGGCGTTTCGCTTTCATGGTAGCTTTCTTAGGCCTCGTGATGTTTCCTTGGAAAGATGGGAATATCGATCCGCGGGTGGCTGGAGTCGTCAAAGTCTTGATTACCAATGCCAAGAGCACCCTTGCCCCTATGATAGTATCTGAGATATACCGAGCTCTCACAGCTTGTAAAGCTGGGGCAGATTTCTTCGAGGGTTGCAATTTGCTACTATAAATGTGGATGATCGAACACCTGTATCACTGCCCTCAGTATATGAGTTATGGTTCCACAGAGAAAAGTTGCATTGACGAGTTCGACACAAGGATTTAGGGTTCAAGTTACCAGAAGGGTTTGGAGATTGGGTATCCCGCGTGCGCTCCATCACTGCGGGGTAAATAGAATGGACGCTGGGATGACTTCCTATTGAAGAAATTGTGTATATGCCCGCCAACAGTCCTTACTTCCTCCTGATGGGTTTTCGAGGCATTCATCCTTACGCTCCATACCGGGTGATGAGACAGTTGGGAAGGTGTCAGGTGATGCACCCATATGAAGATCTTAGTGTTTATGAGGTCGAGCTTAGCTCCGACGACCAATTTCATGAAGAAACAGTTCGTTCTATTTGGAACGAGTGCCAGTATTTGACAGTGAACACTCGAGTGTGTGACCGATCTAAAGGCGAGGTCTCACCCGCCTATCTTTCCTAGTATAGAAAGAAGAACACCACAAGGGCTGAACCTGAAAGACCAGTCAAAAAGCCTCACATTCAGGAATTTGTTGAGGGGTCGCAAGAACAGTGGGCTTGGTTGGCCAAGGAGAATGAGTACAGGGCCACAATAGGAAAACTAGAAAAGAAGGTCAGGGATCTCCAATTCGAGAATGGTTTGCAAGCCGCGACTGATGAAGGTGAAAAGAAAAAGCTAGCCAAAGAAAATGAGGCCCTTCAAGCCCAAATTCGAGAAATGAAAACAGCAGCTGAAAATCCCGCCAGAAGTGCAAAGGATGAAAAGCTTATAAAGAACCTTAGGCAGAAGGTGGATGAGTATGGTTTTGATTTGAACAAAGCAGAGGGTGAACTAGCCAGGGCTCGAACAAAATTGTCTAAGAATGTGAAAGAACGAGCGCACCTGGTTAAACAGTTAAAAGAGAAATACAACAATGAGGTTGTGGGGTTGCATAAAAGGGTCATCACCGTTGAGAACAAAATGATCAAGCAGGCGAAAGACTTTAAGACTGAAAGAGAACACTGTTATACCGCAATGGCACAGTTAGAAAGAGACCTGCAACAACTAAAAGAACAGAATCAAGTAGCCGAGAAAACTTTGGAAGCCAGGGCCTAGTAGATTGGGCGTTTGTTGCAAGAAAAGGGTGTCATAAGAGAGAGAGTCAGAAGGATCGCCGACTACATCGCGATGAAGTGCAGTAGTTGTGAGGATATGACTAGATCTATGTTCTTTGCCACCGCGATGACCTTTGTTCGCCAGATAATGGAAGATCTCTACCACCTCCAAGGGGATTTAGCGCGTAGGCCCGTGGAGGGACCAAATGATGTCCTGTGGACCCTAGGAGCATTTGAGTTGTTATTGTATTCGTGATTTTCATTGGAGTCTGTTTTCGAGTCTGTATTTTCATTTTTCTGTTTGAGTCTGTATTTTCATCTTTTCATCAAAGTATGTTAGTGTCTTTTTGAGTCTGTTAGTTTTTGAGTCATTGTATTCAAAGGATTTGCCTTTTATGAAATTTTGAAAATCCCAAAATATTTTATTTTTACACTTATCCCAGGAACTACGCTTGGTCTGATTCATGCGAGGTCATGATATGTAGGCAATCTCCATAGGATTCGACCATAACCAAAAAAAAAGAGTGATAAAAGGGAAGAATAAGAGAGAGAAGGAAAAGAAAAGAGAGAGAAAATAAGAAACAGTGAGAAAGGAAATAATGGCAAAGCAAGAAAGAGTCATGAGAGAATAAAAAGAAAGAGATACCAAGCAAGGAAAGGCAAGAATTAAAAGAAAAAAAAGAAAGAAAAAGAGAAGTTGCAAATGGAAATAAGGAAAAGTCGGGATGATGCAAGCAACCGATCAAATGCTTAATAGAAATGGTTAACTGCTTAGGTGCATTCACTCCTCAAATGTGCAGTTGCTTATCTGTTAAACCCCTAATCGCTAACAAGTTTGTTATTGATGAAATTTCCAGTTCAGGTAGGTGGTTAGTTTGATTGGCATTCTGGAAACTCACTCCTATAATACCCGGTCCAAAAACAAGCTGAACATGGCCAACCAGGAACTTGAGGCAAGTATTGTCGATTTGTCAAGAGAGGTGGAAGAATCGGAGGTTAATTTGAGAGATGAGTTGTATAAGCTGAAGCAGCAGATGATTGAAATGTACCAAGCATGGGAAAAAGGGCACCCACCGCCAGTTTACCCCGCCAACCCTACTTTTATTCTGCTATTGGCCCAGCCCCAGGAACCTCCCACTGTGAACTCATCTCCGGCCTTTTCCCTCTACCAACAATGCCACGGCACCACGTCTCATACATCACAAGCTCCACCACCCAAACAAGTCTCGCACCCTCCTCCACCAGTCACTCCTATTTTTTGTGGCACCCCCCACCTGCTGCATTGCACCGATCCTCCAATGAGCCTCTATTCCAGACTCACAACAACCAGTATTACCCCCCGGAGCCCCCACTTTCAAGGTTCCCGAACCCTATTCCTACACTCCTCATTTTGACCTCCCTGCGAAAACCGAAAAACCATCTAAAAATCCCGAACAGGAGGAGATATTTAGGAAAGTTAAAAGCTTGGAACAATCATTCAGAGACATGCGAGAGTTGGAAGGTCAAGTAAGTGTGGCCTACAAAGACCTATGTTTGTTTCCAGATGTGCAATTGTCGGCAGGGTTTAAAATGCCCAAGTTTGATTTGTATGATGGGCACGGTGATCCAGTAGTGCATTTGAGAGGTTTTGTAGCAAAATGAGGGGAGCCGGTGGGAAAGACGAGCTGCTAATGGCATATTTCAGTCAGAGTCTGAGTGGTTTAGCACTGGAATGGTATACTCGGCAGGATCAGGGAAGATGGTACACATAGGATGATCTAGCCCAGGCATTTACTTGTCACTTCCAGTACAATCTCGAGATCATTCCGGACCGACTGTCCTTGATAAAACTTGAGAAAAAGACAATTAAAGCTTTAGAGAGTATGGTTTCCGTTGGAGAGAGCAAGCAGCGAGGGTTGACCCTCCGATGAAAGAAAGTGAAATGGTGGATTATTTCGTACAGGCCTTAGAGCCCACTTATTTCGGTCATCTGATATCGGTTGTAGGCAAGTCCTTCAATGAAGTGGTGAAAATGGGGAGCATGGTAGAAGAGGGGCTCAAGTCCAACAAAATCATGAGTTACTCGGCTATTAAGGCAACCACCCAGGCCATTCAAAGCGGGAATGGGGGAGTAATCGGAAAAAAAGAAGAAAGAGGATGTAGCAACGATTGATTCAGGAGTTTGGTTCGGGCCTAGGGGTTCACCTCACCACTATCATCAACCTCGTCCCCACCAACAAACCTATCCCCATACCCCGTATAATCCCCCCCAACATTACTACCCACAGCCGGACCCCCATTTTTCTGTACACTATGCACAAACATACACTCAACCTCCAGCCCACGCACAATGGCGTGCACCAGTCCCACAAAATACATACCCAGCTCCGCAAAATGCCTATCCACCCCTAAGAGCCTACCAAAACCGTCCTGGATCAGATTTCCAGCCCAACCAAGCATTTAAGAACGAGAAGTTGCAAAAGAAGAAAACCTTCACACCATTGGGAGAATCCTATACCAGTTTGTTCCACAAGTTACGACAATTGGGTGTGCTGAGTTAGATCGAGCCAAAACTGCCAAATCCTCCCCCAAGGAACCTTGATCACTCTGTGAATTGCGAATATTGTTCTGGTGCTTCGGGGCACGACACAGAGAAGTGCTGGCAATTGAAAATAGCTATTCAAAAGCTCATTAATACTAATCGGATTGAGGTCCAAGCTTCGGAGGCACCTAATATCAACCAGAATCTGTTGTTGGCCCATCCTGAGACAAATATGATCGAGATAGTGCATAGGGGAGGGGAGCCCAAGAAGCCTTCACAAACCGTCATGATGATTTGGTCCAGCGAAGTCAGGCCGGTTGAAAAGCCAACAAGTGAGAAATCAGTGAGTCGATTGAGCGGGGCAAACAGTGAACCATCTGCAGTAGCCAAGAAGGGGACCCCAAGTGATGTGACAATAAAACAAGAAGTAGCCAAAGTGATTGTGCCAGGAGTGGCAAACAAGCCTGTTGTAATTATGGAGGGTGCCCGCATAGACCTTGTCATTATCAAGCTGGTAACTCAATTACCAATAGTCAACAGCAAGGCGGTCTCGTGGAATTATGAACGAGTGATAGTGATTTACAAGGGGAAAGAGGTTAAAGAAGAAGTTTGTAAGACCCATGGTTTGACTTGATCGGGGAGATGCTTTGCCCCCGAGGAGTTGAGAAAAGCTAAGAGTTCCAAAGACAACCCGGTGCTAGTGAAGAAAGTTGTGACCGAGGAAGAAGCAGAGGAATTCTTGAGAAAGATGAAAGTGCATGACTATTCCATTGTGGAGCAGTTGAGGAAGACACCGGCTCAGATTTCACTATTGTCATTATTGATCCATTCAGACGAGCACCGTCGGGCTTTGATGAAGATCTTGAATGAGGCCCACGTCCCTGACAAAATCTCAGTAAACCACTTGGAAAAGATATCTAACAAGATATTTGAGGTAAATAGAGTCACTTTTTCTGATGATGAGTTGCCCGTGGAAGGTACTGAGCATAATAGAGCCCTCTATCTCACGGTGAAATGCGAAGATTCCGTGGTTACCTGGGTACTGGTCGACAATGGTTCCGATGCAAACATTTGTCCTCTCTCCACTCTGAACAAGTTGAAGGTGGATGATGAAAGAATTCACAAGAACAGTATCTGCATTCGGGGATTCAATGGTGGAGGGAAAGATTCAGTCGGGGACATAGTGATTGAGCTTACAATAGGGCCAGTTGGATTTACCATGGAGTTGCAGGTGCTCGATGTGGCTGTTTCTTACAATCTGCTGTTAGGTCAACCCTGGATTCATGCTACAAAAGCGGTCTCATCTACTCTGCATCAAATGGTCAAGTTTGAATGGGATAGACAGGAAATTGTTGTGCACGGCGAGGATAATTTGTGTGCCCACAGTGATGCCATTGTTCTGTTCATAGAGTTTGAAGACGACAAGGGGCCATGGGTTTATCAGGTTTTTGACACGGTGTTGGTAGAGAAAATTCCAGAAGGGAAATGCGTTCCAACGCCGAGGGTAGCTGCTGCATCAGTCATGGTAGCCGTTGAAATGTTGAAAAATGGTTTTGTATCGGGCAAGGGTTTGGGTGCATCTCTGCAAGGTATCGTAAAGCCGGTGTCTCTCCCCAAAAACTTGGATACATTTGGTTTGGGGTTCAAGCCCATAGTTGCAGACATAAAAAGAGCCAAAAAGTTGAAATAGAGGGCATGTGTCCTCCCAAAGCCCATCCCACGTCTCTCCAGATCATTTGTCAGGCCCGGCACCAAGAAACGCCCAGCAACAACAGTTCCCAGTTCTGTGGTTGGTCCTGATAAAGAGTTGTTTGGCAGGTTTGAGAAGTTATTCGACAAGGTGAACATGGTTGAAGTTGGAGAGGGTTCTAGCAAGGCGGATGTGCAATTTGTTGGGCCCAGTGCAAAGATTAACAATTGGGAAGCTACTCTTCTCCCCATCAGGAAGGAGTTTTGGTAGTTTGCTTTGATTTTCTTTCAGTTTATTTGGATTATTCCAGGGTTGTAATTCAGATTCTATGTTCCGTCCGTTTGGATGTATAAACCTTGTTCTCTTTCAATTTCAATGAAATGCAATTTCCCTTTTTCATCATTTCTGATAGTTTTATTTTTGATTTTCTTTTTCTTTCTTGTACAGTTCTTTTTATGCTGGTTTCAATGACATGACATGCATGAGGAATCTTCGGCCCAGTCTTAAAAGCCAGTCTAATTCTAAAATAGTAATTCAAGAAATAGAGTGTGATGACGAATCGAAATATGATGAGGATGAGGTCTTTGAAGAGATTAGTAAAGAATTAAGCCATTTTAAAGAAAAACCCAAGCCTAACCTGAGTGATACAGAAGTAATCAATTTAGGGGACCCATATAATATCAGAGAAACTAAGATAAGTGTCCATCTTGAACCTCAACTCAGGGAGGAGATAATTAAAGTGTTACTTGAGTACAAAGACGTCTTTGCATGGTAATATGACGACATGCTGGGTCTAAGCATTGACTTGGTGGTTCACAAATTGCCCACTGACCTGGTATTCCCTCCTGTCAAGCAGAAGTTGAGGAAATTTAAGACTGATATGAGTGTGAAGATCAAAAAAGAGGTCACCAAGTAGTTTGATGCAAAAGTCATTCGGGTCACTCGGTATCCCACTTGGTTATCCAATGTAGTACCTGTGCTAAAGAAGAATGGAAAGACCAGGGTGTGTGTTGATTACCGTGATCTAAACAAGGCGAGCCCCAAGGACAACTTTCCACTACCAAATATCCACATTCTGATTGGCAATTGCGCCAAACATGAGATTGGGTCCTTTGTGGATTGCTATGCAGGCTATCATCAGATCCTAATGGATGAGGAAGATGCAGAAAAGACAGCATTCATCACGTCATGGGGAACGTACTGCTACAGGGTCATGCCTTTCGGTTTGGAAAATGCTGGGGCAACTTACATGAGGGCAATGACAACCATATTCCACGACATGATACACAAGAAGATCGAGGTTTATGTGGATGATGTGATCATAAAGTCTAGAAAGCAGTCTGACCTTGTCAAGGATTTGAGAAAGTTCTTCCAAAGGCTTCGCAGGTACAATCTTAAGCTCAATCCTGCAAAATGCGCATTCGGTGTGCCATATGGAAAATTGTTGGGATTCATAGTCAGCCGCCGAGGTATTGAATTGGACCCATCAAAGATTAAAGCTATCCAAGAATTGCCACCTCCAAGGAATAAGACTGAAGTGATAAGTCTATTAGGGAGGTTGAATTACATCAGCAGGTTTATTCTTACGACAACTTGTGATCCTATCTTCAAACTGTTGAAGAAATATGTTGCGATCAAGTGGACAGATGAGTGTCAAGAAGCATTTGATAATATAAAGGGGTATTTGTCAAACCCACCTGTGTTGGTGCCACCAAAATTGGGGAGACCTTTGATTCTGTATTTGACGGTTTTGGATAATTCGTTTGGTTGTGTGTTGGGTCAGCATGACATCACTGGTAGGAAAGAGCAAGCCATCTATTATCTCAGCAAGAAGTTCATATCTTACGAGGTTACGTACACTCACCTGGAGCGAACATGTTGCGCCCTAACTTGGGTGGCACAAAAGTTGAAGCATTGTTTGTCATCTTACAGTACTTACCTCATCTCTCGTTTGGATCCGTTAAAGTATATCTTTCAGAAGCCTATGCCCATAGGGAGGTTCGTAAAGTGGCAATTTTTCTCACAGAATTTGACATCGTCTATATGACCCGGACTACGATAAAAACCTAGGCATTGGCCGACCATTTGGCTGAGAACCCAGTGGATGAGGAATATGAGCCTTTGAAGACTTACTTCCCTGATGAAGAGGTAATACATCTTGATGAGTTGGAACAAGTTGGAGAGCCAGGTTGGAAACTCTTCTTTGATGGAGCTGCTAACATGAAAGGCGTTGGGATAGGAGCGGTGTTGATTTCTGAGACAGGACATCACTACCCTGTTACGGCTCAGCTTCGCTTCTACTGTACTAACAACATGGCTGAGTACGAGGCATGCATTTTGAGCTTGAGGTTATCTGCATACATGTGTGTCCAGGAGGTTTTGGTCTTGGGAGACTCGGACCTTCTGGTACACCAGATTCAAGGGGAATGGGAAACACGAGATTTGAAACTCATACCATACCGGCAATGTTTGCATGATCTTTGTCAACATTTTCGATCAGTAGAGTTCAGGCATATTCCAAGGAGCCATAACGAAGTTGTTGATGCTTTGGCTACCTTGGCGTCAATGTTTCATCATCTGGATAAGGCTTATGTTGACCCATTGCATATTCAGGTCCATGATCAGCATGCTTACTGTAATATGGTAGAAGAAGAACTTGATGGTGAGCCCTGGTTTCATGATATCAAGGAATATATCAGGATGGGGGTGTTCCGGTACAAGCCACAGGTGATCAAAAGAGAACAATTTGGCGATTAGCGAGCGGATTTTTCTTCAGCGGAGGGGTTTGTACAAAAGGACTCCAGATCTTGGATTGTTGAGATGCGTAGATGCTAGACAAGCCATAACTATCATGACTGAAGTACATTCTGGAGTCTGTGGACCGCATATGAGTGGGTACGTGCTGGCAAAGAAGATTCTCCAAGCAAGTTATTATTGGCTCACTATGGAACGATATTGTATTAGTTTCATGCGCAAGTGTCATCAGTGCCAAGTGCATGGAGATTTGATTCATTCTCCACCATTTGAATTGCACACAATGTCTGCACCATGGCCTTTTGTTGCATGGGGCATAGATGTCATTGGACCAATCGAGCCAGCAGCATCTAATAGGCACAGGTTTATTCTGGTGGCCATTGATTATTTCACCAAGTGGGTTAAAGCTAAAACTTTCAAGTCTGTGACCAAGAAAGCAGTGGTCGATTTTGTGCACTCAAATATCATTTGTCGCTTTGGGATACCAAGGGTGATCATTACAGACAATGGGGATAATCTCAATAGTCATCTGATGAAAGAGGTATGTCAATAGTTTAAGATTACACATCGCAATTCCACCTAATATCACCCCAAGGCGAATGGAGCAGTCGAGGCAGCTAACAAGAACATAAAGAAGATACTTCGGAAAATGGTGGAAGGGTCCAGGCAATGGCATGAAAAGCTTCCCTTTGCATTGTTGGGCTATCGCACTACTGTTCGTACGTCAGTAGGGGCAACTCCTTATTTGTTGGTGTATGGCACAGAAGTAGTGATACCCGCAGAAGTTGAAATCCCGTCCCTTCGGATTGTCGCAGAAGCCAAAATTGACGATGATGAATGGGTTAAAACCCGCTTGGAACAATTGAGTTTGATTGATGAGAAAAGATTAGCAGCAGTGTGTCATGGCCAACTGTATCAACATAGAATAGCAAGAGCATATAATAAGAAGGTGCATCCACGGAATTTTGAAGTGGGTCAGTTAGTATTGAAACGCATTCTTCCTCATCAGGCTGAAGCAAAAGGCAAGTTCGTCCCAAACTGGCAGGGGCCGTTCATCGTGACAAGAGTGTTATCCAATGGTGCTTTGTGTTTAACAGATATAGAAGGCAAATGTGTAGAAATGGCCATCAATTCCGATGTGGTCAAGAGATATTATGTATGATTTCTTTGTTTAAATTGTAGTTGTTTGTACTTGGCATGTTTGAAGATTGGAATGACGAAGGAATTTTGTTCTGCTATCTAAACATTTTATCCTTTGTTATCCTTTTGAGCCTTATTTATTTCTTTTTCATACCCCTCTTTTGGAATCAGTAGTAAAGTTCAGAAACGCAAGTGCAAAATGTAAGTAAAGGACAAAGAGGAAAAGAGTAAGAAAAGAATGAAGAGAGAAAGGAAAGAATGAAAAAAAAAAGAAAAAAAAGAGAAAAAGAGAGGAAAAACAACAAAAAGAAAAACAAAAAGAAGAGAAAGAAAAAGAAAAGAAAAAGCACAACAAATAAAGTAATTCCAATGACATGAACTACGTTCGACCTGATTCCTTTTAAGGATACGTAGGCAGCCTCACGGTTCAGTCCCATCAAAATAAAATCCCAAAAAGTCCCCAAGCAAAGAAATTAGGGCAGAAGTTGTGGTTGTTGCAAGAAATCTGATTCCAAAAGTTGTAATTTTGAACCCACTTGAATTGTTTTGAGCCTTTGATACCCTTTCTTTCTAACCCTATCCAAAAGCCCACATTACGGTCCAAAGAAAGACCTTCCGATCAGTCTTCGAGAAATGCCAAGTCAAGCAAGGAGAGGTAATTCATATCAGGGGCAACACTCTGGTCCAAGCAGAAAAATGTTAAAAATGAGAGAGTCTTATTGGTGAAAACCCTCATGGGCACCATAAGGTGACGGGAGCTGAGAGAAATCAAAAATGAGAGAGTCTTATTGGTGAAAACCCTTACGGGCACCGTAAGGCGAAAGTGAGTTGAGAGATGAATAAATGAGAAAGGCTTGTTGGTAAAAACCCTTCAAGGCACCGCAGGCCGAACAAGGTCAAGGTTTTGGTGAAGAAATAAGGTTATGGAAACTCCGGGGCAACAAAGTATGGCAACTGAAAGTTGGTTGGTTGGACAGGCTGGGCCGACTAATCCGAAGTGCATGTCATGATCATTGGTGCCAGGTGCTCCACTCAGATAAGTCCCTTTTCTTTTTCCTCTTCAGATAGTCTTCCAGTTTTGGATTTTTCTTATCCTTAACTCTGAAAGTCATTGCATTTCATTTATTTTGAGTTTATTTCGCTAAGATGTTCCCAATGTCAGTTCTGTTTGAGCAAATAAGAAGGAATTTCAAAGCTTACTCCCAACTTCTAAAGTTGCATCAGGCACAGGGTGGCCAAGGCATTGCTAGAGATAGTATGATGTGAAATGGGGTATAAAAGGTCAAAGGAAGTCCCATCGTTGACATGGTTTGGTAATTTCATGGGAAATGCAGAGGTTCAAACATATAGGGCAGAGATGTAACACAACGGTTTGGGTATAAAACACTCGGGTCATCCAATGACATGGGATTTGAAAGGCAGCCGGGAAGTCAAGCAATATTTGGCCAGTCCAGGAAAAGTCAGTCAAAACAAAGCACGACAGCGGGGAGGTCATTTTCAGCAAGAATGCCACAAACTAACCACCACATTTTAAACTGACAAGATTTTTCTTTGATTGAAATAGGGGCGGGAAATTTTGAGTGTTTCGGATAAACCTACTGTAAGGAAAGGCAAGCACCAGATAGGTTTGACTGTAGATTCTCAGGACCCTCCTGGAAAATGGGACCTAGTTTAAAATTCAAAGCAATCATGAGTAACATAATCTAGCATAAATGTACCACAAAGGAATATAAGTTGGTTTCAAAGTTTGCAAGTTTGAGATAGGATTCAATTAGGAGTTGTCAGGACCCTCATGAATAATGGGACTTAGCTTTAAGATTTTCGTTAGATAACAAGATTTAGCGTAAGTTCTGTTGTAGGGTAGTATAATTCAGCCGTAAAAGTTATCACTCTTAAGATAAGACTTGATTTTTGATTTTCAGGACCCTCCTGGATAATGGGATGTAGCTTTAATACTTTCTTACCTTCGGAAGATATAACTCAGATTTAAAATTGTCGTTTAATTAAGAGTTGTCAGGACCCTCCTGGATAATGGGGTGTAGTTTTAAGATCGGCTTAGATAACAAGACTTAGCATAAGACATACCTTCAGAAGACATAATTTAGCTTTAAAATTGTCATTTAAATAGGAGTTGTCAGGACCCTCCTGGATAACAGGATCTAGCTTTCAAATTCTTGATAATGTTTGGTAACATGATTCAGTTTAACACTCACAGATGTACCCAGCTACCAAACTGGGGCAAAAAATTTTCTTTGTTTTGTCTATTTTTGTTGAAATCAGGCACCCACTTGGAGAACAGGGAGAAGCAATTCAAGTTCAGCAATCAGGCGCCCACCTGGAGAGCACGGGAATATAGTTCAAGTTTTGGCAATCAGGCGCCCACCTGGAGAGCACGGGAATATATTTCAAGTTTTGGCAATCAGGCGCCCACCTAGAGAGCAAGGGAGAACAACATCAGTTTTAAGGAAGGGGAACAGTTCAAGTTTGGTAATCAGGCGCCCACCTGGAGAGCACGGGAATACAGTTAAAGTTTTGGCAATCAGACGCCCACCTGGAGAGCACGGGAATACAGTTAAAGTTTTGGCAATCAGGCGTCCACCTGGAGAGCACGGGAATACAGTTCAGGTTTGGTAATCAAGTGCCCACCTGGAGAGTACGGGAATACAGTTCAAGTTCGGCAATTAGGCGCCCACCTGTAGAGCACGGGAATACAGTTAAAGTTTTGGCAATTAGGCGCCCACCTGGAGAGCACGGGAATACAGTTAAAGTTCAGCAATCAGGCGCTGCCTGGAGAGCACGGGAATACAGTTCAAGTTTTGGCAATCAGGTGCCCACCTGGAGAGCACGGGAATACAGTTCAAGTTCAGCAATCAGGCATCCACCTGAAAAGCAGGGGAATACAGCTAAAGTTTTGGCAATCAAGCGATCACCTGGAGACCAAGGGAGAACAACACCAGTTTTAAGGAAAGGAAACAATTTAAGTGTCGGTAATCAGGCTTCCACCTGGAGAAAAGGAAAGCATCTCAGATTATAATTCGAGCTCAGCAATCAGGCGTCCACCTGAAGAAAAGGAAAAGCATCTCAAATCACAATTCAAGTCGGCAACAAAGAAACTTCACCTGGGAAATACAAGTCAACAAGGCAACAGGAATCACAAGAGCAAGTTTGAAGATATAGATAGGATTTTTGTAATGCGTAGATCATAGTCTAGTTTAGCTTCTTTTTATTTTGACATGGTGTAATAAGGAGTTCAGTAAGCAGTAGCAGTAATAGCAACAACAGTGAAATCACAGCTTCATGGTAGTCCCAACTACCAAAACTTTTCGAACTACACTGACCTGATTCCTTTATAGCCAAGGATATGTAGGCAACCTCGGAAGTAGGGTGCGATCAAATCTGTCAAAAATGCTTCCCACGGAGTATTCAAGCGGGCAAAAATCGCTCGTATACGCTCACTTTATCTTTGCACGAAAATTCTTCGTGTTTCCGAGCAAAGAGGGGTAGCTGTGAGCACGTGATTTTTGCCCTATATAAATTACTCCGACAAATTTAAAACAAAATAATCTCTTTCATTATTTGCAAATTTCGTAGCATTTTTGTTATTTTTTGCATTTGTCTGCGCATGTTTAATTTTGTTAAATTATGAAAAATACAAAAATATATTGCATTTGCATTTAGGAGTTAATTTTGCATTTTTAAATCAAGTAGTAATTTAGTTGCCTTACAAAAATGAAAAATCACAAAAAAAAATGGTTTATTTTGCATTGTTCAAATTTTAGATTTGAAATTCGTTGGTTTTCCTTTAATTTGGTATTTAATTAGTTGTAATAATTATTAGGGTTAATTAATTTAATTTTCTAGGATAATTTGGTTTAGGAATTAAGTTGGGTTTTGTTTCATTTTTTATTTTTTGAAAAGAAAAGAATTTTTGAAAATAAGAATTGAAAAGGAAAAGAAGGATGAAAGACAAGAATTCAGTTTTGGGCCAATTTCACCCAAATTCGTTTAGGTCCAAGTTATTTTCCCCCTGGATCCGGCCAATTCGAGTCCAAACCTGCCAACCCAGGCCCAGACCCGCTCCCAATTACCCGGTCCACCCCCTTACAATCCAAACGATCCCGTTTTGTGTTGAGTAGATCTCAGCCGTTAACTTTCCTTGATCCAACGATCGCAAAGTTGGGGGGTCGATAGTATTTATATGTCCGAACCTCTAACCCCCCCTCCCAATCAACTCTCTCACACCCCCCCTCTCTTCAGATACTAGAACCCTAATCCGCCACCACCATTCCCCCACTGTCTTAGGGCGGCGGCGCCACCCCAAACCGCCCCAAACTAATACCCTAAAACCCCACGACCCCCTCTTTCCGAATCCCTAACCCATATCCCTCGAATCCCTCTCAATCCCTTCGAATCTTAAATCAAGGATTCAAGCCCTAAAAGCCCAAGGCCAAATTCATACATGCAAGGCTGCTCCTCTACGTTTTCTCAGTTATTCAAGGATGGTTTTGTCACAAAATAACGTTGTTCGCTTTTTCTTGACAAAGAACAAACGATCAACATTATTTGAGGATTAAATCGGAATATGAGTCGCGAGTTCGAGCCTGGGTCAGTGAGTTCCTTCTTTCTTGTATTCTTTCAGCTTTCTTGCCTCTTCTCTTCTTCTCTTTTTCTTGGGATAATTCAATTGAAAAATTGACCAAAATTTCTAGCCGAGATGGAGTATTGTCCGTTTGTTCCTTATTAGTTTTCTTTTCCAAGTCTTGTTATCTGATGTCGCTTGGTCTCTTTAATTTTCCTGTTAAAAGCATTACTAAATTTCTAAGTTCTCCCTGCTTTTTTTCAGCCTTCTAGGTTAACTTAATGAAGTTTATTTGATAACTTCATTCAATTCCGCATGTTAGTTTAGGTCTTAGTCTTGTGAAATCGTTTAGTTGTTTTCTTTCGTTTGTCATAATTTGCTCAGCCTAGTTCAATTCATTTTGTTGTTTGGGCTTTGAATCCATTTCAGAATTCACTCCAAGGGACTTGAATTAAGTTTTGAGTCTGAGCCTAGCTTAGCCATTAGGTCATTTAACCCATGACCCATTTGGTTTCCTGCAGTAAAAACAGGGATATTAAGGGGTATTTTGGGTAGTCTAGGTAAAGAATCTCTGAATAACTACCTAGGGAAGCTTCTAGGAAGCTGGGGTTAGGGTTAGTTGTGAATTTCTGGTTTTTAACTAGGGATATCTAAGCTATAATGAAAATTTCATAAGGTGCAAAGTGCAAACTTGATTTTCTTTAAGCTGCCCTAATAGCTTGCCAATAAAGAAATCCTAAATTGACACTCAAGTCAGATTTGGAGAGAAGGAAAATTCTGTAAAACTGAAACAACTGAAAACTTTGGAAACACGCTGATTTCTCTGCATTCCTTTATGGGAAATTGTTCAAAATTCTGAGTGATTTGAAATTCTGACCCTCTTCATTACTTTGAATCTTTTGAGAACTCTAAATTCTGCACTTGGGTTGAAGATGGTTTGATTTTGGGGTTTCGAAAGTGGGGTTTGAGTTGGTTTTGTGTGGAGTACTATGTAGTTTGCTGTTTCAATTCGAATTCCTTGGTTTTAGCTGATTTCAAACACTGTTTCGTTGTTGTCCTGCTATTTATTGCCTACTGATTTCTGCACTTCTCTTGTTTCCCCTTTCATTTTCAGGTAGTTTTCAGCACTATGGATGTCACTTGAGTGTAATTTGAAGTGTGGATCTGGAAAAGTTGATGAAATTTGAGGCTATTTGTTATTGAACTTCATTTCTCCTGCTTTCACTCATATGCATATCATGTAACACTTAGTTTTTTTTAGGAAGATTCTGATTAGAATATCCATCAACAAATAGGATGAAATTGAAATCTGGAATATGTTAGTTTATTAAGTGTTGTTCTCTTATGTTTTTTTTCCATCAAACTATGTAGTCAATATTGGACTTCTTTGCCTTGTTTGCTCATCTCTATCCTTGCCTCTTGAATCTAGTTTGTACTAGTGGGTGAATTATGAGTTTAGCTTCTTTGGTTTATATGAGCTAGAATCGAAATATTTCCAGTCAATGTAGGTGTTGAATGTGTGTTAGTTCAACTAAAATCGGTGGTTCGTTTGGTGTAGATTTCTGATTTTTAGCTTTGCTTGGTAAAGGCTGAAATATGACCTCCTATTAGTAGTATGGAGTAGTAGATGTCTTTCATTTTCTATCACCTTGAGGTTATGCACGTTGTTGGTTAAAGTTGTGATGGTATTAGATGTTGGATAATAAGAATGAGTTGATGCTTAGATTGTGTCTCCTGCATAAAAGGAAAGTGACGATAGATGTATTCTGGTGTTTGTTAAAAGGACAATCATTAATTGTTTTGATTTTCTTAAAGTAATATGACTGGTAAACTCGAATTCGAATGCCTTGGCCTTATGCGTTGTGAGGGACTCGATACTGAGTCTTTCACTCAGAAACAACGAGGTTCTTAAATTGGGCTCATTCCTGGGCCCAAGCTTGACAGCCTCTTTCGAATGAGACTTGGGTTATTCGAGCCCAAGGCTCCTTTGCGTTATTTCCTAATCATCATGCCATCTTCTCGTCCTCTCTCAAGTTGGTCTGTTAGTTAAAGTTGGCCCACATTTTTAGTTCAAAAGTAGTGGTAATTCTTGTCCTTAGTCAATTAGATTTCACCAATTAAATCATGAGGTGCGACATGCCAAACAAAATCTTGAAATGCATGGCCTCTCTCTTAATTGATATTTTAATCCTTAGAAATTGAGGCGTGCCATTTAGTTGAATTTTTCATGGCCCTCGCAAATTTGAAAGTGCGTAGTTGCTTTAGGTGCGCTATATTAATAACTTACCTTCCTAAACTTGGGTGCGCATTTATGTGACCCAAATCCAAATCTCAACAACGTTATATAAAATGTGTTGCGGACTACGAGTGCATTTATGTGACGTGGTTCAAGACATATTTTAAATGACGTTGCAATCTTCCTAAAAATGAATAAAAGCGGCTATAAAGTTAAAATCGAACCGTAGGCTAAAACATGTACTAAAATCAGATAATAGGCCAATTATAACAGTTGAGCGACCGTGCTAGAACCACGGAACTCGGGAATACCTAACACCTTCTCCCGGGTTAACAGAATTCCTTACCCGGATTTCTATGTTCGCGGACTGTAATACAGAGTCAATCTTTCCTCGATGGGGATTTAAAACCGATGACTTGGGACACCATAAATTATCCCAAGTGGCGACTCTGAATTTTTAATAAAATAATCTCGTTTCGATTGTCACTTTAAGTTGGAAAAACTCCCTTATATACTCCCTTCCGGGGGGTGTAGTAAAAAAGGAGGTGTGACAGTGTTGATACCCAATTTTTTCCTTACATATTCTAATACATACACACACACACACACACACACACATATATATATATACATATTTTTTTATATATATATATACTTTCAAAATAGTACATATGCAGTTATAAGCATGCATAAGCATTTTTATAATTTTTCTATAGTTTTAAAGGCTCCAAATCAATTTATTTCTCCTCTTTTATTATATAAATATCCAATAATTATCCTTCAAATTACTTTTGTGATGATTTAGACATATAAATTCATTATTTATTCCAAAATAGTGATTAAATATTTTTAGTGCATTTTTTGTAATTACATTTACATTTTTAGGCTAAATTGCACATCTTTGCAATAATAGCACATACTAATGTATAATTACATCATTTATGTATAAAATGGTCTTTTATATTTTTAAAATATTAAATAACTATTTTAAATCATTTTTGTATACAAAGATATTTTTTGGTATTCATTTATTATTTTCATAAATTATTTAGTTATAAAAATTAGCTACTTAAAATTTGGCCCTATTTATTCAAATTTGACCCAATACCCAGCCCAATTTTAACCTAAACCTACCCATCCCAAAACTTAATGCCCGACCCAGCCCCAATCTCATTCAATTCGGTCGTTGATCATAGAGATCAACAGCCACAATAAACCCTTTCCTTTTTTAACCAAATGACCCCCCCCAAAATCCGGCCATTTCTCACCAACCGTCGGCCTGAAATTCCTTTCCTATCCAAAAGCTCTCAAGCCCTAACCCTAATTCACCCACATCGCCGGTCATTTGCTGCCTTTCATGGTGTTTCCCCACCACCATCAGGCCTTTAATGGCCTTTCTTACATTGGTATTGCCATCTCTAAGGTCCTCGAGGGACCAGGGTCAGTATGCTTGCATCTATGGCTTTTTCTCGCTTGTTTCAGGCTGTTCCGGTGTTATTCTGAGTAAGATCTTCCTATATCTATGAGTTTCTAAGCTTGCTTCTTCACCTCTGTGTTGTTTTTCTCGAAACCCTATTTTCTTCCTTCTGACCTTCTTAGATCTGTACAAATTTGAGATGATTTGGACCTATTTCATATGAGTTTTACAAGAACCTTTTGATTTTTTTACAAGAATCGTCTGATTTTTAATGATTTTTTATTTTCTCTAAACTAGGGTTTTCGGAAATTTCTTTTTCCAAAACATTTGATAATTTTGAGTGTTTGATCTTCTATTCCCTATATGTTTTAATTGATTTTGTTAGGTTTGATCTAACCTTAACTTTTTTATACTAAAAGCCCTAATTTTTCAGCATTTTTTGTTTGGTTTCTGAGTTACTTGTGTACTGACTTTGTCCTTGCTTTGGTTCTGTGATTTTTCTTTAGCCAATTAGATGTCTTGTGATTTTCCTATCCTAATATGCCTCTACTGAGTTTCTTGGTTCAACTTGTCTACTGACTCTATATGTCTATGTTCATTCCGACTATTCATGGTAAACCAATATTTTTCTCTTTAAATCAGGGTTGTTTTGAATTTTGATTTACCAATTTGCTTCGTTAAAAAACTATGTGTTGAGCTCTGACTATTCCTTCCTTGCCTGTTTGGATTGTCTGCAATATTT
This sequence comes from Nicotiana sylvestris, assembly GCF_000393655.2. Classification (NCBI taxonomy): domain Eukaryota; kingdom Viridiplantae; phylum Streptophyta; class Magnoliopsida; order Solanales; family Solanaceae; genus Nicotiana; species Nicotiana sylvestris. The sequence goes on along the minus strand of NC_091064.1, from coordinate 168,848,293 downwards.
GCTGACTCTTTACGTGATTTTCTCTTAAACCCTAAACTATTCTGAAGTTCTTATTTTGGTTTGATTGAAACTCTTTTCCTTAACAAAACCTTTGATTCTTACTGGTCTACTCAGTTTGATTGAACTTATTACCTTAATTGGTTTTCTCTTGCCTTATTTGGTATTTGCTGATTCTTGCCAATTATTTCCTTAATTGAACTCATGTTCATTTACCCCCTAATTACCTACTCTATACCCAAGCTTTACTTGATTCCCTTCCTTAAATATCTGTCATGCTTTTACCGTTGATTGACTATCCCTTGATTAAGGGGAAGACTTACTGATTTTACGTGTATGACTGATTCTGTGAATTTCCCTAATTGCTACATAATTGATCCCTTACCTTATTTTGTTTAACTCTTGATTAATATATAAACTCCCTCTTATTTTAACTTCCGGACACGAACAATAGCTCAAAACTACCACTTTTACACTCTAAAAAGGCTCTCTCTTCTCTCCTTGATACTTGTGATCTTTGTTGTCCTAGTCGGCTGCAAGACAAGGCTGGAAATTGCACAATACATTTCTCACATCTTGTGTTTTTTTATTCTTTCACTAGTTATGCTTCTGATTAATTTTAAGAATCAAAACCTATGTGTTTACTTACTGCTTTAGTCCATATGGCCTGAGTCTATTCTTGCCCCTGTTTACTGCTTACTCAGCATGCCTAATACTGCCTATTCAAATTTGTAATTAGCATGTTTCCACTTTACTTGCTTGTTTGTTATCTTGTTTAACATGTCTACATGTGAAACTAAGCCTGTTTGACTGACTACTGTTTATCTAGCATGCCTAGACTCTGCCTTTGTGTAATTAGCATGCTTTCACCTGTTAATACTTGCCTAGCATGCCCATCTAAGTCTTTGCATGTTCTGCCTCACTCCTGCTAAGTTAAATACTCTCCCTAGAATGGCTTCAACATGTTTCTGCTGTGATATTTGCTGCATGACCTACATTCTACCTACTAGTTCTATAGAACCCCCTAAAAACTCTATGTATCCCGTTGTATGTGTGCTCCATTAAAGTGTACTCTCTATGTTCCCAATCCCTCTTCCCTTGTGTGAAGGTTGCTTGCCAAAGTACTCCCTAAAATTGTTTGTTCTATGCTTGTGTATAGATTGCACAATTGTTTCTTTACATTTTCCTCAAACTGTTTTATCACTAATGGTTTTTAAAAGTTCTTTTTAGTCCTAAGACATTTCTTTTAAACTCTTTCAAACAATTATGCACATTCACTTACTCCTAGAATACTAGGTCTTGCCCCTCTGGTATGTGTACTGCTTAGAAACCCTTGAGATCACTTTGAACTCTGGCATACAGGGCTGGCACTTCCACACTGCACAATAATCAGTTGTTATTTGAGAAAGGTCTAGGTGTGAGTACTATCTGGGATGCTTGAGGTTCTTAGGGAACTTTGACACACCTAGACATGAAATTGGTTATGGAACTTTGGGCATTTAAGACTATTGAAGGCTTGAAAATCACTTTGGGCCTACTTCAGGCTCCCTATAGCTTAATTTCTATTCTATTTATGTAATTTTTGTTAATCATTGGTCTGTAATAATTAATTATAAACAAACAGTGGGGTGATTAGTGAAAAAGGGAGTGTAGTTGTATATTATGGGTAAATTGGGTAGATAACATGCCTATAGGGTCTATTTTAATTCAAATTTGTTAGTTAGATAATATGCCTATAGGATCTGCTTGGGTTTAAATAAATTCGGCATGCTTTGCTTTGCTTTCATATAATTAGAAGCCATGCCTATAGGATTTGAATCAGCTTTATAATTAGATATCATGCCTATAGGGTGTAAAGTAATTGAAGTTCAGTTTCCATTACAGCATGCATTCAAATTCGTCTCCTTAGAAATCATGCCTATAAGATCAAAATCAGCTTTTAATAATTAGATACCATGCCTATAGGATTTAAAATTAGATGTAAGAGAAATCATACCTATAGGATCTAAAACCAGTTTAGTTAGATTTAAAATCAGTTCGACTCGTGTTTGTTAGTTCTGAATCAGATTAAATAACCTACTCTTTTCGTGTTACTCAATATCACTAGAAAGATCTATAGGATCCAAATTGCCCGTTTAAAAATTGTTTACTGTTTTAACTGCATTCCTAATCAGTAATGGATACCATGCTCATAGGACATCACCATTATGCGCCTAGGCAAGCCTATAGGATGATTAAAAATCTTGCAACTATAAAACTGTGCTCTGTTATATGTGACTGCTCATAATCAACAGGTCTAAAATCAGTAGGCAAGCTGAATATGACTTTGACACTTTGGTCTAAATTCAGTACTGCACTTTCTCTGCTCACCTAGATATCATGCTCTAAGGTTTTCTCTTAAATACCTGAAACTGTTGTTTGAGACGTGCACTTACTTGTTTTGTTTGTGGAGGTAAATGTGAGCCTTTAATTGTTCCCTCTTTAAATGCAGTCCTAATTGTTTTGGTTGAAGCCTAGATTTTCTCCTTTAAGTACCTTAGGATGGTCTAGAGCTACCTAAATTAGAGGTCCTAAATACCTCCAGGGCCACAAGGAAGGGAAGGGTAGTGCACGCATATGGTATCTTTCAAGGTTGCTAGAACGCTTCAGGCTATGACCAAGGGGAGGGAATTGGGTAGTAAGGATATGGTGACTATGCGCTAATGTCACGTGTAGCCCCTCATTAAGGAGTGATTACCGGGCATTGTGTGGGTATGATCTTGTAAGCCAACCAACCTAAGACCCATCTTTCCCAACTCCCGTTGTTTAAATGAATCTACTTTTCTTTATATATGTGCAGCTTGTTTAAACCTTTCTCCCTTGTTTCATTATTTGAATCATACATGTGCTTCGGATATCAAAACATGCCTTTATTTGCGAGTATGTGTTAAAACTGTTTATTTGCTAAAATGACTAATTCATATAGTTTAAGTTCAGTCGGGACCCACTGTTGTAGACCGGGAAGGGTGCCTAACACCTTCCCCTCAAGGTTATTTCGAGCCCTTGCCCTAATCTCTGGTAATGCAAACTAGTCCGTGAGTTAATTGCTCAAGGTGCCCTAATGCACCATAATCCGTTAGGTGGTGCTCTTCAAATACTCAATTCCCAAAAGGAAACGAATTACCTTCCTCCATGAATGTCGAAACCCGGACCTCTCTGTCAAAAGGGAAAAAAGGGGTGCGACTCACAGTTCAGGGAATGGTCAATTACCCACATCCAGAGAGAAGAAAATGTGGAAGCAGATGCACTGGACAATCTGGGATCCTCCACGAAAATGAAGAGGTCAGACTCTGGCACGGTCATGCAGCTCATGCATTCGGTATTGTATGTCGATGGTTATTATGAAGTAAACGCGACCAATTTGGTCTGGGATTGGAGAAATGAGATTATCGACTATCTCGAACACGGAAAACTACCCAAATATCCTAAGGCATCCCGAGCAATCCGCACTAAAGCAACTCTTTACAACTTCTAGGGAGGCCAGTTGTATAGAAAATCTTTCTAAGGCCCGTTGGCCCGATGTTTAGGAGCCTTCGAGGCTAATTACGTCATGAGAGAAGTTCATGAAGGAATCTGTGGAAATCACTCGGATGCGGACTCGCTAGTATTAAAGTTAATTAGGCCAGGATGCTACTGGCCCCAGATGGAACAAGATTCTAAGGCATTCATTCAGAAATGCAACATGTGTCAACGCCACGCATAGTTGGTGCATCAACCGGCAAAACTATTGCATTCAGTATTGCTGCCTTGCCCATTCATGAAATGGGCGATGGGCATAGTCGGTCCACTGCCATCGGCACCCGGTAAGGTAAGATTTTTTTAATTTTAACTGACTACTTCTATAAATGGGTAGAAGCAGGTCCTTACCAAAAAATTGGTGAGTGTGAAGTGGTCGATTTTCTGTGGAAGAACATAATTTGCAGGTTCGGAATACCAAAGGAAATAGCCTGTGACAACTGGCCACAATTTATAGGCGCAAAGATCATAAAGTTCCTTAAAACTTGAAAATAAAAAGAATCACATCTTCGCCATAGCATCCGAGCACAAATGGCCAAGCGAAATCGACAAATAAGGTGATTATTCAAAATCTCAAAAAGAGATTGGAAGCAGCCAAAAGCAAATGGCTCAAGGAGTTACCGGGAGTGCTGTGGGAATACCAACGACGGCCAAGTCAAGCACGGATGAGACACTTTTCTCTCTCGTATATGGAGTAGAAGCCTCGATCCCAATAGAAGTGGGAGAACCTACCATGAGATACTTCCAGGCGGACGAGGAAGCAAACAACAAAGCGTTGTTGGCTAGAATGGAGCTACTTGACAAACGCATGGACTTGGCGTGTATAAGGATAGTGGCCCAGAAATAAAGAATGGAAAGATACTATAATCCAAAAGTCAATCTCCATTATTTCAAAGTAGGATACTTGGTTTTAAGAAAAGTGACTCAAAATACCCGAGAACTCAACGTAGGGAAGCTGGGTCCGACGTGGGAAGGCCCCTGCCGGGTTTTAGCTGTCACCGGGAAAGGATCATATGAATTGGAAATCAAGATTGAGTAAAATTGCCAAGCAATTGGAATGTGGCACACCTCAAAAGGTACTATGACTGATGAGTACCACTTATACTAATAGTATGTGTTGTACTCTTTTTTTCTTCTTCCAGTTTTGTCCTAATTGGATTTTTCTAGCAAGGTTTTTAACAAGGTAGCAATAGTACTGCGAAAGAAACACCATCTGTAGAAATAAGACCTTTAAACAATAAGGCATGGAAATGACAAGCCATTATGGGATGGTTAGATAGTCTTTGGCTCGATAACAAAGTTCCTAATGCAAAACAAAGCTTGCTATCGGACCAAAAGCTATACGACCGTTCACGAGTGCCCCTTTATTACAAGCCACTAGGGGTGGTTTGATAATCTTTGGTTTGATAGCAAAGTTCATAATGGAAATGAAGCTTGCTATCGGACCAAAGATTATCCAACCATTCACTACTGGAATCATCAATGGAACAGGACTTTCAATGTTCCAATTCGCATTCTTCGCATTCAAACATTGGAGGAATGCTATGAGAATACAACAACCTAACTATGACTACAAAATTTGGGAACAAAGATGTATCATCAGGACTGGAGACTGTGCGGCTAGCCCCGTAGAAACAACTTGTACAAATTAGCCAAAAGTAATGAAAATTTCTTTTCAACACAACGAATGCTTATGTACTTTTGAAAATGAGAGGAATAAAGTAAAGTCATTTTATTTCTATCTTGTTTCTTGTCCAAACGATGAATTAATTTTGTCATTTGAAAGTTAATCAAGTACTTCAAATGCTAATGTCGTAATGAACATGAGACGTCATATTCAAGAGCACCGTAAACATAAGAGGGACCTCTCTTATGAAACCCTCATGGTAAAGGGTTGGTTCCGGAAGAATTTATGACCGGAACTCAAATGCTATCGGGGAAAACTGCACCCAAAGTCTTGCATAATTCGACACAAAACAAAACTTTGTGTAATGCATAAACAAAATGCACTTTTATTTAATAAATGTGCCAAGTAGCACATGTACAAAAGTATAAAAAGAAAATAACTGAAGAAATAGAAAGCAAAAAACTAAACTACTGCGTCCCCAGAACTTGGGGGAAGAGAAACATTTGCACCCCTAGGAGAAGTAGGTAGATCTGCCGCCGGCTCGGGATCTTGGACTACATCATCATCCCCTTCAAGTTCCTCGTCAATTCTCGAGAACTTGAAACTGGAACCAGAAAAGTCAGTTGCATCGGGTCGAACCAGGAGGCACCTTTGGGTAGTTGACTCCAACTCTCGGGCCTTGGCGATCTCGACATCAAAGTCAATGATGCCCCCTTTGGCCTCTTCCAAGGTTTTTCTCCTCATGATATACATTAAATATGTTTTCTTAACAATGAGGGAATCAGCTCAGTGTTGGAGTTCTGACTTAAGTTGATCAACCTCGAAAGGCTATTCCGCTCGGATCTTTTGGCCTTAAGTTTAAGATCAAGGTCACAGATAGTGGAGATATGAACCTTATTATGTTCCATGACCTTCTTATACTTATCCTACATCTGGGCACACTTCTCCTCAGCAGCAGCAGCCTCTTCAGCTTTGGAGTTCAAAGCTTCCTCCAAATTATTCAATCTCTTAGTAGAAGCAGCCTTGCGCTAGGCAGTAGTAAGTACAACATTTTGGATGTTAGACCACTTAGCTTTGGCTTCTTGAAGTTATGTATTTAACTGGGAGGCTTCTTGGCTGAAGGCTATCACTTCTTGTTCCTTTGCTGCAACCGAGCCTCCAACTCACCGGCTTTGGCAACATGTGCTTCCAATTTCGGGAGGCGAGCAACAAGTTGGTCCCACTCGGCCAACAGTTTATATCGCTTGGACGTGAGCATTTATTTATCGAGGATCAACTTTTTGACAGCCCTCGGAGGCAAGGAAGTTGGCCTGTGAAGAAAAAATCCAAGTTAGAAATCCTTCCATAACAAATCAAAAGAAATCAAACAACAACGAGAATGAGTACCATACCGTTGTTGCGTTGTGCATGACATTATTTATCATACACTCCCCCGAAAGAGAGTGTATTTTCTTCTTGTATTTCTCTAAAGCCAGTGGCTTCAGATAATTAGCGAGTTCCACTGGCCGGGACAATAGATGGCACTTGGTAGAGACCGAGAGAGAGACACTCCTCCTCCTCTACGGATCTGCAGAGGAGGGCGAATAGTTGTTGATAGTAGACTATAACTATGTATTTTGGCCACTATTTGCACTCTAAATTGGCTTCACTTTACTAATGTTTGAGCGTTAAATGGTAGTAAATTGCTCTGATTGAGTATTTCATGCTTTGCAAGAGCAATTCCGGGCTACAATAAGGTTAAGGAGCATTTTGAGCTAATATGGAGCGTTGAAGGCCAAGTAAAAGCTTATGGAGTATATTGGGAGTTCGTTAGAGGATCGAAGGAGGTTAGCTCACTTAAAAAGAAGAATGAAGAAGAGTGCAAAAAATGGCCCAGGTGTGCGGCCACGCACTTACCGCACACTGGGCTGCGCAATTCAGGCAGAAATTTTACTTAGTGCGTGGCCAGATGTGCAGTCACATGCCCAGGTGCAGGGCCGAGCACGTCCCTCCGAGAAAAATAATTTTAGGGCTAAATTTATAATTCCGGAGGGGAGTTTCCTTGACCTATATGAAGCCTAACTCGCCCAAAAAGAGGTATATAGTACACCCCATATTTACGTGCGTGAAAGTATGCCATAGATAAATTGATGAAAGCTCAGAAATGAGATGTTACATCCCGCATTTTTGTACATTAAAGTTTCATCGTAAGTTAATCGACATAATCTCGGGAATAAGGTTATTTTGATATTATAAGTATTATGCTATTTCAAACAAGGGATAAGTAAATTCTTGAAGGTGAAAGGGTAAGCAAATCAAAGAAAATGAGTTTCGTCGAAAGTTGTCACTTGGAGAAAAATACGATTCGAGCTATAATACCTGGTATTTATGGACTAGTACCATACAAGGTACTACATGACCATGATAGTAAGGTGTATAAAGTGTGTTAAAAGTAAGTAGTATTTTAAGTAATTTAAGATAATTCTTAATTATGTGGATAATTGGTTATTTATTAGATTAGTGGGGAATTACCAAGTTAACTAAAAATTTTGTAATTAATAATGATTTTGGATAATTATTAAGCATTAGGTGGCAGACATACCCCAAATGATAACTATTCATTTATATGCTATGTGGCATGTGTAGGGGAATTGGTGGCGTACAAGGATTATAATGTATAAACTAAGACGGAATTACATAAATTTGCCAAAAAACATACAGATGAAGCTTTTCATTCAAAGACTCTCTGATACTTCTAATTGATCACAAAAGAACATGAATTAATTAGGCAAAGTGATGGACTTTTGGCAAAATTTTCATACAAAGTTACACTACCTAATAGCAATGAGATTTTTCGATTCTAGGGAGTACAGTGCAATCCTTCTCAAGAATATCATACATATTTTTCCCTACTCCAGGTATGTTAAGGCTAAGACCTTTCTTTGATCTCGTAATTACACGAGTTTGATAACGAGGCACAAAGAAAAATTTGTATACCGAAATTTACGTATATTTTCCTAGTCTTGTAAGTTACAATATTCTCATTATCGGGACTTCATATTCAATTGAGTATTTCTTTTTTCCAGTCAAGAGAGCAGAGAGTCTATATATACAGTATTACAGTTTTTTCATTACCATCGAACTATAATCGATGGGTAGGCCCCTATTGGGCAACCTCTGATCAGATGGTAAGTCATACATCGAGCCTACTGTGGCCGAGCGCCTGTGAGCGAGCCCAGCATGGCCGAGATACAAAGCCTAGTATGGTCGAACGCCTATGAGCGAGCCTACTACGGCAAAGCAATTATATATATGCCGAGCCTTATAAGGCCGGACAACAATTTTACTTACTATATTGAGAGAATTGAGCCAGCATCAGCAGGTAATCATATCTTCAGATTATCTTTGACTCCTGGTACTTTCAGTTATTATATTATCAGTTCAGTTTCAGCTTCCTGTATATTGCCTTACATACTCGGTACATTGTTTCGTACTAACGTCCCTTTTCTAGGGGCGGTGCATTTCATGTATGCAGGTTCAGACAGACAGGCGGGTAGGCCTCCTCATTAGGTGTTGACTGAGTTCAGCTTGATCAGTAAGCTCCACACCCTTCGGAGTTGCCGGGTCTAGAGCTTTATGTACATCTTGTGTATATATGTATATATGTTATAAGTAGGTCGGGGTCTGTTCTGATCACAATATACCCATCAGTAGAGGCTTGTAGACACATCTTGTCAGTTAGTGCAGTATGTTGGGATTGTAGGCATGTATGTACATTTGGTTGGTTTGTCAGCTGTAGTAATTATGACGGCCTTGTCGGCCTAGGTTTATATTGATTTTTAGTCAGCATTCGCAGTTATCTTGCAATATGGCCCATGGCCAAAGTATGACATTATATGTTTAGAGTCCCTTAGTCGCAAGGTTAGGTGAGGCACTGGGTGTCGGTCTTGCCTCCCAGGTTCGGAGCATAACAAAGTGGTATCAGAGCGGTTCTGTCCTAGGGAGTCTTCAAGCCGTATCCAGTGGAGTCTGGTTTAGGGTGTGTCTTGCACCACACTTATAAGCAGGAGGCTATAGGGCATTTAGGATTGTCATTCTTTTTTCTTACTTTAGATCGTGTTATAGAGCTCAATTGTAAGAATTCAAACTATTTAACTCTATTTTATTCATAATAAGATGATACCTACATCTAAAAAGATGGTTTGTAAGAGATATGGCTATGAAAGAGTTAAGTTAGAGGAACTCAACTTTGCATCATGCTTATGATAAGTAAATGTAAGGTCTTCAGCAGATCATGTGTGTACTGAAAGGTGTAAGCTTCTTGATAAGGATCCCTCAGGAAAAAATATATATCCACTCTTATGGTAAAAATCAATGAAAGAATCAGAAGATACAAGTTTCAACAAATAAAAGAAGCAAGATGAAGAAGGGTACGAGGTACCTAATTAGTAGAGGTGAACATTATCTACAATTCAGGAAGAGAGATATACGAATTTTGAGATACCTTCATCAATAACAGAGGTATGTACAATTGGCCGCACCCATCTCAGTTATGCCCTATGGGGGCTAACAGGTGTAGTTTAAGAAAAGGACGGAACATCATGATCCGGCTGGGGTTAGAGTAACCCAAAATGATAAATGGATTATTTGTGTTAGTTGACATTTCCGAATAATATTACAAATGTGCTAATAGATCTCTTTATGAGACACACATATTGTGCAATCTAGAATATTACAATTAGATGTGAATATTAGCATGATCAAAAAATTAAGAGGATAGGCACTGAAAGCCTAGAAGGGATAAATATTACCTTAGAGTAACTCTCGTCCCTAGTAGAGCGAGGACGTTGAGCAACCCAAAGAGTCGATGAATGAAGCAAGGGGAGCTAAAAGCAAAAGAATGTCTTGTTGAAGTTTTCACAAGAAAAGGATAAGGCAAAAATATTAGTAAGGTAATGAGAAGAGAGATAAAGAAGAATTATGAGTAAGATGTGATACATGGATGACAATGGTAGATAAAAAAAGATGACGGTATTACCGGGTCCATAGTCAGGAGAAGGAAGAGACGAGAGGTAATAGGCCTTAAGACAACAAAAGAGTGTAGGCCATAAAGTCCTATCCTCATTTCGAGAAATAAGTTCGTGACTCTAACATGATTGCCAATAGGAAAAAGCTAGACCCCAGAATAATAGAAATCAGTATGGGCTGGTGAACCAGATAAACTTAATATGAATTAGGGATTTAGTGATTTGATAATGGTCGACAGCATGAAAATTTCAGATTTCATTCTGGCAATAATAGAATAGACAACAGAAGAAGATTCATGAGAAATTCAGAGAATGGTCATTCAGGAAAACGCTTCCCTAAAGCAAGCAATGTGAGCAAATTCAGCTTAAGGGATGGTATGTGCCTGTTATACTAAGTATCACCCTCGTGAGTAAGGAATTTTGTTTATCCCTTGTACAAAAGGATTACCGCAAGGCGAGTAGTTCATTGATGATGTGAAAAGACGCAAAAGATGAAGGGGTAAAACATCTATGGGTAGATCGTTGTAGCTCTACCTCTTAGTACTCCCTTAAAGAGGGAATATGGAGTTATGTGACATTAAGTCAGAATTAAGTGGTTCTAGTAACTATGGAATGGTAATAAAGAATGTGACAAAAATAAGAAAGGGATGAAATTGCACTTATTCAAATCCTACAGATATGCTACGATTCCAGAACATTATGCAAACACGACGTCAAGGAAAGGAAGTAAGGATTCCTACCTGGGATGTTATTGATAAATAAGGGGCCAGTGCGAGAGATAAGTTAAGACAAAGGAAATAACCCAAGAAAGATTACATGGAATATTGATATGAGAGTGGGCCAAAGAATTGTTAGTAGTTGATTCAGGAAGAGCCTAGTTATGGCTAGATAAGAGAATACAAACAAATCAGTAGATCATGCAAGATAAATAGAGTGAACCCCAACATGGGAATCCAGCCTTGCAGTTATGACATTATAATACTTGAGATATATTCATATAGGAGTTGGGGAAGTTAAAAAGGTACCATATGAGTTGAAATAAAAGAGAATCCCCTTGGGAAGACAGTCAAAACTTCAGTCCAAAAGCAACCATACGAGCACATGAGTGTGGAGGTAAGTAACTAAGGATAAATATATGTGAGTACGAATATCAAAAATTCTATTGGGAATATAATGTAATAAGCTCGCAACTTTACAAGAGTCAGAGGGTCCTCCCTAAGTACTACAATGAAAGACTAGTTGATGGAATAAGGAAGAAGGCTTCAACCTAAGCTAGTGACCCAAAGAAGGAATGGTCTTATAATAACAAGTCTCAACACATCATTGCATGCACTCCATAAGAAAGTGGCACCACCATGGCTAATGAACGAGGAGTAAAATCAGAAGTGATATTCAAGATCATATGAGTTATATGGAATTCCAATATGCTTGGGCACCAAGACAAGCTAAGTATGGACGCAACAAGGGGACAGAAAGAACAGGAAAAGTAATAACTTACATTTAAAGAAAGCTTATTTGATCAATGATCCAGAGTTGGTTACGTTATGAACGCACATAAGGGTTCGGAGTATTATCCATGCAGCATATATGTTGACAATCATACAACCGTAGAAGGTTCCGGTATAAGTTAACAGGAAGAATTGAGCCGCAGATCAGAAGATAGCTTAAGCCTACATAAAGGTTGATCAAAGGAAAAAGGAAACTAAAGAGTTACGTCAACCAAGTAAATCACGAGTCTAATTATTGGACCCAGAAAATTATAGACATCATGATTGAGAACATTGCAGAATCACTCTTAATATCATAGGTACAAGAGAGATAACACAACAACCATATTCTATAATGGTTCTATGATAAATCTAGTTAGAAAGTACGAGCCTCATAAGAAGTTAGTATGAAACTCCCACCGGAATGTATATACACCAGTAGGTGCAAGTATTATAATAGAGCTTCGAGTTGTCCATGTGAATTATACATATGTGGAAGGGAGGTCATAAAAGATATAGAAGTTGTGGTGCGAGATTTTAAGGTAAGTAAGGTAAGGGTGAACAATGTATGAGATACTCAAATGCAGAAGGCTATGAATAGTCCATACTTCGGATAGAAGTCTAGAAGCTCGGGGATTCAATATCCAAGAATGATAGCGGCATCGTCAGTGGCATATCTTATAGCCTATGGTTTCTAGGTATCGAGAGGTCTAGTTAAGAAAGTAAAAGAAGAGTTAGAGATGGTGTGATGTCTCACTTGATGTTCAAGAATAACACAAGGAAATCTATGGTGAAAGGAAGTTGAAGGAAGGCTGTGAGTAGTATAAATGGATATGTATGGATCGCAAGCTAAAGTATGGTAGAGAGACAAGAATGTAGGAAGACAAGAGTAAGGATAAGAAATGGCGAGTGAGAAGGTGACGAGAATGGATAAGTCGTCAGGATTAAGCCCACAAAAATGAGAGAGAGCTGATGGGTTCTCTAAATTATATAAAGCTCAGTATAGCCTGAATGAGCTCAAATGAGTCTATGACTAATAGCATTTAGAAGAACTGGAATGCTGACCTGGTAATAAAATGAGGGTGTAATTGTGACAGATAAAAGATGACATTTGAGCCTTCGATTGAGTAATGATTTGAAGAGATTTCATGGACTGTACAGAATTAAAATACCCACATAAGGTGAATCACATTAGGATGCTGTAAAATATGATTATTAAAGTATTGTATCCCCCAAATGGATCAGGAAAAACACTTCAAATGTTCCACGATGCAACGTACGCCCTAGTGATTACGTAAGAGGTTTCAAGTTATAAGTGATATATGGTAGATCAATATTGAGGTGAATCAACAATAAATGGACAAAAGTCACAAAGTATGAGGTGAGATTAGGCCATCATTCTTAAGATGAATAGTATGAGGAAGCATTAAAGGACTTAGATATATACATATGGGATAAGAAACGAAAGTAACCTGAAGTTTGGTACCAGACCTCAGCAATGATAAATCAAAGTAAGAGTTATGTTACAGTATGACCTAACTAGATACAGTAAAATTATGTGGATGGATAGCCAGGTCTCTAAAATAAGATAAAGATATATTCGTAAGTTCGACAAAGTACCGAGCGAAGAACTTCAGTATACTTATAGATGCCTAGAAGGACATCTTATCAAGCTCTGTATATGTTCACAAGGTGAGGCCTAAAAATTGGCTAAAAACTGGAGGAAAATGAGAGAAGATCGCATAGGCGTACTTACAAGGTTAGAGTCGTACAGGTTGTATGATAGAACGTAGAAACAGTTACAAGATTGGAAGGATTCCGACCACAAGTTGTGGTGTGAGAAAGAGGCCTAAAGGGGGGAATGCCTTGGCTTTTGGGATTCATTCACAGAACAGTTTCCTAGATGGCAAGAGGAGTACTAAAGTATTCGCAAGAGCTATGGGTTATGAGAATGATAAGTGCATCAATCAACATTCGAGGACGAATGTTCCAAAGGGGGGAATGATGTTACACCCCATATTTACATGCGTGAAAGTACGCCATAGATAAATTTATGAAAGCTCAGAAATGAGATGTTACATCCCGCATTTTTGTACGTTAAAGTTTCGTCGTAAGTTAATCGGCCTAAGCTTGGGAATGAGATTATTGTGAGATTATAAGTATTATGCTATTTCAAACAAGGGATAAGTAAATTCTTGAAGGTGAAAGGGTAAGCAAATCGAAGAAAATGAGTTTCGTCGGAAGTTGTCAATTTGGAGAAAAAATACGATCCGAGCTATAATACCCGGTATTTATGGACTAGTACCATACACGGTACCACATGACCATGATAGTAAGGTATATAAAGTGTGTTAAAAATGAGTAGTATTTTAAGTAATTTGAGATAATTCTTAATTATGTGAATAATTGATTATTTATTGGATTAGTGGGGAATTACCAAGTTAACTAAGAATTTCGTAATTAATAATGATTTTGGATAATTATTAGGCATTATGTGGCATCCATACAAAGCCCAAATGATGACTATTCATTTATATGCTATGTGGCATGTGTAGGAGAATTGGTGGCCTACAAGGATTATTATGTATAAACTAAGAGGGAATTACATAAACTTTCCAAAAAAGCTTACGGATGAAGCTTTTCATTCAAAGACTTCTAATTGATCACAAAAGAATGTGAATTAATTAGGCAAAGTGACGGACTTTGGGAAAACTTTTCATACAAAGTTACACTGCGTAATAGTAATGAGATTTTTCGATTCTAGGGAGTACGGTGCAATTCTTCTGAAAAATATCATACAGATTTTTCCCTACTCCAGGTACGTTAAGGCTAAGCCCTTCCTTCATTTTGGCATGATCTCGTAATTACACGAGTTTGATAACGAGGCATAAAGAAAAATTCGTATCCCGGAACTTACGTATATTTTCCTAATCTTGTAAGTTACAACATTCTCCTTATCGAGACTTCATATTCAATTGAGTATTTCCTTTTTCCAATCAAGAGAGCAGAGAGTCTGTATATATACAATATTACAGTATTTTTATTACCATCGAGCTATAATCGATGGGCAGGCCCCTATTGGGAAACCTCTAATCAGATGGTAAGTTATATACTGAGCCTACTGTGGCCGAACTCCTATGAGATAGCCTAGAATGGCCGAGATATAGAGCCTAGTATGGTCGAGCGCCTATGAGCGAGCCTACTACGGTAGAGCAGTTATATATATACCGAGCCTTATAAGGCCGGACAGCTATTTTACTTACTATATTGAGAGAATTAAGTCAGTATCAGTAGGTAAGCATATCTTCAGATTATATTTGACTCTCAGTTACTTTCAGTTATTATATTATCAGTTCAGTTTCAGCTTCCAGTATATTTCCTTACATACTCGGTACATTATTTCATATTGACGTCCCTTTTCTGGGGGCGCTGCATTTCATGCGTGCAGGTTCAAACAGACAGGCGGGTAGACCTCCTCATTAGGTGTTGCCCGAGTTCAGCTTGATCGGTAAGCTCCACGCCCTTCGGAGTTGTCGAGTCTAGAGCTTTATGTCCATATTATGTATATATGTATATATGTTATGAGTAGGTTGGGGGCCTGTTCCGATCATAGTATACCCATCAGTAGAGGCTTGTAGACACATCTTATCAGTTAGTGCAGTATGTTGGGATTGTAGGCCTTGTATGTACATTTGGTTGGTTTGCCAGCTGTAGTAATTATGACGGCCTTGTCGGCCCAGCTTTATATTGATATTTAGTCAGCATTCGCAGTTAGCTTGCAATGTCGACCATGGCCAAAGTATGATATCATATGTTCAGAGTCCCTTAGTCGTAAGGTTAGGTGAGGCAACGGGTGTTAGTCTCGCCCCCTAGGTTCGGGGCGTGACAATATCTTGGTTTTTAGAAGAATTTTGAAGGCAAAAATAGGCAAGAAGCAAGACGGAAGATTCGACAACGAGTTTTTTATCTTTCTTTCTCTCTTTTTTATCATTGCTGATGAATTCTATTGTTGTGATTGTGAAAATGATTATGCATAGCTAAACTCCTAATCTAGGGTTTTGATGGAACCTATTGGAGGATGATTTTCCTATTATGTTAATAAAGATTTGCTGTAGTATTCTCTTTATTTGTTCAACTATATTATTATTGTTGTTGATTGAAGGGACCTCAATTAACTATGTCTATTTAGTATGTATTACTCGGGAGAGAGTGCATATTTAGGTAGTTGTTGAACAACATCACTCCTAACGTATATGAGGGATCAATACGAAGGGTTTAAAGGTGGGATTAGGGATAATAAAACCTTGGTGCGATCTGAGTGAGCTGTACTTAAAGCCAGCTAGCGTAATTTGGGAGAATATGTCTAGTATATTGTTCTAATTACTTGGAAGAGAATTACGACAGTTAGAGTGCTCATGATCGATAGAGAAGACTTAGGCAAATTTATAGAAGACGTAGCGGAAAAGACTCCGACGATAGGGGAAATCATAATCCTAGATCATTCCAATTCTTGTCTACAACCCGTTCATAGTTAGTTATTATTTGTTGCATTTACATTATGTAGTATTTAGAAGTAAAGATCCAATTTGTTACTTAAATATTTCTGAATATTGATTACGTGAATCTGTGTGAATCTAGTAGTTGTGTTTAATAGGTTAATTCCATATGGGATTCGACTCCGGACTTATTGACCGGAATATATTTGCAACGACCGCTTAGTCCTTTTTATAAGGCATAATTGGGCGTGATCGAATTTAGGCATCGTTGCCGGGGAATTAATGGTGTTACTAATTGCAGCTAAAAGAATTGCTAAAATTCTTAGTGTAGTCAATTTTCTTCAATTTAAACTAAACACATTGAAGTTCTAATGTTTGTAGTCTTGGGTATTACAGGTGCATGCCTAGAAACTCCTCAAGAACTGGTGAATTGTTCGAAGCATTATCAGATCCTGAGAAAGTTTTCAAGGCACTAAATCGTGCAAACAAGAAGGGCAAATTGCAACGGAACTCAACAGAACAAATCTAACCAGACATGGGAGACGAAGTAAACAACAGAAACAATGGGAATGAACCGAACAATCAAGGTGTGGTTCCTCTTGTGCCAGAAGCAGCATTGTACAGTTGGGCACAACCCACCACCGACAACCTAACAACCGCAATTACAGTCCCTCGAATACAAGTAGAATCATTTTAGATCACAAACAACATGCTGCATTTGTTGCAAAACAAGGGACTTTTCTCAGGGTCATACGTTGAAGATCCTCAACAACATCTGAAGAATTTCCTGTCGATATGTGTCATGCAAAGGCAACCTAATGTGACACCAGAAATAATAAAGTTGTTGTTGTTTCCATTCTCAGTGATGGGAAAGGCTCAGACTTGACTTAATTCACTCCCCATAAACTCCATCACTACTTGGGAGGAATTAGTCAAGTAATTTGTGAATAAGTTCTACCCACCCAATAAGACTACTAAGAAAATTGATAAGATATTGAGCTTCAGGCAGAAACCAACAGACACATTACAAGAAATGTGGGAGAGGTTCAAGGGTATGCTGGTTAAGTATCCACATCATGGCATTCCAGAGCAGATGTTAGGGGAGCAGTTTTACATGGGATTGGCAGACAACTTAAAGGCCAATGTTGATGCTTCAGCAGGTGGAGCATTTTGAGCAAAACATTAAGAGAAAGCAAGATCCTACTTGATATGATGGCCCAAAACATAGGATGGATGACAAGAGACTCTACAATCACTCTTGTAGTTCATTTAGTAGTTTTGGACCCAAACAACTCCATAGCTGAAAATATGGCCACTCTAATGACGCAAATGAGTATCCTCACCTAAACGATAGATGAATCAGGCCAGAAGCAGCAGGTACACATAGATGATGCAACTAATGGGGGCTTATGTACACCATGCATTAACCAACCATATGTTTGCTCGTGGAGTGCAGAAGGTGACAACCAACAATATCAGGAAAATATGAACTATGTGGCCAACTATGAGGGACAGAGGCAAGGTGGTTAGACTTGGGGTTAGCAAAATCAACAATACATACCAGCACATCAGTAATACAATAACAGCAACAATCTTGGAGCTATGCGACCCCAGGGTCAAGTGGTGCCTTACCAAAGGCAACATGGTTACAACCAGCAAAATTAGCAATTGGATTATCAACAACCTCAACAACAACAGGTAGTGAGACAAGATGATAGGTTTGCTGAACTTAAGGGAATGCTGAATAACAATAACAAAATGTTGCAACAATTGATTGGGTCCACTAGAAAATTAACTGAGAGAGTAGACTCACATGAAACAACGATAAAGGGTATGAAGGTTCAATTAGGACAGATTTTGATGGCTTTAAATAATTGTCCCCAAAGGGACGTTACCTGCAGACACACAAATTAATCCAAAAGAGCAGGGCCCAAAATAGCTTATGTCAGTAAGTCCACAAAATGGTAGAGACTTAGATCTGGAGCAAGAAATTGCTCCTGAAAGTCGACCGACTGAAACACTTGTGCCAGTACCTATTAAGATAGATGATTCAATAGGGTTAACTAAGGTGACGGTACAATATGCACAAGATAACACCAACAAAGAAAACGAGGTTGCGAATGAGACTGAGGTAGAATAGGAAATGATAGTAGAAGCAGTGCCTGAGCAAGAAAAAACTCAAATCACAGGGAAGAAGCGACTTCCAGCACCATTCCCATAGAGATTGGCCAAGTATCAGAAAGAGGAGCAACATAAGAAATTCTTGGAGATGTTGAAGCAAATTCAGGTGAACATTCCATTGATTGACACCTTAAAGGAAATGCCTGGTTATGCAAAAATGATGAAGGACTTGATGTCTCGTAAGTTCGACTTTCAAGACTTGGCCACGGTTACACTAACTCAGACATGTAGTGCTATTATGACGAGACCCATAGCTGAGAAGCTGTCTAACCCAGAGAGATTCACAATCCCATCCACAATAGGCAACTATGTATTTGCTAAGGCACTCTGTGATTTGTGGGCAAGCATAAACTTGATGCTCCTGGCTATCTACAAAAGGTTAGGCATTGGAAGAGCTAGACCCACATCCATGTTACTATAGCTCGCTGACCGGATAATGAATAGGCCCTCTGGTATCCTTGATGATGTATTAGTACAGGTTGGAAATTTTTATTCCCAGCAGATTTTGTCATTCTTAACTATTAGGTTGACGAGGAGATTCCCATAATTTTGGGAAGACCATTTCTGGCCACTAGGAGAGCTTTAATTGACTCTGAAACTGGAGAGCTCAAAATGAGATTAAATAATGAAGAAATCATATTCAACGTGCAAATATTTATGTGGTAACCAAGTGAATTTGCTAATTGCTCTCTAATAGAAGCCGTGGATGTAATTTTGGGGGAGGAAGATGAGACATTAAACACTAAAGACCCTCTAGTAGTCTGTCTCATGAACTTAGATGAAGCAAACAGAGAGGACTTGGCGGAGTGGGTACTTTCTCTTGAAGGCCAAGGTTTTTGGAGAAGGGAGCTCGAACTTGAGCCTTTGCACTTAGAAGAAAGGAAAACTCCTCCAGCTAAGCCATCGATAGAAGATCCACCAAAGTTAGAACTGAAGCCCTTGCCACCTAATCTCAGGTATGCTTTCTTGGGACCTAACTCAACTTTACCTGTTATTATCTCATCTAGTCTGTTAGATGTGCAGGCAGAATAGCATTTACAGGTATTGATGGAGTGCAAAATTGCAATTGGTTGGACTATTGCTGACATTAAGGGTATCAACCCGGCCTTCTGTATGCATAAGATTCTACTGGAAGATGGCCACAAACCTTCTAGAGAACATCAAAGAAGGCTAAACCCCAACATAAATGAAGTTGTGAAAAAGGAGGTGATAAAGTGTTTAGATGCGGGGATCATTTTCCCCATCTCTGATAATAACTGGGTCAGCCTAGTTCAGTGTGTTCCCAAGAAGGGTGGTATGACGGTAGTGGAAAATAAGAAGAATGAGTTGATCTCAACACGAACAGTCACAGTTTGGCGAATCTGTATGGATTACAGAAAGTGGAACATGGCTACCCGGAAAGACCATTTACCAATGCCATTCATTGATCAGATGCTAGATATATTGGTAGGGAGGTCTCACTTCTGCTTTCTGGATGGGTACTTAGGGTATAATCAGATCTCTATTGCCACGGAGGATAGAGAGAAAATGTCGTTCACCTGCCCTTATGGTATCTATGCCTTTCGGAGAATGTCATTTGGCCTATGCAAAGCACTCGCCACATTCCAAAGGTGCATGATGGCCATCTTCATAGATATAGTAGAGGAAATAATGGAGGTTTTCATGGACGACTTCTCAATGGTAGGGAACTCATTCGATGATTGCCTTATGAACTTGAGAAGAGTATTGAAGAGGTGTATCGAAACTAATCTAGTACTCAACAGGGAAAAGTTCCATTTCATAGTACAGGAAGGTATAGTCTTAGGGCACCTAGTGTCGAGTAAAGGCATTGAGGTAGATCGTGCAAAGGTTGATATGATCGAAAAGCTTCCACCACCCACTTCTATCAAAGCAATAAGAAGTTTCCTCGGGCACGCTGATTTCTATAGGAGATTTATAAAAGATTTTTCCAAAATTGCTAACCCCCTATGTAAATTGCTTGAAAACGATCACCCTTTTGTGTTTTTGGATGATTGTAGGTAGTTTTTGAGGAATTGAAGAAGAGGCTAGTAACAATATCTATCATAGTTGCACCTGACTGGGAGCAACCATTTGAGCTGAAGTGTGATACGAGTGATTGTGCTGTGGGAGTAGTTCTTGGGCAGCGAAAAGACAAAGTCATGCATCCAATATACTACGCAAGTAGAACTCTAAGTGGTGCCCAACTAAATTACATAGTGACCGAGAAAGAGATGCTAGCAGTGGTGTTCACATTTGACAAATTCAGATCCTACCTGATAGGCTTGAAGGTAATTGTTTATACTGACCATGCTACTTTCTGGTACTTAATTGAGAAGAAGGAGTCAAACCCGTGCCTGATTCGATGGGTGCTACTGTTGCAAGAATTTGACTTGGAGATCCATGATTGAAAGGGAACGGAGAACCAAGTGGATGATCACTTATCTAGGATGGAAGGAGTCGAGAAGAAGATTGAGGTGGAAGAGATTTTGGAGACTTTCCTAGATGAACAACTATTAGCCACGAGTCTTGAGGTAGCGCCATGGTATGCAGACATTGCAAACTACCTGGCGAGCGGTATTGTGCCTTATGACCTTTCCTCTGTCCAAAAGAAAAAGTTCTTTCGTGATTGTTGCATGTATTATTGGGATGAGCCTTATCTGTTCAGGATTTGTGTTGATAACATGATTCGGAGATATATCCCCGAGATAGACCAATATTCTATTTTGTAGGTGTGTCACCCGTCACCATATGGTAGCCATTTCGGGGGAGTAAGGACATCGGCGAAAATGTTGGAGTTGGGCTTCTACTAGCCGACATTATTTAAAGATGCACACTTATGGGTAAAGGGTTGTGATGAATGCCAACGAACCGGGAATATTTCACGCCGACATGAGATGCCTATGAACCCAATTCAGGAGGTAGAAGTGTTTGATGTATGGGCAATCAATTTCATGGGGCCTTTTGTCAGCTCATATGGCAACAAGTACATACTCGTAGTTGTGGACTACGTGTCCAATTGGGTGGAGGCTGCAACGTTCCCTACAAATGATGTAAAAGGGGTAATTGGTTTTTTGAGAAAGAATATATTCACCCGATTTGGCACTCCAAGGGCAATAATCAGTGATGGAGGCACTTACTTCTGTAATCGAGCCTTTGCAAAGTTTTTAGAAAAGTATAATGTATGCCACAAGGTTATCACCCCATATCACCCACAAACGAGTAGGCAAGTGGAAGTTTCGAATAGAGAGATAAATAGCGTGTTGACAAAGACTGTGAATGCTACAAGAACTGATTGGGCGAGAAAGTTAGATGATGCACTCTGGTCCTATCACACCGCTTTCAAAACTCCAATTGGCATGTCACCGTATAAATTGGTTTTTGGGAAGGCGTGTCACTTACCAAAGGAGTTAGAACATAGAGCCTTATGGGCATTGAGGTAGCTGAATCTTGATATAGAAGCTGCCAGTACAAGTAGAGTCACAGAGTTGCACGAGCTTGATGAGTTTTACTACCACGCTTTTGAGAGCACAAGACTATACAAAGAGAGAATGAAGATGATGCATGACAAAAATATCCTTGAGCGGAGTTTTACACCCGGAGATATGGTATTGCTTTACAATTCAAGATTGAGGTTATTTCCGGGCAAATTAAAGTCAAGATGATCAGGACCATTTCATGTGGTAGAGATTCACCCCACTGGTGCCGTAGAGATTGATACAGAAAATGACTCTCACAAGATCAGAGTCAATGGGCACAGTTTAAAACATTATGTGGGCATTGATGACGCGAAAGTAGTGTCGGTGACTCATTTGCTCAAGCCACCAATGTTGAGCGGGCCATAAGTGCGATGACCTGCGTCATGCCGTGATGTTAAACCAGGCGCATCATGGGAGGCAACCCATTGTAATGTTGTATAAATAATTAGAAGAAACAAAAACTGAAGAAAATAATTCGCATACGCGGCCGCGCAGTTTAGAATTTTCTGGCACAGATGTGCGGCCGCGCATTGACCGCACACAGGGCGACGTTGGTAGGGTGTTAACTAGTCATTTTATTTTATTTTATTAATTTTTTTTCGTTAGTCATTTAAAAAAAATAAGAACCCCCCTGCTAACTAAAAATAAACTCCCGTACCCCTCCTTTATTCTATAACCTAAATCTCAAACCCCCTATTTTATTCTATCTCTTTTCCTCAAAATCCCCCAATTTAAAAATCTAACACTACCCCCTTTAATCTCTTCTCTTTGAACTTCTCTCATCTGACTGTTGTCCTCTTTTCCCTAACTTACATCCTCGCAATTCCATCAGGTAAGTGCTCTTGTTTAAGCTTGTTTTGTATGCCATTGCTTAGGTTGTTTTAATTTTTGTGTATTGTAGTAGATTCTTCTTGTATTGTAGTGGATTTCCTCTTGTACTATATTCTAGTTACACTCGTTGGTATGTCAGGGCATTAGTTGAATTTCATTATGATGGGTTAGGTTGACATTGGTATATCTCGTTGAATTGGGGTTATCAAATTGTTGTTTGGGAGTTCGGGTGCATTGTGCACTTCAGGTGTTTGTATAAATGCCACAATGAGTTTGAGAATGTAATTTTGGGACCAAGTGTGCTGGTGAAATCTAAGTAACTGCCATTAGTTCATATATCGTGCCTTTCGCTGATGGTGGTATTTGTTTCAAGTAGTATGACGCCATCCAAGAAACAAGGAACCACAAGTGCATCCTCTAGTATTCACACTGGATCATCCCGGTCGTGAGCTTCGGCTAATGTTCGCCAGTACGATAGTACCAAGTTTGTATCTATAGCGGCTCAGGAACGTTTTGGTCATAAGGCCTCCAAGAAACCCATACCCGAGAGGGGAATTGATATGCGGTCCCTCCAAAATGACTGTCCCAATATGTATCGTGAATTGGTCCAGCGCAGGCTGGATATCTTGTTTGAAGAATCGGACGAAGCCAATTTAATGATTGTGCTGGAGTTTTACGCCAATTTCCGGGAACATATGAACCTCGTCTGCACGGTGAGAAAAAAGGTACGCCTCCATAGAGGCCATTTGGAGGGCTTACTGGTTGCCAATGTTTGGGAAAGATCCTGACGCGAAGGACTACTATGACACACATGGCAGAGTACCAATCCTATGGTAGATGTTATTTCTAACAATATGTGTGCCCAACAAGGAAGTGGTGTGGATTACGCCACGGAAGAGGTTCCATTCGGCTTCACTCACCTTTGAAGGGAAGTGTTGGCTCTATGTCATCAATAGCCGTCTGCTGCCTTCTTCCAATACCACTGAGGTGAATGGTCCCCGGGCTGCACTGATCTGGTGTTTCATCAATGGCCATGATTTTAATGTGGCTAAGGTTATTCATGACGAAATGTTCATTCGTTGTCTGGTGCAAAGGTATGGTTTCTTCTTTACTTCCTTAATCATTAGATTGTGTCGTGCGGCATGTGTACCAGAAAATAAGGACTTGGATGGGAAAGTAAAAAAAAGAACAGAAGTTCCGGGATGATAAAGTGGTAATTGGGAAGGATCATGTTGTACCTATTGAGTCAAGTAGCGACGAGTCTGATGCTCCTGACGAGGGTACTCAAGGGCAAACTGAGGTTGTGGATGCCTCACCCCTGCACGAGCAGGTTATTGAGGGAACCTCCATGGTCAGATGGGACACGAGAATGACAGCTTTAGAGTAGGAAATGGTAGGGCTATGTACTTCTATCACGGAATTGGGCACTCGAGTAGATGCCCTTGCTACCCAAAATGCCAAATCTGAGAGGAAGGTCCTAGCATGGCTGCGTGCGCTTGGCAGGGCTTGCCATCTCAATCTCGGCACTGTCTCCGATTAGGACTGACTCTATCAGGGAAGTCTGATTTACCTTACATTTTTTTTGTTGTGTGACATGGGGACATGCCACCATTTAAAGTATGGGGTGGGGGATGTATTGTATTTATGTTGTATATATATAGTAATGTATATTAGTGTCAGTTTCTTTGGTCAGTTTAAGTAGTTATAAAAAAAAAGTTTGACTTTTCCCGACGATGGATATCATTCGACGTGTTTCTTGAGGGATTAAAATCAGAAGAAAAAAAGACAAAAAGATTTTCCGTTGTTAATTATGTAGTGTAGAAATTCCCCCATGATTTTTTTGGGTCGCGGTTCTTTTCTAAGGGTTTTGTTTGAACCGGGTACAGTTAGTTTTATTTTTTTTTGAAGTAGGAACCCTTGGGCTCTGAGCTGAAATGAAAACAAGGTCTCTTAACTTCGTTATGCCTTGAGAATAGTGAGTGCTTAAGTGTGACGCTTAGGCTCAGTTGTTGACTCTTGTATAAGTGCCTTAAATTGTATGTTCTTAACTTGGCTTAAGTGCTTTGACTAGAATGTTGTTGATGATCCAATTTTGAGTGAGTCATGTGCCATGTGTGTGTGAGATTTGTGTATTATTCTGTGTATTGCATTTGATGCCTAGAACTTGCCTCGTGTGTTTGCAAAGCAAAATAGTAGTTTTATTCAATCTTGGAAGTGATATAGGCGTCTCTTTATTGATCCAGATATGTATATTTTGCCCGCCTAATTGTTGTGTATCGTAGTTAACCTCTTTGAGCCTATATCCTGTTTCTTTGGCAACCACATTACAAGCCTTACCCAATTGTTTGAATTAACCATCTATTTGAACTTTCTAACCTCTCATGAGCACTTGAATTGTTATGAACTTTGTAAATGTTAAAGTGTGGGGTGGTTGGTTTGGCTTTTGAGTGGAACTAATGAAATAAGGAGAAAGGTGCACTGTTTTGAAAAAAAATAGTAAGAGCCACTTGAATTGAAAAAACAATAAATATAGTTGTATTGTTGTGAAAAAATAATTCCTTGATAAGTGGTGACTCTTGATGAAAAGGTGCTTAAATAATTGGGAGTTAATGTATGTTGAATTGAAGGTGGAGTATGGTTTGACATAAGTGTGGGGTTCCAACTACTAAAGTGTATGTATTAAAGTGCTTAGCGAGGTATGGTCACTCTTATATCTACATGTATCATGCCCGTCCCGTAGCCTACATTACAACCAGTTAAAAGTCCTACTTGATCCTTGACTGAATGAACTCAATTAGTAGAGTAGTACACTACGGGCAAGCCTATGGTGCATTTCTTGTGGCACATGAATGTCATTTATGAGAGTGAGTGAATTCTTTCTATCTTGAGTTCCTAATTGTTCTTAAATTGTATTGTATGTGGAACTACTCTCTTTTGTTGTGTGAGGACACTTGATTCATGAAGGAAATGTGATTCTGGACCTCTGTGTAGAGTAAGTGAGTAAGCTGTGAATAATGCGTGGTGCTTGTGAGTCAATTCTTGAGTTGAAGATGTTACACTACTGTACTTAGACTATTTGAAATATTCTTGGTGTGATGAGTTAGGAAGGTCGCTTAGTGAGGTGGTGTCTATGTAAGGTGTGGTTTGATTGCTCAAGGGCGAGCAATGATTTAAGCGTGGGTATTGATAGTAGGCTATAACTATGTATTTTGGCAACTATTTGCACTCTAAATTGGCTGCAATTTACTAATGTTTGAGCATTAAATGACAGTAAATTGCTCTAATTGAGTATTTTATGCTTTGTAGGAGCAATTCTGGGCTACAATAAGGTTAAGGAGCATTTTGAGCTAATATGGAGCGTCGAAGGCCAAGTAAAAGCTTATGGAGTAAATTGGGAGTTCGTTAGACGATCGAAGGAGGTTAGCGCACTTAAAAAGAAGAACGAAGAAGAGTGCAGAAAATGGCCCAGGTGCGCGGTCGCGCACTGACCGCACACTGGGCCGCTTAAGTCAGGTAGAAATTTTACAAAGTGCGCGGCCAGATGCGCGGTCACCTGCCCAGGTGCGCGGCCACGCACGTCCCTCCGAGAAAAATAATTTCAGGGCTAAAATTGTAATTCTAGAGGCGACTTTCCTTGACCTATATGAAGCCTAACTCTCCAAAAAGAGGGTATCTTGGGTTTTAGAAGAATTTGAAGGCAAGAACATGCAAGAAGCAAGATGGAAGATTCGGCAACGAGTTTTTATATTTCTTCCTTTCATTTTTATCATTGCTAATGAATTCTATTATTGTGATAGTGAAAACAATTATGCTAATCTAGGGTTTTGATGGAACCTATTGGAGGTTGATTTTCCTATTATGTTAATATAGATTTGTTGTAGTATTCTATCTATTTGTTCAACTATATTATTATTGTTGTTGATTGGAGGTACCTCAATTAATCGTGCCTTTTAGTATGTATTACTCGGGAGAGAGTGAATATTTAGGTAGTTGTTGAACAACATCACTCCTAACGTATATGAGGGATCAATACGAAGGGTTTAAGGTGGGATTAGGGATAACGAAACCTTGGTGCGATCTGAATGAGTTGTATTTAAAGCCAGCTAGCGTAATTCGAGAGAATATGTCTAGTATATTGTGGTAATTATTGGGGAGAGTTATGACAGTCAGAGTACTCATGATCGATAGAGAAGACTTAGGCAAATTTATAGAAGACGTAGCGGAAAAGATTCCAACAATAGGAGAAATCACAATCCTAGATCATTCTAATTCTTGTCTACAACTTGTTCATAGTTAGTTATTATTTGTTGCATTTACATTACGTAGTATTTAGTAGTAAACGTCCAATTTGTTACGTAAATATTTCTGAATATTGATTACGTGAATCTATGTGAATCCAGTAGCTGTGTTTATAGGTTAATTTCCTGTGGGATTCGACTCCGGACTTATTGATCGGAATATATTTGCAACGACCGCTTAGTCCTTTTTATAAGGCGTAGTTGGGCGTGATCAGTTGTGCCACAAATTCCCATGGAATGGGATTGAGGAGGGGGATATCCTCCTCCCAGGTGTCGGCGGCCAGTAGGGGTGATGTAGTAGTTACTGGTGACAAAGGTATGACCAGCGTGGAAGGAGATGAAGCTGACAGTATTGTGGGTTGAGAAGCAGCTGTGGCAAAGGCAGCGTTGGTTGTAGGTTTCTCATCAACCGAAGATGGAATAGGCCCGATACTCAGCCTCATAGTACCGAGAACAGTGAATGGGACTCGGAAGAGAATTGGCATTCTCCACCATATCACACTCTCACCAGAGCGCTTGGACATCGTCCTCGCTTGGTGTTATAATCTCTTCAGATTGAGCATTCTACTGAGCCGATGAAGGTCGTTATCTCCTCTGTAGGGAAGCCCATTCATCATTGGCTTCCCCATCATCTTCTATCACCATAGTAGCTACAGCTGGCTCGGGCACGTTGCTCTTCACCTTTTTACTTTTGCCCTCGGCCGAGGAGGAGTATCGCCTTTTTGATTGCTTGATCTCCGGTCAGGAACTCCGAGAGGAAGCACTTGCACGGGAAGTTGATCCGATGGCCCCTGTTCGGGTGAAGTCCTCATTCAGTAACCTTGCAGCCTCTACGGGATCAACCAAAATGTCCTCATGGGGGACTGTAACATAGCCCTGCGGAAGACTGGAATTCAACGGGAAAAAAAGGTTAACTAACTTTCTTATACACGAAAATGAGGTAAAGACAAGATTAGTTTCACAAATCAATTTACCATGATTTTTGGCCTTCCACCCGTATTTGAGGGCCAGTTTTTTCCACCGGCAAGTTTCAGGCGTGATAATATTCAGAATCTTCTGAACCCACTGGTCCAAGCCTTCAACCCTTGGTGGTTTCCACCGAGTTGCTAAAATAATGGAAAGAGAAGGATCGGTAACATCATGAAATGACCTTTTATTAGAGAAAAGACAAACATTGAACTTACGCGTATGAGTCCATGACACAAGGAAAGATGGAGTTGTGGGCTGAGATTAATATCCCTGATGAAAACTACAACGAACTGCTCCATCCATCCACGGTAGTTGTCAGTATCCATGCGGGTGAGAAAAACATGGTGGCCACGTTTGCTAAAATTTATTACTCCCCCACGGAAAATCTTGGGGGAGTAGAGGTTCATCATGTGAGCCAAGGAGAGCTCTTCCCCCATCTCCTGGCACAGCCACCATAGATAGGCTACCGTCTGTCATGCAGAGGGGCTCACTTGTGCCAAGCATACTTGATAGTGGTGGCAGAACTCCAAGATTAAGAGGTCAAGTCCCTCATTCAATGAGAATAGACCCAAAGTGAAGGGGTACGCATAAACGTACGTAAAACCCTTTTGAGGGAAAGTTACTCTCTCCATCAGATCGGGAGCAACGATGTTCAAGTCATAGCAACCACAATATCAGCAATACTTGAAGGATGAACGAAAGAAGGGTGCACGCCAACAACCCATGTACGAGGGTTTGTAGAAGGAAATATCTCTTTGAAATCCTTGACTGTACTAAACCTTCTGGGAATGATGCTGCTCACCGTAGGAGGGGTAGCATCATCAGTGCTTTCTTTGTTTTTCTAGAGAACTTGAGTTCTTGGAGGAGGAAGTCATAGTTAGCATAAGGTAATAAGCGTTCTTTGAAGAAGAAGATTAAACACAAGAAAGAGTTAAATGCAAAGAAGTTGAGAGAGTTTTGAAAAACTGGGAAGTGTAAAAGAAGAAGAATGAGGCGTATAAGTAAAGGAATATGCGGCTAAAATCGTGTCATGATTACCTCGAGAATCGACCAAAGTATTGGAAAATCGTAGAGTGACGCGTGTTCAGAGTATTAAATACGGAGAGACGTACGTCTAATCACGCGTCATAAGCTTTCAGAGGGGATCAGAAAATTTCCCACCAAGAAAGGTATCTTCACCAACTTCCCGATGACACAAAGATGTGCCACCGGAAAACTAGGGGACTATATGTATAGGGTAAAATCAGTTCGTATTAAGTACTCGAATAATAGAGCAACACGTGGAACCGGAGACAGACGGAAATCGAGGCAAGTAGAAACCAAGATCCGGGACAGCAGCTTCGGTTGGCACCGGGAAGACCCCGAAAGGAATATTGCTAATAAAGACAAACAAATGTTTGTCACTCGATGACATTCAATGAAGAGTATTCTTTAGTATTAAATACACAATCCGTTATAAAGAATTTTGGCATTTATAGCCTGTCGTTACGCATTCATCAATGGCTTCATAATTGTTATTTACAAGGAACTTGATCCTAGGACCTTGTTCCCTATAAATAATGACTTCAATAGCCATTGTAAAGGATACGAATTTTTTGATAAACTTATGCTACATATTATTCAAAAGCTCAATAACACTTTATTTCTTGTCTATTGATATTCTTATTACTGCCTTCGGAAGCTCTACTCCCGGAACCAAGCTATTTGCTGTCTTATCTCGATTTCAATACTAAGTTTTGCATTTTATTTAATTTATTTATCATTTTGGGATCAAATCGTTTGTCTATAAACCACATTACAAATTCAACTATACACTTTTATGGGTAAACATGAATAATAACCTCGTTCTTCAAAGTTTAGGGGTAAATTTGAACTATTTAGCATAGTTCAATGACAAATTTGAGAGTTCATTACTCAAATGGTCACTGAAATATCTCAAATAACTCCTAAAGTTACTTTATTTTCATTTGTAACAACAAAGTTACTAAACTATGCCTATTGTACTCAGAAGGTCACTCGAATAGATTTTCTAAATTTTGGATTGCCAAATACCTATTTTACCCTCTAAATTATAAACATTTATCTTCTTTTTATTTTTTAAAACTTTTTAATATCATAATTTCCCTCTTTTAATTTATATTATGGACTTACCTATTGAATATATAAATATTATATAAATTAAAAAAATAAAAAGTATTTAAGCATATATAATGCTGGAATAACAAAATAATGAGAATAGTAAAAAAATTAATTAGAATAATTTGTTAGTAATAATAATTGTAGTATTAACAACAAAAATTCAAAAATTTATTTACACAATTCAGAATGAAAGAAAATAAAGGTTATTAAAATATATATTCCATGCATGTAATATAAAAATAATTATTTAAATAAAGGTATTTTTATAATATACATTATATATTCTTGAAAATTATGCTCAATTATATTACTATGTTTCTACCAAATTTTCGACAATACAAAGTTATGTTACCGGAAAGCAAGTGGATTATCTGTATAGGGTAAAATATGTTATATTAAGTTGTGTATGGAATATATATAATATAATTGAGCATAATTTTCGAGAATATATAATGTATATTATAATAAATACTTTTATTTAAATAATTATTTTTATATTACGTGCATGGAATATATATTTTACAATCTTTATTTTCTGAATTATGTAAATAAATTTTTAAATTTTTGTTGTTAATACTAAAATTATTATTACGAACAAATTATTCCAATTATTTTTTTATTATTCTCATTATTTTGTTATTCTAGCATTATAGATGCTTAAATACTTTTTATTTATTTTTAAATTTATAAATAATATTTATTTATTCTATAAGTAAGTCCATAATATAAATTAAAAAGGAAAAAACATAATATTAAAAAGTTAAAAAAAAATAAAAGAAGATAAATATTTATAATTTAGAGGGTAAAATAGGTATTTGGCAATCCAAAATTTGGAAAATCTAGTTGAGTGACCTTCTGAGTGCAATAGGCATAGTTCAGTGACTTTGTTGTTGCAAACGAAAGAAAAGTGACTTTAGGAGATAATTTGAGATAGTTGAGTGACCATTTGAGTAATTGACTCCAAATTTGATCCATATCTCATTGTTAAAAAGGCTCACACAAAGGGAAAGCATTTTCATTAGTTTGTTGAGTGAGAAGCGGATATTGGTAAAAAAAGGCAAAATACCTTATCACCCCCTAAACTTGATACGGATTATTAGTTACAACCTTAAACTATTCATGATCTTAATTACCCCCCTTAACTTGCCTTTTTGAGAGTCATTACCCCCTGGACGCTGATGCAACAAAAAGTGTGGGTGCACTCGCTTGCCACGTGGATTTTTTTTGTATATGTGGCATTTTTTTGAAAAATAAAATATATTTTTACCTTTTTAAGTATGTTACCTTTTTAGATAATTTTTCTCGAATACAATTTATAATAAACCTTGGATAGAACTACATTATTTATACTAAATTTTTTTATTTGGCTAAAAATAATAAAGTTTTAGTTAATCTTTTTTTGAATTTGAACTAAAAATAAAGATTTATATAATTGAAATAAATAGTCAAGGCATCTAAAAAGTTATAAAAATACATAGTTTGAAATTAATATTTTGGCTATAATTTGTTATATAGATATATATATGTGTGTGTGTATATATATATATATATATATATATATATATATATATATATATATATATATATACAGATTTTACCTGAAACAAGTAAAAATACACAGTTGAAACAAATATTCATTGCATCAAAAGAAGAAATAGAAAGAGTGTACAATTGCAAGAAATAACTTACTCTATGGATACATTTTTAGAGCAATAAGTATGTTAGAAATAATAAGCTATTTCTTGCAATTGTACACTCTTTTTATTTCTTCTTTTGATGCAATGACTATTTATTTCAACTGTGCATTTTTACTTTTTCAGGTAAAATCTGTAAAAAGTATATTTTTAGAGCATCATAATTTAGAGCTATATAAAAATTTATATCCAAAATAATTAACTTCAAACTATGTATTTTTATAATTTTTTAGATGCCTTGACTATTTATTTCAATTGTATAAATCTTTATTTTCAGGTCAAATTCAAAAAAAAAGATTAATTAAAACATTATTATTTTTAGCCAAATAAAACATTAGCATAAATAATGTAGTTTTATCTAAGTTTTATTATAAATTGTATTCGAGAAAAATTATCTAAAAAAGTAACATATTTAAAAAGGTAAAAATAATTTTATTTTTCAAAAAAATGCCATATATATAAAAAAAAAAGTCCATGTGGCAGGCGAGTGCACCCACACTTTTTGTTGCATCAGCGTCTAGGGGGGTAATGACTTTCAAAATATCAAGTTGAGGGGGATAATTAAGACCACGAATAGTTTAAGGCGGTAACTAATAATGCGTGTCAAGTATAGGAGGGTGGTAAGGTATTTTGCCAAAAAAAAAATTTAGTTAAATTTGGAGCACATGACATAAGCCAAAGATCCGGAAATGAATCTAAATCTAGTTTCTGGTTAAATCGGATACTCCTCATAGTCAGAAAAAATCTTCAAAATTAAAATCAAGAGGAAGCACTAGAACCGATATAAGTAAGGGTAAATCTAGCCTTTTGTTATAAATATATTATATTATGGATGTTCATTTAGTACTCCGTTGTAAATAATTTTTCCTGAAGAAGTTTATTCATATGGGACTCCGCCGTAAATATGTTTATCTATTTAGTACTCTATTGAAATAAACTTTCTGAAGAAGCTTATCACTTCGGTACCCGGTTATGGATAAACATTACCTCTGGTAGAAGATTATCCATACCGGGTATAATAAACTTATCCTTTCGATACTCCGTTATGGATAAACATTACTCCCGATAGAAGATTATCCATACCAGTATAATAAGCTTATCCTTTCGATACTCCGTTATGGATAAAAATTACCCCCGGTAGAAGATTATCCATACGGGTACAATGAGCTTATCCTTTTAGTACTCCGTTATGGATAAACATTACCCTCGTTAGAGGATTACCCATACCTGGTACAATGAGCTTATCATTTCAGTACTCCGTTTTGGATAAACATTACTCTCAGTAGAAGATTATCTATATCTGGTATAGTAACAGCTTACACAACAACTTCCTTTCTTCTATAAATATAAGAGATTTCAATTTATTATGTACATCAGTTTGAATTCGAATTATATATCAGTTTCTCTCTATACTTGTCTTTACTTGTGACGACCCGAAGGGTCATCACCGTAGTTCTTCCTTGTTCCGCGCTTTCGAGGCCTTGAAAACCTCGCTTTTAGTTGCATCGATTTGCGTGCGTAGTTCGGGCGCATAGCCGGAAAGTTTTTATGTTAGAATATGTGAATTATGTGAAAACAATTTGATGGATTTTGATATTAATATGCATAATATTGCCTTCGGTCAATATTTTGGGTAAACGGACCCGGACCTGTAATTCAACGGTCCCGGAGGGTCCGTAGAAAAATATGGGACTTGGGCGTGTGCCCAGAATTAAATTCCAAGGTCCCAAGCCCGAGAAATGAATTTTTGTGTGAAATTGTTTTTTTCTGAAAATGATAAGAAAACTTGAATATGTTTTAAGCACTATCTGTAAAGTTTGGCTGAAAACGGACGTCATATGACGTGTTTCAGACTTAAAGTCGAGAATTTGAGTTTTATGAAAG
Source organism: Nicotiana sylvestris (assembly GCF_000393655.2). Classification (NCBI taxonomy): domain Eukaryota; kingdom Viridiplantae; phylum Streptophyta; class Magnoliopsida; order Solanales; family Solanaceae; genus Nicotiana; species Nicotiana sylvestris. The sequence continues at coordinate 168,814,653 of NC_091064.1, read as the reverse complement.
TTGAGAGAAAAATCATGTGTTTTGAGGCTAGATCCTATGTATATGATGTTATTTTGGCGATTTGATCGCACGAATGAGTCTGTAAGATGTTTTTAAGATCATATGTATGTTTGGTTTGGAGCCCCGAGAGCTCGAGTGAGTTTTGAGTAGGGCCCGGGAGGTTTTAGACTTAAGAAAATGCAGGTTCAGGTGTTGCAGACACCAGCGTGGCCGCGGTCATTTCCGCGCGGTCCGCGCTGGAGCCGCGCGGCCGCGATGCCTTTCTGTGCGGTCCGCGTGGCTGAGTCTGAGGGCTAGGGTTTCAGGTCAACCAGCGCGGCCGCGCACCAAAACAGTGCGGTCCGCGCTGGAAGGGTTCAGAGAAGCCCCAATTTTTCTCCCACTCGGCGCGGCCGCAACACATTTTTGTGCGGTCCGCGCCAGGTCCTCAGAAAGGTATACAAGTTCGGAAAATCTCAGTCATTTTTCACTTTTCAAAAACCCAAAACCTAAGAGGCGATTTTCCAAACAACTTTTCTTCTCCAAAACGATTGGTAAGTGATTTCTAACTTAACTTCTTTATCCCTTAACATCTTTTAACATAATTTCAACTTCAAATCAAAGATTTTCAGGGGTGAAATTGGGTGTTTTGGGTAGAACCTAGATTTTCTACAAATTGAGGAGTTGGACCTCAATTTTAGGTCCGATTTCAAAACAAATCATATATTTGGACTCGTGGGAGAATGGGTAACCGGGTTTTGGTCCGAACCTCGAGTTTCGACCACGTGGGTCCGGGGGTGTTTTTGACCATTTTGGGAAAAACCTTGTAAAATTTATTTTCATGCATGGGGAGTGATTCATTTAGTAATTATTAATGTGATTAAGTAACTTATGACTAGATTCGAGCGGATTGGTGGTGGAATCAAGAGGTAAAGCTATACTAGAAGCGTGAGTTGAGTTTGGAGCATTCGAGGTAAGTGTTTGTTCTAACTTTGGCTTGAGGGAATAGGATTAGGATGATATTTGCTACTTGCTAATGTGGAGTACGGTGTATAGGCATGGTGACGGTTATCTATGCACCGGAGTCTAGCATGACCGTGAGTCTTGATTGCTTTTAATTCGAATAATGTGACACAAGCTCCTTGTTTATTTGATGAGTTTCATATAATGTGAACGGTTGAGGTAAAATTGTGATTGGTGTACTTTTGGAGCGTTAGCTCGAACATGAATGTGTTAGTTGAGGAAGAATGGATTTAAAAAGAGAATGTGTTGTGATTACTCCCTTGCCGGGATGTGTAGACTGATATATATACTATCCTTTGTCGGGATATTTTGGGCTGTTAGTTGTCCCCTTGACGGGTTAGAGTGATATGTTGTTGATTTCCCCTAATGGGACTCTCCTTACAAAATCAGATGTTTCAAATTATATTATGGGATCGTGTGGCACACCGTCCACTTATATATGATATTATGGGATCGTGTGGCACGTCGTCCACTTATATATGATACTATGGGATCGTGTGGCACGCCGTCCACTTATATATGATATTATGGGATCGTGTGGCATGTCGTCCACTTATATATGATATTATGGGATCGTGTGGCACGCCGTCCACTTATATATGATATTATGGGGATCGTGTGGCACGCCGTCCACTTGGTTATTGGCCTCCGTTGCCGGTGACATATTGTGCACTGTGATAAAGATGAAATGGGAACGGGTGGTACGCCTACCACGTGGTATATGGAAATATGGATCGTGTGGATATATATATGTATCATGGAAATCTTTCTTCTGTTTATTCCGATATTTCATTTTTATCTGTTACTCCCCGATAGCAGGTCCCCTCCCAGTTTTACTTTGTATTATCTTGTTATTGTTTTCTTGCACTTGTTGTATATATCTGTACAGGTTAATTGTGGTAGGTACTGTCTAGCCTCGTCACTACTTCGCCAGGGTTAGGCCAGACACTTACCAGCACATGGGGTCGGTTGTGCTGATGCTACACTCTGTGCATTTTTGTGCACAGATCAGGGAGCAGCTTATGGACCGCAACAGTAGGACTTCTGGGAGCTATCTTCAGTCCAGGGACTTTCGAGGTAGCCTAGCTGGAGTTTGCAGGCTGAAGTCCCTTTCCATGTTTTTTGTTTTTTTATCTTGTATCAGACAAACATGATGTATTTTCCTTTCAGACATTGATTGTAGTATTCTGTAGTAGTCCGTGAGCTAGTGACACCAGACTCTGGGTAGCATTTTGCTTCAAACTTCTGTGCTTTTGGTTCTCAGTTGCTTTAGATTTAAAGTCTTCCGCTTAAATTTTTTCTCGTTTATTATATTGTTTGAAAGAAAGCAGGAAATGTGTTTTAAATATTTGGCTTGCCTAGCTCCGATAGTAGGCGCCATCACGACACCCGATGGTGGGAAATCCGGGTCGTGACAAGTTGGTATCAGAGCACTAAGTTACTTAGGTCTCACAACTCACGGACAAGCTCAGTAGAGTCTGAGGGATCGGTACGGAGACGTCTGTATTTATCCCGCAGAGGCTACTGAGTTAGGAAAACTTCACCTTGTTCATTCTTGTCGTGCGATTCTGTTTCTCAAGTACTGATTGTCTTTCCACTCTGTTCTTTCGCAGATGGCGAGGACACGTGCTTCCTCTTCTACCGTGCAACAGCCTGAGCCCCCAGCAGTAGCCCCTATTAGGGGCAGAGGGCAAGGCCGAGGCCGTGCCAGAGGTCGAGGCCGGGGCAGAGCTCAGCCCCGAGCAGCATTTCCAGTGACGGAGCCTCAGGTCGATTTTGAGGAGGAGGTTCCGGCCCCAGCTATTCCAGTGGGCCCAGCTTAGGTCCCAGAGGGTTTCATAGCCACTCTAGTGCTTCAGGACACTTTGGTCTGACTGGTAAGCTTTATGGAGTGCATTTCTAGAGCGGGTTTGCTTCCCGTAGCTCCAGCCACATCTCAGGCTTGGGGAGGAGTTCAGACTCCCGATACTCGTACTCTAGAGCCGGTAGCTCCTCAGGCTCAGGTTCCAGCAGTTCAACCAGCCGTGGCAGTTCAGCCAGCTGTGGCAGCCCAACCAGGTATTGTGGCTCAGTCCACTGATGGTGCTGCTATGTCCGTGGATGCTTTGTGGAGGCTTGATCATTTCACCAAGCTTTTCACAACCCCATATAGTGGCACCCCCTTAGAGGATGCTCAGGATTTCATATTCAGCTGTCATGAGGTTCTACAGACTATGGGCATTGTAGAGACCAATGGGGTCGACTTTGCCACTTTTCGCCTGGCAGGATCCGCCAAGACTTGGTGGAGGGATTTCTGTTTAGCCAGGCCAGCAGAGTCACCATCATTGACCTGGGACCAGTTTTTAGAGTTATTTCTGGGGAAGTTTCTCCTAGTTACTTAGCGAGATGCTCTTCGCTGGCAGTTTGAGCGTCTCCAGCAGGGTCCTATGACGGTCACCCAGTATGAGACCCGGTTCATTGATCTTGCTCGTCATGCCATTGTGATACTCCCTACCGAAAGAGAGAGGGTGCGGAGGTTTATTGATGGGTTGGCCCAGCCGATCCGTGTTCAGATGACCATGAGTGCCGGTAGTGAGATTTCATTTTAGGAGGCGGCAGATGGTGCCCGCCGGATAGAGATGGCACTTGCTCAGGGAGGTGGTCATAGGTCTGATAAGAGGCCCCGCCATTCTGGTAGATTCAGTGGTACCTCATCTGGACGTAGGGATTCTTATGGTAGAGGCTATCCTTCGAGGCCCTTTCAGTCAGCTCTCCAGGCTTCTCATGGTACACCAGGTGGTCGTGGTTCTCAGCCGCAGTATTCTGACCAGCAGATCTTTAGTTCACCATCAACACCTATCAGTACACCACCACTTTGTTATTCTCAGCAGCCGAGGGCTTGTTATACTTGCGGCGATGTGAGTCACATTGCCAGATATTGCCCTCGAGTTTCCAGCAGCTCGCCGCAGCAAGGTCCTCGCCTGATGATCTAGGCACCAGTTGCCCCACAGCCTGCCCAGCCAGCTAGAGGCGGGGGTAGAGGACATAGAGGTGGAGGTAGAGGTCTTAGAGGTGGAGCTCAGACCGCTAGAGGTAGGGGTCAGGCAGTAGCAGATCGTCCCAGGGATATGATTTAGGGAGGTGGGGCCCAGCCCCGTTGTTATGCTTTGCCAGCCAGGCCAGAGGCTGAGTCATCAGATGCTGTGATTACATGTACTATTCTGGTTTGTGATAGGGATGATTCTGTGCTATTTGATCCCGGATCTACGTATTCATATGTGTCGTCCTATTTTGCACCCTATTTGGTTATGCCTAGTGACTCGTTGAGTATTCCTGTTTATGTGTCAACACCGGTGGGTGATTCTATTGTGGTCGACCAAGTTCATCGTTCTTGTATCGTAGTGTTTGGGGGTCTTGAGACCCGTGTTGATTTGTTGCTTTTGGACATGGTCGACTTCGATGTTATATTGGGGATGGATTGGTTATCCCCGTACCATGCTATCTTGGATTGCTATGCCAAGACCGTGACCTTAGCCTTACCGGATTTACCCCGTTTAGAGTGGAGAGGGACTTCTGGTCATTGTACCCGCAGTGTTATCTTGTATGTGAAAGCTCAGCGTATGGTCGAGAAGGGATGTTTGGCCTACTTGGCGTATATTCGCGATTCTAGCGCGGAGGCCCCTTCTATTGATTCTGTGCCCGTTGTTCGGGAGTTTCCTGAGGTTTTCCCTTTAGACTTGTCGGGTATGCCGCCCGACAGGGATATCGACTTTTGTATTGATTTGGCCCCGGGCACTCAGCCCATTTCTATCCCGCCATATCGTATGGCCCCGCCAGAGTTGAAAGAATTAAAGGAACAGCTGCAGGATTTGCTTGAGAAAGGTTTCATTAGACCTAGTGTTTTGCCTTGGGGTGCGCCGGTGTTGTTTGTTAAGAAAAAGGATGGTTCGATGAGAATGTGCATCGATTACCGGCAATTGAACAAGGTTACAATTAAGAATAAGTATCCACTGCCGATGATTGATGATTTATTCGACCAGCTTCAGGGTGCGAGGGTGTTCTCGAAGATAAATTTGAGATCTGGTTATCATCAGCTGAGGATTAGGGCGTCTGATGTCCCTAAGACAGCATTTCGTACTCGGTATGGGCATTATGAGTTTTTTGGTCATGTCATTTGGGTTGACCAATGCCCCAACAGCATTTATGGAATTGATGAACCGAGTGTTCAGGCCCTATCTGGATTGGTTCATGATTGTTTTCATTGACGATATTCTGATATACTCTCGCAGTCAGGAGGAGCATGAGCAGCACCTCAGAGTGGTTCTTCAGACCCTGAAGCGTTCAGTTGTATGCTAAGTTCTCAAAGTGCGAGTTTTGGTTGAGTTCGGTCGCATTCCTGGGTCATGTCGTATCAACAGCATTCAGGTAGACCCAAAGAAGATAGAGGCAGTCAAGAACTGGCCTCGACCAGCTTCAGCTGCGGAGATTCGGAGTTTCCTGGGGTTAGCAGGTTACTATCGTCGGTTCGTGGAGGGGTTTTCATCCATTGCAGCCCCTATGACCAGATTGACCCAGAAGGGTGCCCAGTTCAGGTGGTCGGACGAGTGTGAGGCGAGCTTTCAGAAGCTCAAGACGACTCTGACTACGGCACCGGTATTGGTTTTGGCCATAGGTTCAGGGCCATATACGGTCTATTGTGATGCGTCTCGTATTGGGCTTGGTGCAGTGTTGACGCAGGAAGGCAAAGTCATTGCCTATGCTTCGAGGCAGTTGAAGATCCACGAGAAGAATTATCCGGTTCATGATCTAGAGTTGGCAGCCATTGTTCATGCCTTGAAGATCTGGAGGCATTACTTATATGGCGTGACATGTGAGGTTTACACTGATCACAAGAGTCTTCAGTATCTGTTCAAGCAGAAAGAGTTGAATTTGAGGTAGAGGAGGTGGTTAGAGTTGCTAAAGGATTATGATGTTACTATCTTATACCACCCGGGGAAGGCCAATGTGGTGGCCGATGCATTGAGCAGGAAGTCTGCCAGCATGGGTAGTCTTGCTTATATTCCAGTCAGCCAGAGATCGCTTGCTTTGGATATTCAGACCTTGGCCAATCGTCTTGTGAGGTTGGATATTTCTGAGCCTAGCAGAGTGTTAGTTTGCACAGTTACTCGTTCCTCACTATTAAAGCGTATCCGCGAGCGGCAGTTTGAGGATCCCCATTTGTGTGTCTTGAGAGACACGGTGCAGCGTGGAGGTGCCAAGAAAGTAACCTTAGATGATGATGGTGTATTGAGATTGCAGGGGCGAGTTTGTGTGCCCAATGTTGATGGGATTCGAGAGTTGATCTTAGCGGAGGCCCACAGTTCTCGGTATTCTATTCACCCGGGCGCCGCGAAGATGTATCAGGATCTGAGGCAGCACTATTGGTGGCGTAAGATGAAGAAAGACATCGTTGTGCATGTGGCTCGGTGTTTGAATTGTTAGCAGGTTAAGTACGAGCATCAAAGACCTGGTGGTCTATTTCAGAGGATTGCACTTCCCGAGTGGAAGTGGGAGAGGATTACGATGGATTTCGTTACTGGGCTTCCAATGACTCGGAAAAAGTTTGATGCAGTTTGGGTCATTGTTGATAGGCTGACCAAGTCAGCGCATTTTGTTCTTGTTGCAGCCACCTATTCGCCCGAAAGGTTAGCCGATATTTATATCAGGGAGATTGTTCGCCTTCATGGGGTGCCACTATCTATCATTTCAGATTGGGGTACGCAGTTTACCTCGCATTTCTGGAGAGCGGTTCAGCGAGAGTTGGGCACCCAGGTTGAGTTGAATACAAAATTTCATCCCTAGACGGACGGTCAGTCCGAGAGGACTATTCAGATTCTTGAGGACATGCTCTGAGCCTGTGTCATTGATTTTGGAGGCTCGTGGGACTAGTTTTTGCCTTTAGCAGAGTTTGCCTACAACAACAGCTACCAGTCCAACATTCAGATGGCTCCGTATGAGGCGTTGTATGGTAGGCGATGTCGGTCTCCAGTTGGATGGTTTGAGCCGGGAGAGGCTCGATTATTGGGTACGGATCTGGTTCAGGAGGCCTTGGACAAGGTCAGGATTATTCAGGATAGACTTCGTACAGCTCAGTCCAGACAGAAGAGTTATGCAGACCGCAAGGTCAGAGATGTTGCTTTCATGGTTGGTGAGCGGGTATTGCTCCGTGTATCGCCTATGAAGGGCGTGATGAGATTTGGGAAGAAGGGCAAGCTCAGCCCTAGGTTCATCGGTCCATTTGAGATTCTTGATCGTGTGGGAGAGGTGGCTTATAGACTTGCCTTGCCACCTAGCTTGTCAGCTGTGCATCCCGTGTTTCATGTATCTATGCTCCGGAAGTATCGCAGAGATCCATCGCACGTGTTAGATTTCAGCACTGTCCAATTGGACAAAGATCTGTCATACGAAGAGGAGCCGGTGGCTATTCTAGACCGGCAGGTTTGACAGTTGAGGTCGAAGAATTTTCCTTCGGTGCGTGTTCAGTGGAGAGGTCAGCCTCCTGAGGCATCGACCTGGGAGTCCGAGTCCGATATGCGGAGCCGTTATCCTCATTTATTTCCCGACTCAGGTACTTCTTTCTTTTGTCCGTTCGAGGACGAACGGTTGTTTTAGAGGTGGAGAATGTGACGACCCGAAGGGTCATCACCGTAGTTCTTCCTTGTTCCGCGCTTTTGAGACCTTGAAAACCTCACTTTTAGTTGCCTCGATTTGCGTGCGCAGTTCAGGCGCATAGCCGAAAAGTTTTTATGTTAGAATATGTGAATTATGTGAAAACAATTTGATGGATTTTGATATTAATATGCATAATATTGACTTCGGTCAACATTTTGGGTAAACGGACCCGGACCTGTGATTCAACGGTCCCGGAGGGTCCGTAGAAAAATATGGGACTTGGGCGTGTGCCTGTAATTAAATTCCGAGGTCCCAAGCCCGAGAAATGAATTTTTGTGTGAAATTGTTTTTTTCTGAAAATGCTAAGAAAACTTGAAATGAAAATGAGTTAGAAAATATAGGTATCGGGCCCGTAGTTTGATTTCGGCGCCCGGTACAGGTCTTAAATATGTTTTAAGCACTATCTGTAAAGTTTGGCTAAAAACGGACGTCATATGACGTGTTTCGGACTTAAAGTGGAGAATTTGAGTTTTATGAAAGTTGAGAGAAAAATCATGTGTTTTGAGGCTTGATCCTATGTATATGATGTTATTTTGGCGATTTGATCGCACGAATGAGTCCGTAAGATATTTTTAAGATCATATGTATGTTTGGTTTGGAGCCCCGAGAACTCGGGTGAGTTTTGAGTAGGGCCCGAGAGGTTTTAGACTTAAGAAAATGCAGGTTCAGGTGTTGCAGACACCAGCGCGGCCGCGGTCATTTCTGCGCGGTCCGCGCTGGAGCCGTGCGACCGCAATGCATTTCTGTGCGGTCCGCGTGGCTGAGTCTGAGGGCTAGGGTTTCAGGTTAACCAGTGCGGTCGCGCACCAAAACAGTGCGGTCCGCGCTGGAAGGGTTCAGAGAAGCCCCAATTTTTCTCTCACTCGGCGCAGCCGCAACACATTTTTGTGCGGTCCGCGCTAGGTCCTCAGAAAGGTATACAAGTTCGGAAAATCTCAGTCATTTTTCACTTTTCAAAAACCCAAAACCTAAGAGGCGATTTTCCAAACAACATTTCTTCTCCAAAACTATTGGTAAGTGATTTCTAACTTAACTTCTTTATCCCCTAACATCTTTTAACATAATTTCAACTTCAAATCAAAGATTTTCAGGGGTGAAATTGGGTGTTTTGGGTAGAACCTAGGTTTTCTACAAATTGAGGAGTTGGATCTCAATTTGAGGTCATATTTCAAAACAAATCATATATTTGGACTCGTGGGAGAATGGGTAACCGGGTTTTGGTCCGAACCTCGAGTTTCGACCACGTGGGTCCGGGGGTGTTTTTGACCATTTTGGGAAAAACCTTGTAAAATTTATTTTCATGCATGGGGAGTGATTCATTTAGTAATTATTAATGTGATTAAGTAACTTATGACTAGATTCGAGCGGATTGGTGGTGGAATCAAGAGGTAAAGCTATACTAGAAGCGTGAGTTGAGTTTGGAGCATTCGAGGTAAGTGTTTGTTCTAACTTTGGCTTGAGGGAATAGGATTAGGATGATATTTGCTACTTGCTAATGTGGAGTACGGTGTATAGGCATGGTGACGGTTATCTATGCACCGGAGTCTAGCATGACCGTGAGTCTTGATTGCTTTTAATTCGAATAATGTGACACAAGCTCCTTGTTTATTTGATGAGTTTCATATAATGTGAACGGTTGAGGTAAAATTGTGATTGGTGTACTTTTAGAGCGTTAGCTCGAACATGAATGTGTTAGTTGAGGAAGAATGGATTTAAAAAAAGAATGTGTTGTGATTACTCCCTTGCCGGGATGTGTAGACCGATATATATACTCTCCCTTGTCGGGATATTTTGGGCTGTTAGTTGTCCCCTTGCCGGGTTAGAGTGATATGTTGTTGATTTCCCCTAATGGGACTCTCCTTACAAAATCAGATGTTTCAAATTATATTATGGGATCGTGTGGCACGCCGTCCACTTATATGATATTATGGGATCGTGTGGCACGCCGTCCACTTATATATGATATTATGGGATCGTGTGGCACGCCGTCCACTTATATATGATATTATGGGATTGTGTGGCACGCCGTCCACTTATATATGATATTATGGGATCGTGTGGCACGCCGTCCACTTATATATGATATTATGGGATCGTGTGGCACGCCGTCCACTTATATATGATATGAATTGGGATCGTGTGGCACGCCGTCCACTTGGTTATTGGCCTCCGTTGCCGGTGACATATTGTGCACTGTGATAAAGATGAAATGGGAACGGGTGGTACGCCTACCACGTGGTATATGGAAATAGGGATCGTGTGGCACGCCGTCCACCTATATATTGTTAAAAGGGATCGTGTGGCACGCCGATATTTCATTTTTATCTGTTACTCCCCGATAGTAGGTCCCCTCCCAGTTTTACTTTGTATTATCTTGTTATTGTTTTCTTGCACTTGTTGTATATATCTGTACAAGTTAATTGTGGTAGGTACTGTCCAACCTCGTCACTACTTCGCCGGGGTTAGGCCAGACACTTACCAGCACATGAGGTCGGTTGTGCTGATGCTACACTCTGTGCATTTTTGTGCACAAATCAGGGAGCAGCTTACGGACCGCAACAGTAGGACTTCTGGGAGCTATCTTCAGTCCAGGGACTCTCGAGGTAGCCTAGCTGTCGTTCACAGGCCGAAGTCCCTTTCCATGTTTTTCGTTTGTTTATCTTGTATCAGACAAACATGATGTATTTTCCTTTCAGACATTGATTGTAGTATTCTGTAATAGTCCGTGAGCTAGTGACACCAGACTCTGGGTAGCATTTTGCTTCAAACTTCCGCACTTTTGGTTCTCAGTTGCTTTAGATTTAAAGTCTTCCGCTTAAATTTTGTCTCGTTTATTATATTGTTTGAAAGAAAGCAGGAAAGGTGTTTTAAATATTTGGCTTGCCTAGCTCCGATAGTAGGCGCCATCACGACACCCGATGGTGGGAAATCCGGGTCGTGACATTACTTTACAATCTTTATTTTATAACACGTTATTAGCACGAGACTCTGCCATCTCGAGCAAATATTTTGAAAGTATCTGAGGTAAGAACTTTCTTTTCCTAAATAATGTCAAATCTTTCTAAACTTGAATTTGTAGCCTTGGATATATCGGGCAAAAGCTACATGTCTTGGGTGCTTGATGCTGAAATTCATCTTGATGCGATGGGTCTGACAGACACTATCAAAGACAAAAATCAGGCATCAAACCAAGACCGTGCCAAAACAATGATATTCCTACGCCATCACCTTGATGAGGGCCTGAAAATAAAGTATCTTATTATTAAAGATCCAATCATACTGTGGAATAATTTGAAAGATAGATATGACCACCTAAAGATGGTCGTTCTTCCACAGGCACGTTATGATTGGACTCATCTAAGGCTACAAGATTTTAAATCTATAAGTGAGTATAATTCTGCTATGTTCAGAATTATTTCCCAATTGAAATTGTGTGGTGATAATGTTACTAATCATGATATGTTGGAGAAAATTTTCATCATTTTTCACGCCTCGAATATGCTCCTGCAACAGCAATATCGAGAGATGGATTTAAAATGTATTCTGAACTTATCTCACATCTTCTAATAGCCGAGCAATATAATGGGCTATTAATGAAAAACCATGAAAGCCGACCTATTGGTCTTGTCCATTCCCTGAAGTGAATGAGACGAACTTCCACCAAGTTAAACATGGAAGATGTCGTGGCCCCAGTCGTGGTCATGACCATGGTCGGGGAAGAAACTCTAATCATGGTAATAATAATGCACCAAAGAACCCTCCTCACCACCAGCAGTGGAAAAGGAAGGAACAAAAGCATGAAGCGGTGCAAGCACCAAATGCAGAAAATGCATGCTACAGATGTGGAGGAAAATGGCGCTGGTCACGTACCTGTCATACGCCAAAACACCTGGTTGAGCTTTATCAAGCCTCCTTGAAGAAGACAGAGAAAAATGCTAAATCAAATTTTATTTCTGAAGATAATTTAGACTTCATGCATTTAGATGTAACTGATTACTTTGCACTTCCAGAAGGAGAAACAAGTCATGTAATCGGTGGTGAATCTGTAGAAATGTAAATATTTTAATTTTTGTTATTTGTAATAGATAGTATGGTTATGTAATTGTTGTACATAAATAAAAATTATGTTTTGATAATGATGTTTACTATAATATATTTTATTTATATCATTTTGAAGAATATGGATAATCCTCAAATTATGTTTGGATCAAAGACAAATCATGAAAATATTTGTGTTATTGATAGTGGAACAACTCATGCCATATTCAAGGATCAGAAATACTTTTCTTATTTGCATAAGGAAAAAGCAAATATTTCAACAATTTCTGGTAATATAAGTTTGATTGAAGGCTCCAGAAGAGCCATTATATTTTTGTCTAAGGGAACAAAACTTATTATAGACAATGCATTATTCTCCTCCAAATCCCGAAGAAATTTGTTGAGTTTTATAGATATTCGCCGAAATGGGTATCATGTTGAGACAATAGATAAAATGAACATGGAATATATTTGTATTACAAAGAATTTTTCTGGCCAGAAATGCATTGTAGAAAGGTTACCGACTTTATTTTTTGGCCTATACTATTCAAAAATTAGTACAGTTGAAGCACACTCTATCGTAAACAAGAAGTTTACGGATTCAAATACTTTTGTGCTTTGGCATGACCATTTGGGCCATCCTGGATCAATAATGAAGAGACGAATTACTGAAAATTCGAGTGAGCATCCATTAAAGAACCAGAAAATTCTTACAAATGACGAATTTTCTTGTGATGCTTGTTATCAAGGCAAAATTATCATTAGACCATCACCAATGAAGGTTGGCATTGAATCCCCTGCCTTTTTAGAGCATATATATGGGGATATATGTGGACCTATTCACCCACCAAGTGAGTTGTTTAGATATTTTATGATCCTAATAGATGCATCTTCAAGATGGTCTCATGTGTCCCTACTATCATCTCGCAACCTGGCGTTTGCAAAGCTATTAGCCCAAATAATTCGATTAAGGGCACAATTCCCAAATTATCCTATAAAGGCTATTCGCCTTGATAATGCTGGAGAATTCTCATCTCAAGTTTTTGATGATTATTGTCTATCAGTTGGGATAAAAGTTAAACATCTTGTAGCTTATGTTCATACTCAAAATGGCCTTGCATAGTCATTTATTAAACTCCTACAATTGATAGCAAGACCACTACTTATGAAAACAAAATTGTCCACTACTGTTTGGGGCCATGCTATCTTGCATGCAGCATCACTTATCCATCTAAATATTCTCCATCACAATTAGTTTTTGGTCATGAACCAAATATTGCCCATCTACGAATTTTCGGATGTGCTGTATATGTGCCAGTAGCACCACCACAACGTAGTAAGATGGGACCACAGAGAAGGATAGGAATATATGTTGGGTTTGAATCACCCTCTATTATTCGCTATCTTGAACCATTGACAGGAGATTTATTTACTGCTCGATTTGCAGATTGTCGGTTTGATGAAACAAATTTCCCACAATTAGGGGGAGAGAAAAAGGAAATCAAAAGAGAAATTGTGTGGAAAGTTTCATCATTATCTCACTTTGATCCCCGTACCCCTATATGTAATCAGGAGGTCCAGAAGATCATCCATTTACAGAATATAGCAAATCAAATGCCAGACGCATTTACTGATTTGAAAAGGATAACTAAGTCACATATCCCAGCAGAGAATGTGCCTATCCGAATTGATGTCCCAGTAGGACCATCTACTAGCATGAGAGCTAGTGAACCTAAAGCACGCCTGAAGCGTGGTAGGCCTTTGGGTTCTAAGGATCGAAATCCTCGAAAAAGAAAATCGACAAATGATCAAAACGATACTATGAAGGGATCCCCTGAAGAGACCCAAAATCTGATTAGTTCTGAGATTCCTGAAGAAATCAATGAACCTGAAGCTCATGTGAGTGAGGAACTTTTAATAAGTTCGAACGGTGATGGGATTAATTTAAATCGATTTGAAATAGTGGTGGATAATATTTTTGCATATAATGTTGCACTTAATATTATGCAAGATAGTGAGGATCTTGAACCTCGATCTGTCGAAGAATGTCGACAAAGATCTGATTGGCCAAAATGGCAAGAGGCAATTCAATCGGAATTGAAGTCACTTGCTAAAAGAGAGGTCTTTGGACCAGTAGTCCAAACACCTGCTGGTATAAAACCAGTTGGTCATAAATGGGTTTTTGTGCGAAAAAGGAATGATAAAAATGAAGTTGAAAGATACAAAGCTCGCCTTGTTGCACAAGGATTCTCACAACGACCTGGAGTCGATTTTGATGAAACATATTCACCTGTTATGGATGCCATAACATTTCGATATCTCATCAGTTTAGCACTACATGAAAAGCTTGAAATACATCTAATGGATGTAGTTACAGCTTATCTGTACGGTTCACTTGATAATGAAATTTATATGAAAATCCCTGAAGGATTTAAAATGCCTGAAGCAAAATCTCAGGAAATGTATTCAATCAGATTACAAAGATCTTTGTACGGTTTAAAGCAATCTGGGCGCATGTGGTATAATCGCCTTAGTGAATATTTGCTGAAAGAAGGTTACATAAATGATGTTATTTGTCCATGTATTTTTATAAAGAAAATGGCATCAGAATTTGTTATACTTGCTGTTTATGTTGATGACATAAATCTTGTTGGAACTCCAGAAGAGCTCCAAAAGGCAATTGAATATCTTAAGAAAGAATTTGAGATGAAAGATCTTGGAAAGACAAAACTTTGTCTTGGTCTGCAAATTGAACATTTAGCAGACGAGATCTTTATCCATCAATCTGCCTATACAGAAAGGGTCTTAAAACGCTTTTACATGGACAAAGCGCACCCATTGAGTACACCAATGGTTGTTCGATCACTTGAAGTGAATAAGGATTTGTTCCGACCTCCAGAAGAGGACGAGGAACTCCTTGGTCCCGAAGTACCCTATCTCAGTACAATTGGTGCACTAATGTATCTTGCTAATACTACAAGGCCTGACATAGAATTTTCTGTTAATTTACTAGAAAGATATAGTTCTTCTCTTACACAAAGACATTGGAACGAGATTAAACATATATTGCGATATTTAAAGGGAACTCTTGATATGGGTTTGTTTTATGCTAACAAAGATAGTGCAGATCTTGTTGGTTATGCAGATGCAAATTATTTATCTGATCCCCATAAAACTCGATCTCAAACCGGATACGTGTTTACATATGGAGATACTGTCATATCATGGCGCTCCACAAAGCAATCTATTGTTGTTACTTCTTCAAATCATGCTGAGATAATAGCTATTCATGAAGCAAGTAGGGAATGAGTATGGTTGAGATCAATAATTCATTTTATTCGAGAAAAATGTGGTTTGGAATATGAGAAAAGACCCACAATTTTATACGAAAACAATGCTGCATGCATAGCCCAATTGAAGGGAGGATTTATAAAAGGAGATAGAACGAAACACATTTCACCAAAATTATTCAACACACACGACCTTCAGAAAAATTGTGACATTGATGTGCAACAAATCTAGTCAAGTGATAATCCAGCAGATTTATTCACTAAATCTTTGCCAACTTCAACTTTTGAGAAGATGTTATACAAGATTGGAATGCGGAGACTCAAATATTTGAAACAAGGTTTTCATCGGGGGGGGGGGAGGGAGTAAAATATGCGATACACTCTTTTTTTCTTACTAAGGTTTTTTCCCGTGGGGTTTTCCTTATAAGGTTTTTAATAAGACACCTAGCAATGCGTATTACTAAATATGTGTATTCTTTTTCCTTCACTAGGATTTTTTTCCACTTGGTTTTTCCTAGTAAAATTTTAATGAGACACATTATCTTTTAATGAACATCCAAGGGGGAGTGTTATAGATATATTATATTATGGATGTTTATTTAGTACTCCGTTGTAAATAAGCTTCCTCAAGAAGCTTATCCATATGGGACTCCGCCGTAAATATGTTTATCTATTTAGTACTTTATTGAAAATAAACTTCTTGAAGAAGCTTATCATTTTGGTACCTGGTTATGGATAAACATTACATCCGGTAGAAGATTATCCATACCAGGTATAATAAGCTTATCCTTTCGATACTCCATTATGGATAAATATTACCCCCGATAGAAGATTATCCATATCAGTATAATAAGCTTATCCTTTCGGTACTCCGTTATGGATAAATATTATCCCCGGTAGAAGATTATCCATACCGGGTACAATGAGCTTATCCTTTCAGTACTCCGTTATGGATAAACTTTACCCCCAGTAGAAGATTATTCATACTTGGTACAATAAGCTTATCCTTTCAGTACTCCATTATGAATAAACATTACTCTCAATAGAAGATTATCCATATCTGGTATAGTAGTAGCTTACACATCAGCTTCCTTTCTTCTATAAATAGAAGAGATTTCAGTTCATTATGTACATCAGTTTGAATTCGAATAATATATAGTTTCTCTCTATACTTGTTTTTACTTTACAATCTTTATTTTATAATACCTTTTTTACAACGGGAAAGGTAATATGACCACAAATAATAATGAAGGACAAATTAGGACAATTTCCTAAAGTTTAAGGGCAGATACGACAATATTTTTAATATAAGAAAATAAAGAAAATGAAAACAAAAGAAGAGCTTAAAGGAAGGAAAAAAAACAGGCCAGAAAAAAAAGTAGAAGGAAAAATCAGGCAGGAGAGAGAGAAGAAGCAGCAAAAATATATTGGGAAAAGAGAGACTGTTCGAATTTGAGAGAGAGGGAGGGTGATCAATTTGCGTGCCGGAGAAAATGGAGGTAATAGAGGTAGAAGACAGTGGTGGGTACAGCCTAAAACCAAATCGTTTAGCGAGCGAAGACATACTGTTCTGCATAGACGTGGACAGTGAATCCCTAGTGGAAATGAAAGTTTCAACTACAGCGGGTGGGCGACCCTATACGAGGTTGGACGCTATGAAGCAAGCCATCATTCTCTTCATCAATGCCAAACTCACTATCAACCCTGATCACCGCTTCGCTTTTGCTGGTCTTGCCAAATCCGCTTTTCTGGTACTTCCCTAATTTCGTTTCTAAATTCACTATTTTCCTTTTTATTATTCGTGCTTGATAATTGGAATGAAACGGGTCCAAACTAGTTCAGGATTGAGGTTGGTTTTTGTTGTTGTTTGGTGTTTAATTTTTTTTTTTTTTTTGACAAGGTAACATATTTATATATTAATAAAAAGACTTCACTAAAAAAGTGAAGTCACCCATATTTACAAAGAAAGTACCCATAAAACCTTGGTCATCTCATAAGTAATCTAGAACATCAAAAATGGATTCATGATCCTCCATAAACTTTCCTTTACACCAAAAATAGAAAAGAGCCAAACATTTCATCTTTATCTTATGGATGTTACTAGACTTGTCTTCAAAACATCTTTGGTTTTTCTCTTCCCAGATTGTCCACCATATGCATGTTGGAACTATTTTCCATCTCTCTTTATAGCTAGAAATGTTGCCCTCTTTATTCCAGCAAGTTAGAACATCATTAATTCTTCCCGGCATTGCCCATGAAATTCCCCTTAAGCTGATGAAGATTCTCCATAGTTGTACAGTGAGTTTGCAGTGCAAAAAAAGATGGCTAATTGTCTCTGCCTCCTCTCCACATAAGTAACATCTAGAACAGAGGTGGAATCCTCTTTTGATTAAGTTGTCCTGTGTTAGTACTGCCTCTTTTGCCAGTATCCATGTAAAGCAAGCAACGTTGTATGGAATTTTTACTTTCCATATCATCTTCCATGGCCAACAACCAACCTGGTTGTTAGACAAGTTGAATTCCTTGTAAGTAGACCCAACAGAAAGCCTCCCCTGCCTATTCCTTTGCCATACGATAAGATCTTGATTAGAGTTGGTACCACTGAATTGCTCCAAAGTATTGTAAAAGTCAATTACTCTTTCAATCTCCCAATCATTTAGCAATTTTCTGAATGTAAGATTCCATCTCTGATTAGTCCATGCCTCGTGTAATGTTACTTGTTGTTGCTGATTCAAGAAATATATGTCAGGAAAAAGATCCTTCAATAGTCCTTGTCCTAGCCAATTGTCATCCCACAGTGAAATCTTCCTACCATTTCCTACCTTAAACTTGGATTTGTTAATCAGTTTTGGCCACAGATTCCTAATTGACTTCCACGCATTGACACCATATGGAGTTCTCACTGATTTGGTTGTCCATTTTCCTTCCGTTCCGTATTTCTCCTTAACAACCTCCGTCCACAGTGATTGTTCATCTGCTGCAAACTTCCATAGCCACTTCATCATCAAACTCTGATTCTGAATTCTTATGTTTTTTATACCCAGTCCCCCTGCCTTTTTGCTAGTAGTCACAGAGCTCCAATTAACCAGGTGGAACTTCTTCTTCTCGGTGTTGCCTTCCCATAGGAAATTCCTTCTTAAGGCTTCAATTCTCTTCACTACATTGACTGGGATTGGAAAAAGAGACATCATATAAGCAGGCAAGGCATCTAGTTCAGAGTTAATCAGAGTAGTCTGCCCCCCATAGATAGATAATGATTCTTCCAATTTGGTAGCTTCTTTTCACACTTCTCCAACACTCTATTCCAAATTCCTTTTGAGTTACTCTTGGCTCCAGTGTTTTTGAGAGCGCGAAGCGCAAAAAAGCGCTCGCTTCGCTTCAAAAGCGAAGCGCAAAGCGAAGCGCACGCTTTATTAAAGTGAAGCGCAATTCTTAAAAAACATAATGTAAAATTATAAATAATCAAAAACTTCAATTTAAATACTTAAAAGTAGGTACTAGGTACCACCAAATCATCCACAAATCATCCACAAACCATCCACACTAGAATCAACATCTTATTCTTCTACTCTTCTTCTTCTTCTTCAAGATTGTCAAAATCTTGAATTCCTCTATTATCTTCATATTGCTCGTCATCTTCTTCTTCCCCCTCCTCTTCATGATCACTTTCATCTTCATCAATTAGGGATAGAGATCGACTTGTAGTAGCCACACTTTTTCCCTTCCTAATAGAGCTTGAACTTGGAGTATATCTCCTTAAACCATAAGGATCTTCCCCAACTCCACTACCAACCGCAACATCACCCCAAGTGAAATCGGAGTCGCCTTCAAATACTTCTTCACCTTCGCAATTTTCGGGGACTCCGGTTAGCCACTCATTAGCCTCATCAATATTGTCCAAAAGAATTGGATCAATTATATTGCGGTGGTTGTAGCGACGCCTCAATGCTCTATTGTATTTTATGAACACTAGATTATGGAGGCGCTTCAAGGTTAGTCGATTCCTTTTCTTTGTATGAATCTGCAAAAAAGATGTGTCAACTAATTAGTAGGAGTTTGGACAATTGAGATATAATTTACTTTATCTCAAAATACGAAATAATTCTTTTTATTTCTCACGTGTTCAAAAACACTCCAGTTCCTTTCACATCCAGATGAGCTACAAGTTAAACTTAGAACTTTGATGGCGAAAGCCTGTAGCTCCGGAGTCTCTACACCATATTGGTCCCACCATTCAACTATAGAAGTCAAAAAAAATGTTCAAGAGTTAATAAGTATAAAGAATACATTGAAGTTAGAGCTATAAAATATAGAAACACTTGGTCACCTGGCGACTTCGTCGTTCTTTGTTTAATAGCAAGTCGGAGCTTAAAAAGTCCTTCAGCTGCCTTGTAAATAGCAAGCTGATCTACTATCTTTTCTTGCAAGTCTTCATCTGGGTTCAACTTGATAACAACCTGATGGAATCCTGTCCACACTTCTTTAGCCAATGAATTCTTCTCATGCTGCTCATAAAAGAGTGATGGGTTCAGAATAAGTCCAGCTGCATGCAAAGGTCTATGAAGTTGCTCATCCCATCTTGCATCAATGATCTGAAAGACCTTTGCATATTTCTGCTCATCACTGAATGATGCTTGAATAGTCTCCTTGGCCCTATCCATAGCTTCATAGAGGTAGCCCATTGATGGTTTTTGCTCTCCATCCACCAAACGGAGTACTTTAACCAAAAGGGCCACCAATTTTAAGAGCATGAAGGACATTATTCCAAAAAGAATAAGAAAGAATAATGCGTGCAACCTCTTTCCCCGCACTTTCCTTTGCAAATTTACTCTTGCTCCATTCCTCTGAAGTGACCATCTTTCTCAAATTGTTTTTTTGACAGTGGATACTATGCAGAGTCAAGAAAGCAGTGGCGAACCTTGTCTTGCCCGGTTTCACCAAATTTTTTTGCATGGTGAATCTTCTCATCATATTCAATAACAAGGGCCGCTGAGAAATATAAGAATGTAACCTAACGCCCTGGCCAAAAACTGTAGAGAAGGGTTTTTCCCTGAAAATGTCCCCGAACATCAAGTTGATACAATGAGCCGCACATGGAGTCCAATAGACATTCTTGTACGCTCCTTCAATCATGCCACCTGCTTTCTTATTTTCACTTGCATTATCAGTGACCACTTGAACAACTTTGCTTGGACCAATCTTTTCGATGGTATTCTGAAACAAGGTGAACATTTTGATGTGGTCAGTGGATGAGTCACTAGCATCAATGGACTCAAGAAACAAGCTTCCCCGGGGAGAATTCACCAACACATTAATAATCATTTTCCCCGTTCTTGCCGTCCACTTATCCATCATAATGGAACAGCCGTACTTGTTCCACACAACTTTATGCTCCTCAACAATTTTATTAGTCTCCTCCACTTCCTTATTTAGATAAGGACCTCTTATTTCATGGTAAGTGGGAGGCTTCATTCCAGGTCCGTATTGACCAACGGCCTCAATAAAGTCTCCAAAAGTGTCATAGTTGACACAATTGAAGGGGAGCCCGGCATCATAGACCCATCGTGCAAAAGCTCTAACCGCACGATCCCTCAAAATGTCTTTAGCAATTTTTTGTACATCTTTTCCACCGCCCTTTGCTCCCGGCTTCTTTGAGAAGTAGCAATCCATAGGACCTTTAGTCGATGATCCATGGCTTGACCCATCTCTTCCCCGTTTTGTTGGAAGTGACAATTCTTCAATATCATCATCATCATCATCATCAAGATTGGCCACCATTGGTTGATGAACCATTTGATTTTTTTGCTCCTTCTTCTTCTCAACAAAATTCTTTATTTCTTCCCTCACCTCCGGTGGACATTTCGGACAACTTGTGACGTTTCTATCGCCACCAATTAGATGGTATTTAAAGCGATAAATGCCACCCGTTGTAATCTTGTTGCAAAACTTGCATACAACATTTATATTCTTCTCATTAGTTCTCTCGCCATATTGCCAAGCCGGGTCTTTCTCTTTCGAACTTTGAGACATTTTAATATCCCTATTATTTAAGATATAAGAAAAAAAACATAATCAATAAACTGAAAATACATATAATAATAATATATATAATAATTAATTATATAAACTGAAAAAAAACATTTAAAAAATCAGTGGGTCTATTTTCTGAAAAGAAATCAGAAGAAGAAGCAACAGAAGCAGAAGCAAAAGAAAAAAAAATTCTGAAAAATAAGCAGAGAAGCAGCAGAAGCAGAAGAAGCAGAAGAAAAATAAGAAAGGAGAAGGAGAAAGGAGAAGAAGAAAGGAGAAGAAGAAATGAAGAAGAAAGGAGAAAGAAATTACCTGGACCGGTCGACTGGAGAAGCAGTGGTCGCGCTTGAGCTTGAGCTTGAGAGAGAAGGGGTCAACCCTAGGCCTTTGTCAATCTTTGATTAATTGTTTTGACGGGAGAAGCAGTGTGACTATGTAGGGGTCTATTTTGTATAATTAAAAAACAGACCCCAAGTTTTTTTTTTTATAAAAAGGGCCAGTTATCGCTTTTTGTAAAGAAGCGATCGCTTCGTCGATTTCGTCGCTTCATCGCTTCGTCGCTTCACTAGCTGAAGCGCGCGCTTTTCAAGATCGCATCGCTTCGAGAAGCCTGAAGCGATACACTGTCGCTTCGCGTCGCTTCGCGCTTTAAGCGATGAAGCGATCGCTTTTCTAAACACTGCTTGGCTCCCAATGGCATTCCCAGATATACAGTAGGCAGATCACCTACATTCCCACCTAGAATATCAGCAAGACTTTGTAATTCCATTACCTCATTTACTGGATAAATGAAGCTTTTGTACCAATTTATGCGTAGTCCAGAAGTGGCTTAAAAAAGAATGAATATCACCCTTAGTACTTTCAGTTGTTCTCTATCAGCTTCACAGAACACCAAAGTATCATCAGCATACTGCAAATGTGAAATCCTCATGGTGCTATCAGCCTTGCAATTCACCTTGAAGCCTCTGATCCAATTGTTTGTCTGTGCTCTTTTTAGCATATCATTCAAACCTTCCATTGCAATAATGAATAAGAAAGGGGAAAGGGGATCCCCTTGTCTCAGACCCCTCTGGGAAGGGAAGAAACCAGCCGGGGCTCCATTGATGAGTACATAGAAGCTTATAGTTGAGATGCAGTATTTTATCCAGTTAATCCATCTTCCACCAAAGTCCATTTTCCTTAGTGTTTCAAGCAGAAACTTCCAATTCAAATGATCATATGCTTTCTCTATAACCAGCTTGCATAGTATCCCCAGTTCCCTGCTTGTTTTCCTTGTGTCAATGCATTCATTAGCTATAAGGACAACATCCATGATCTGTCTTCCTCTTATGAAAGCCATTTGTTGAGAATCCACCAGTTTATTGACCACCTTTTTTAGCCTCTCAGTCAGTAACTTGGAGATAATTTTGTATATACTACCTATCAGACTGATAGGCTTGAAATCTGTCAGTTCTTTGGCCCCAAACTTCTTAGGAATCAGAGCGACAAAAGTGGCATTAAGGCTCTTTTCAAAGATTCCTCGTTCATAAAAAATTTGAACAGCAGCTACCACATCCTTTTTAACCACTTCCCAACAGGTAGTGAAAAGGGCCATTGTGAAACCATCTGGAACTGGTGCTTTGTCACCTGCACATGCCTTAACACTGTCCCATGTTTCCTGCTCTCCAAATAGACTCTCCAGCATTGAGTTATTCTCTGTTGTGATCATCTGGTTGTTTCTGATGGAACCTATTGGCCTCCACTCCTCTTTTCTGTGTATAGGTTTTGATAGAATCTAATTACCTCCTTCTTGATGTCTTCCGGGTTTTGCAGAGATTCCCCTTCTACTATCAACCGAGCTATATTATTAAATCTCCTGTGAGCATTGGCTGTTTTGTGGAAGAACTTGGTATTCCTGTTTCCCTCTTTTAACCAAAGGGCCCTAGATCTCTGTCTCCATGCTACTTCTTCATGATTTGCAATCTCCTCAAACTCCATGGTCAATGTGGTTTTTGTAAATATTTCCTCCTCTGTCAAGCTTTTCCGGTCATGTAACTCCTCCAACACTGCAAGTTGGTTGAGGATACTTGCTTTCTGTAATGCTAAGTTGCCTTGTAGAGTTTTGCTCCATTTCTTTAACTTTGTCTTCAAGTATTTAAGCTTCAAAGTTAGAATGAAATCTGGCCTTCCTTCACAGGTGAAAGAATTCCACCATTTTTCAATTCTGTCTTTGAATCCTTCAGTGTGCAACCACTAGTTCTCAAATTTAAAGTATGATTTAACTGGATCCCAACTACCACATTGCAACATCAATAGGAAATGATCTGAAGTAACTCTCTAAAGCAGTGATTGCTTTATGTTTCTAAAATCTTCATTCCAGTCAGCAGAAATCAAGAATCTATCCAATCTGGCTGCTATTATATGTCTGTCCCCTTTTCTCTATGTGTACTCTCCTCCTGATAATTGGATGTCTACCAGTTCCATGTCTTCAATGAAGTTTGAAAACTCAGTCATAGTTCTTGTGAATCTGGAACAATGTTTCTTCTCTGACGGGTACCTTACAGTATTGAAGTCCCCACATACCACCCAAGGTCCATTAAAGAGACCTCTTGCACCTGCTAGCTCCCACCATACTTCCTCCCTCTTTTTTCTATCATTAGGAGCATACACAACTGAAAGATGCCATGTATATTCCTGAGTCTTGCCTGAAAATTTACATGTAACTGTATGTGATCCAACACAACATACCTCCCTCTTCCATATTCTACCATCCCACATTACTACAATACTCTCTCTAGTCCCACTAGCTTCCAACTGAGCAAATTTCACCCATCTATGACCCCATAATTCTTTTACAATCTCCCTAATATCCCCTTCTATTTTAGATTCTTGGAAGTAAAAGATTTCTGCCTTCCAGCTGAGTATCAAACTTTTAATCAATCTCCTTTTCCTGACTCTATTAAGTCCCCTAACATTCCATGATATGATATTCACTGACATTGGCTATGGTTGATGATGCTTCCCCCTGCTTCTAGTTCCATTGCTCTTGAAATTACTTCCAATATCTGGACCTTTCAGCTCTTTGAATCCCTTCTTCTTTGTAGTCTGGACAACCTGAGTAACTTCTTTCCCTTTGTTCGCTTGCCTTCTATTGTCAATTTTCATGTAAAGTTCCAATGCTTCTTTCTCACATCCACTACAATCCACCCCAAATTCTTTGCTCAATCTGATGATGATGCACCTAAATTGATGCTTCAAATTCTAGGTCTTCTTCTGCCTCTAAGTTTTGATGGTTTAGAGGCACAGCTTCTTCAATTGCCCAGTCCACAAACATATCAGATTCTTTTGCTGCATGTGCATGTTGTTGTATTCCTCTGAATTTTGTCCCTTCCCTTCGTGCTCAACAAGAATCAACATTGCATTATCTTCAGGATTAGCTTCTTGTTGATTTTCTTTATCTCCATCATCCTCCCTCTCTTTTTCCTCTTCTTCTGAGCTGACGATGTTGTTGCTTTCCTTTGGTTCCTCCAAAACAATGGTTATTTGATTTACCACTGAAGGTTCAAACTGAATAGCTGTTATCTTCATTAAAGGGATCTGGCATGTGTTTTGTGTATGGTGTTTTAAAAGCCTTCTCTTCAGATATAATTTGAGCCAATGAATCTGGGCCCAAATCCTTTTTGTTGTAGTGCTGCGAAGCCCTATTAGTATTCATTAAAGAGTCACATGACTGGTCAGTTGCTCTTTTAGGGATAGGCTGAACCTGCTTTGAGCTACTCACATGTCCCATCAAAACACATGTAGCTACTCCCCCTGCTCGCTGCTTGACTGCAACACCGCCGTACGTACTCACCGAAGCTTCACACCAGATCTGAATCTCAAAGACTACCCCTTCACATTCTATTTTCACTGTTTTTGGTACTGCAGATCCATCTCCTCTCACCTTTATTCTTGCCCATTTCAAATGATTTTTTAGTTCTGTTTCCTTCTCAGTTTCAATCCAGCCACCACAAAATTTCCCAACTTCTTTGAAAACTTTTTGAGACCATAGATGTAGTGAAAGTCCTACTAGTCTAATCCATACATGATTCATCATTTTATTTCTTGGAGCAGACCCTATCATCGGATTCCACCATTGGAGCTTAACTTTGTGTTTCTTCCAATACCATTCACTTCTCAGTACATGGTCAGCGATTAGCTTCGAAGGGAATTCGAAGAGAAACCTATTTTGGTGCATCTCGTAAATGTTGATACCATGTGCTTGCTTCCAAGAATTTGCTGCCCATTTACGAACTTCCCATAAGGTTGCAATTTCGGAGTTTTCTTCTATAATGAATCCCACCAGGCACCTACCTAGCAGATCGTTGTGTGTTAAATCTCCAGAAATGTGTATAATGTCTCCTTCTTGTTGGACCTCCGCTTCCTTCATTTCTCTGCTTGCCCACTTATGATTTCTGACTGTGTTTGAATACAGAAGTCCTTCAATGACTTTTGGAGCGATAATTGTATTCCTCCGTACCCCGCCATTCATGAACCTTTCTATTTTTGCTGTAACATCTGACCAACCTGAATTGAATGCCGCCTCCTGAACAATAATAATTGACCTTCCCCTGCCTTAATAATGGTTATATAACGACCATGTTTGTTGTAGTTCTTCGCACATAATATTTCTGAGAAATGATCCTTGATTTTCCATCTTTTCACATGATTTTCTTTCACCTTCGAAGCTTCCTTCAGATTTTCACACAACCATACCATCGTCTTCCTGCTGAACGTCGATCTTCTGATTAGGCTTCTCCCTCTCTCTGTCCATTCAAACCATTCTTCAGCATTTGTTGAGCATCTCCCTATTTCATATGACTTGAAGCCCATTGCAAAATAGATGATGTTCTCCCTCATTGTAGGATTTTCCCGTTGGATAGGATGAGCAATTGATTTGTCAGCAATAAATGCTGTTAGAAAGTCCCCGGAATCTTGTGTTCTATCGCCGGAAAATAGTAAAGTGTTCAGAATTTGGTGAAACTGGAATGGGTCTGGTGGGACACGCCTAGTGATTAGGCTGAGTGGAGAATTTTTTTTGAAAAGAGGCCCGAAATCTGGTATTTTGTCGCCGGAAAATAGAAAAGTATTCAGATTTTGATGAAAAGGGGATGGGTTGGGTCGGAAAAGGCTGCTGAGCAGGTTGGTTGAAGAAAAAAATTTGAAAAGTGGTTGGGGTTAGCCACACGCGCCGGCGCGTGGCTCAGATCTCACCGGAAAAAGGCTGGACTATTTCGCGCGTGACGGCGCGTGGAGATCTGGTTGTCGGAAATAAGTGTTGGGGTTTGGTCGGTTTGGGGTTGGTTCTCGCTGAGGGAGATGTGGTCGTCGGAAAAAGTATGTAGAAAAGCATCTCCGATAGCTTTACATATCACTGTTCTTGAGAGTGTTTGTAAACAGTAATTGCCAGCATAGACCTAGGACAAGGCTTTCGAAGAAGCAGCTTTAGAAATAATAAAATCTTATATCAAGAAAGCGATTCCTTTCAAGTATTTTGGTACTAAAGAAACTTTGGTTCGAATACTTGTAGAGACTTTTATGAGTTACTGTAACTTTTTGGTATCATTTTTCCTTTTTTTTTTGGGAGGGGGCATTAAACGTTTATACCATGTTAACTGCAGATGTGTGTGTATGGTTCTTGAGCTTGTGAATAGATACAATGTGCCTGAAACGGAATAATAGGCATCTCTTTTCATGAAAAATAGAAATTATTTATGTGCATTTGAGAGGACTTAGGGAAAATAGAATTGCCCCAACTCTATATTTACTGGTGGAAAAACTAAGAGGCATAAATGCCGCAGAAACCATTTATTTAGCTTGAAATTTGAATTTGCTTTCCTTAGATATGGTGATAGTATGAAATCAGAAACTTGAAAAAAGGAGGCCTCGTGTTTCCTCTGAGGTGGAATTTGAATAACTTTAGGGCAGATGGTGTGTAGTTTTTATCTCCATTTGCAAGGAATAGAAAGAGAGAGAAATCAATTCAACGTTGTGATTGTTCGGGAGATCGACGTCTTAACGTGATTTCCTGAGGTCAGTTGATTTCTGAAGCAATATCTCTAGATCAAGATCTGGATGCTTACCTAGCTCAGCGGATCCATTGTTCATGCGGTAGCGTAGTGCAACTGTATAAGGGAAGCCTTTCTATTAGTAAAGTAATGGGAAAATTCCAAAAAGAAAAAGGCCTCAACTGGTGTGCAAGAATGCACTTTTGTCTGCCCTTTACTACTAATGGGTCCCATGGTTCCCATGCCGTTGTTTCCCAGTCCTTCCGTTTTAAGTTTTAGCTCCGACTCAAAGAAATAACTTCTAGAGAGTTTAGTGGATAAGATGGCTGCACTCCAGTTTACACCAAGTGAGGTGTAGCAGTGGGTGGGGAAGTAAAATAACTGTGAATTAGCTACTCGACTTGCTCGGGAAATAAATTAACAAAGGAATTAGAGGTGGAGCATGGGCAATTCATTCTGGTTTAATGTTTTAACCCCTCCCGATTTGTATGAAATGAGGAGTCATCGTTATTTACTTCCCTCCCGATTCAACAAAATATAAGAGAAGGTTATGTCCTGTCACCACGGGAAGTAAATCAATGACTCCCTGATAGCATTCTCGATAGTGGAAGAATATTGAATTAGCTCATTCTAGAGTTTTGCAATTAACTCTATTCAATAATCGAAAGAACAATACACATAATCAAAATAAAGATATGTGTTGGGTGAAATTAACATAATAAACGGTATATGGAATTGAATACATTAACAATATTCAAACAACGAATAAAAAGGGAAACTAACACTGAATTCCCGTTCAATCGTACAATGCACGTATCAAAACGAAGAACGTTGGAATTAGAATAAAAAGTCAATCAAGTTTGTCAAACAGTCAAGAAATCTTAACAAGGAATCAAATTACCTTGTTTAGATCACTACATAAAATTAAAAAAAGATCTTGTGAAGATCAAGAGTTCAAAAAAGAACAAAAGAGAGGGCTTTTTCCCCTCTCGGTTACCATCAAAGTGTCAACCAATTTAATGAAAAAATGAGTCTTAAGGGTCTATTTGTACTGGGTTCCAAATTAGGCAATTGACAAAAAACCAAACAAAGCCACATGCTGGGACATAGTCCAGTGCATTGCGTGGCTTTGAGTTAATGGGCCACTTGTTCTGTCTTTAGATTTCATTGCAGGGCGCTAGGGTTGACTCTTGAGTCTGAACTCTGTTTCTAGCAACTCCTTGAGTCTAAATTAAAGGTGTTAATCGGGCCGGGCTGACCCGCTAACAACCCGGTCCAGCCCGTTACTGTGCATATGTGTGCGGGTTGGGACGGGTTGGACGGGGGGCAGGCTAGTAATGTTAAGTTTTCGCCAAACGGGTACCCGAACCCGCCACAACCCGTTAAGGGCTTAACAGGTTCTTAACGGGCCTCAGCCCGCAAACCCGCCTAATTTTTTTTTTTTAAAAAAATTAAATCTGACCGTTGCCAACGGTCAAATTTCAAAAATGACCGTTGGCCAACGGCCAAATCTGTCAAAAACAACCAAAATTTGGTATTTCATTTATATTTTAGCCCCCCCCCCTTATAATTTGTAAATTGCAATTGAATCCTTTTAAAAATCATTATTCCTCACAATTATCTCTCAATTCTCTCTAATTATCTCTCAATTCTCTCTTGATAATATTCTCAATTGCTCATTATTTCAAGCTTTCAAGTTTCAACTTACAAGTTTCATACTTTCATTACAAAAGTATTATTATCATAAATTTCTAATTCAATTATTCAAGTGAAGTGTGACATCAATTATCAGGTTATCAAATATCAATTGAAGATTTGAAGTTTGAGTTTCTACTTTCTCGTTTCTATATCAAATTTAGTGCGGCATTCGGAATCCCGGTACACTCGTTCCATCCCTTTCTCTTTATTATTTAGAATTATTATTTGAATTTTTTGTTTTAAATTAGATAATGGATTTACTTAGAGCGGCCAAAAAAGCTTGCACTAGTAAAGGTGGTAGTAAGAAAAATTCCAAAAGAGTAAGAGGTGGTTCTTCTAGTAGTGCAACACATGTTTCTGAAAGTTCACCCGAAAACGTAAATGTAGATTATGAGCTACTTCAAGAAAATTTTGGTATTGATGATGATTTAGATGATATTCAATCACCCGATAATCTTGAAACACACCTACACCCGGTAATGCTAGTCAAAATATTAACGGTGGAAGTGTAAGTAAGCCTCCTTTGCCTATTAAGAAGAATAGAAGATTAAGAAGTAAGTGTTGGAATTTTTTTGATAGACTAGAAAATGAGAAAAATTATGTAAAATGTAAAATATGTAATGAAGTTTATAAACACGAGCCCGGTAAGAATGGGGGAACGGGTCAACTTCGTAGGCACATGGAAGAAATTCATCCTATTGATTGGGGAGTAGGCGATGAAGCTGGGCAACAAAAACTTAACCCGGTCACTGAGGGGTTAATGGGTAAATACGATATTAAAAAGATCGAGAAGAATTAGCTAAAATGATTGTTTTAGGTTGTTTACCTTTCAGTTTTGCTTCTTCACCATATCTTGTTACTTATATTCAAAGAATTTATAACCCTATGTTTAAAGGTATTCCTAGAAGTACTTGTAGATCTGATATCTTTAGGCTTTATGGACAATATCAGACATATATACGTTATTTGTTCGCTAGTCTTTCTTGTAAAGTTTCTCTTACTTCTGATATTGGTCGTGCTGTAAATGGAAATGATTATTTAACTGTTACATGTCATTGGATAGATGATAATTTTTGTATGCAAAAACGTATTATTGCTTTTAAATATGATGAAGATCAAAGTCATACCGGTGCATTTATAAGTGCTACTATCCATGAAGTTGCTTTATTTTATAATCTTTCTGAAAAAGTTTTGTGTATGTCATTTGATAATGCTTCTAACAACACTTCTGCTATTACATTACTAAAATTGCATCTACGCCCACCACTTCCTGAAATATTTCATATTAGATGTGCATGTCATATTTATAACTTGATTGTGAAGAGTGGCCTTGACTTATTTCACAATGACATCACTTTAGTTAGAAGAGCTGTTGGTGTAATTCAAGGAAATAATAGAAGTGCTAGATTAAATGCATTTAAGGAAAAATGTGTACACTATGGACTAAAACCAAGACTCATGCCTGAAGAAATAGTTACTAGGTGGAGTTATACTTATTTGTTCCTAAGATGTTGTTATAAATATAGAATTCCTATAACTGAAGTTGCTAATTCTCATTGTACCGATCCTAACCGTCTGTTAACATCTAAAAATTGGGATGTCATTCATGATGTTGTACAATTTTTACAAAAATTTTATGTGGCTACACTTGAGTTTTCTGGAGCTTATTATCCTACTATTGTAAATGGTTTAGTTCACATTGCTGAAATTTCTCTTTTACTACAAAGTTGAAGGCGAAAGAGGGATATACTAATGTTGTTGAAACCATGCTAGATAAGTTTAAAAAATATTGGTGCTATTTTAAACCCTACTATCAAAATGATAAAGGGCGCGACGAGGTAAATGAAGAGGAAGACCAAGAAATTGGAGATATAATAGTTTATGGTACCGATTATAATACCGGAAATCAAGCACCTCACATTGACATGGAAGAACTTACAAAGATGATGCAAAACATTTGATTTACTATTACTTCTTTTTTTTTTTTAACAATTGTTGTAAACTTTTAATTTGCAAGCTCAAATATTTAAAAAATCAAAAAAGAACTTGCAAATTAATTAGAAGTACTATATATTATTCAATAAAAATATCAAAGTTACTTAAATATTGTGAATTTTTTATATTGCATAATGTCTTATACTCTTATTCAATATTTTTTATATAGACTTATGCATTTATGTTAATATGTTTTATGTTTTAGACCTTTAGTTTGCAAATTTTAGACTTTTAGTTTGTTCTTTTAATTCTAACCCTTAAAAGTTCAATTCTAATCTTTAATTTTAACCCTTAAAAGTTTGAAAACACTTAAGTACTTAACTATCAATAACATTGAAAAAGAAAAATATAAGATAGTTAAAAATAAAATAAAAAAACGAAAACCCGACCCGCCCGAACCCGTACGGGCCCTATAGGACCCGAAAAATCCCAGCCCGCCACCAGCCCGTTAACTCCAGCCCGCTAACAACCCGCCCGTAACCCTAACGGGCTGACCATTTTTGTGTCCAGCCCGTCCCAGCCCGCCCGATAAACACCTTTAGTCTAAATTGCCTCCATATGCTCTTTCAATGATGTCACAAGCACATTGAAGTACCTATGAGATATTTTCAAGTCTTTTAGCTCACCTTCAGTAAAAAAGCACTTAATTGTAATTTGTAGACCAACTAGCTTCTCTTAAAGTTTCTTAGCATGTGACCTTGTCATAGGATGCCGGGGTGGCTTCTTAGCAGCTATGCGGCGTGTTGGTGAGCTCTTGGGGCAGTATCACTCACTACCTTGGCCTTCTAGTTGCTCTGTTTCCCTAAGCAGGGCATAATGTTTATTTATCCCTAGACTATTTGACTGTAATTCATCTAAACCTCAAACTAAAGTAAAGAGTTCTGTTAACGTGTTCAGTAAATGCTAGTAATTGATCCTAATGCTCTCTCACAACATTTGTAATTTTCTGGTTATTAATTGAGATAATAGAAATCTTCCCAAAGCTTTAAGTTTGATAGATCAGAATAGGAATGCTGACAAATTTTCTCAGGAACTCGCTATGCAATTATTGGTTTATTTTATAGTTTGTTGAGGTGCAGGCCTCATATACAAAAGTTCCAAATACTGGGAATGTTCATTGATAAGTGGTTGAAAAGTTGGAAGATATGATATAAGATGTGAACAATTTTTCTGCAATAGCAATTATAAATATATACGAGCATATCTTTTTCTTTTGTTTTTGGTAATGATGTGTTCGGGTGAGCTTGCGCTTACCTCAACTATTTCACTTGGTACTTGCTGCCTCCCATCAATATTGTAACGGATAACTCTTCCACCCAAGGAGCATCGCCTAGCATATAATCTTCTGGGAACTATAGTCTTGCATGGTTTTCATCCATTTCATTGACTCCTAGGTCACACGTGGGTAAGTATAAATCCTTATAAGTGTAACTTTTGCTTAAATCCTTGTGAAAGGAAAGTATAATTGGGGACACTATGTCCTCAGTCATCCTTATTAACAGTATGTATATCTTTATAGTATGTGACTCCTTATCGAAACCGATCACTCGTATAATTTCAGGGAAAATTTTACAAGGAAATAGAATGTAAGTAAGACACGAGTAGGAATAGAGATAATAGAAGCAAGACCTGATTGAAATGCTTATTGTTTGTTTCCAGTTTGCTTATGTGGCCCCACTGATTTTCCTTTGCTTTTCTTTTACGAGTAATTTGATGTTGATAGATCATTCAGTTTTGCCTATTCCTTTTATGTCTGAGATTTTTAGAGAGTCAAATTAACCAATTCTGTATTGAAACTGGACATTTTAGCTCATTTTCATAGATAATGATGATGTGCACTTCAAAATGTGTCAAAACAGCCATTGAGACTCTCAAAAAACATATTGTGTCACATAAAGGGCTTGATGGATCTACTTCAATATTTTAATTTAGATAGTTTTTTTCTTCAATACTATTTGATACTATGTCAATCAGTCAATTAACTATGCACAATCCAAATCCAGCCGGCGTCGGCTATTTGTATCCGTTGTATCTATTCCACTCTACTCATTCAGTAGTGGATCCATCAAAGTTAGACTAATTTTACGCTGACCGTAACCTACTGCATCCCGCCCCATTTATTCGGGTTTGGCGTTGGCCATGTGTCACGACCCGGAATTCCCACCCTCGGGAGTCGTGATGGCGCCTACTGATGAGAGCTAGGCAAGCCAACCCTTAACTACCTTTTTTATTAACAAATTACTTCTTTTAACAGTTATCAGTAATATCATGAAAACAACAGAATTAAATAAATATGTGGAAGACTTAAATTAAAGAAACTGAACAATAATGCGAAAATCAACATGTGCCTCTACCCAAGAACTGGTGTCACATTACTCACGAACTTCTAAGAGTACTAAATACAACCGTTTGAAAGAGAAATATAAACTGTTTGTCTCGAATACATGAGATAACAGACTGAAATAAAGATAGAGGAGACGCCGGGCCTGCGGACGCTTGCAAGGCTACCTCGGTGTCTCACTGGACTGAAAGCTGGCTCCCGCGCTACTACTGCTGTCCAAGACCTGGATCTGTGCAAAAGAGTACAGAGTGTAGTATCAGCACAACCGACCCCATGTGCTGGTAAGTGTCTGGCCTAACCCCGGCGAGGTAGTGACGAGGCTAGGACCAGACTCCAGATAAACCTGTGCAGTTATATACTATATGGCGGAAAAGTAAACAGGTAATAAGCAATCAAAGCTGGGAAAGGGGAACATGCTCCGGAGGTAGCAGATAAAACAGAATATCAAAGAATAGTAAGGAAACTACAATTTAACTTCTAACACGGATAAAGAGAAATAAGGCAACTTTCACTTTCAGTTTCATCTTGTTGCAGGCGTGCAACCCGATCCCATTTCTCATATCTTGTGGTAGGCGTACCACCCGCTCCCATTTCAGTATATCTTGTGGTAGGCGTATCACCCGCTCCCATTTCATCATATCTCGTGGTAGGCGTACCACCCGCTCCCATTTCATCATATCTCGTGGTAGGCGTACCACCCGCTCCCATTTCATTATATCTTGTGGTAGGCGTACTACCCGCTCCCATTTCATTCCCATTTCATTATATCTCGTGGTAGGCGTACCACCCGCTCCCTTTTACATTTCATCACACAATCACAAGAAATCCCGGTAAGGGAACATAAATAATATAATAACTTCCCGGCAAGGGAACACAACAATATTATAATTTTTCCGGCAAGGGAACAACAATATTGAATTAGTCATCCCGGCAAGGGAGAATCAGCTATAACCAATCTCAACTCAACTTGTACTCAGTTCAATTATTGAAAATGCTCAGTCATCGAAGATCATTAAGTAAAGCACCCAAGTGTCATTTAAGAACACAACAACTTTCAATTTAAGACTCACGGTCATGCTTGACACCAACGTATAGATACTCGTCACCATGCCTATACGTCGTACTCAACAAGAAGCAAGTAGCAAGTATGACTCAACTCCTAATCCCTCAAGCTAGGGTTAGACCAAACACTTACCTCGATGCCTTGATCACCACTCAAGTCTCAACTATAGCTTTACCCCTTGATTCCACCACCAATCCGCTCGAATCTAGTCACAAGTTACTTAATTACATCAATAAGTGCTAAATGAATCAACCCCAATGCATGAAAATGAGTTTTCTAAAGTTTTACCCAAAAGTCAGAAATCACCCCCCGGGCCCATGTGGTCGAAACCCGAGGTTCGAACCAAAACCCGATTACCCATTCCCGCACGAATCCAAATATATAATTTGTTTTGAAATCAGACCTCAAATTGAGGTCCAAATCCACAATTTTAGAAAACCTATGTTCTACTCAAAACACCCAATTTCCTCGTGAAAATCTTTGATTTGAAGTTGAAATCATGTTAAAAGATGTTAAGGAGTGAAGAAAATGAGTTAGAAATCACTTACCAACGTTTTGGAGAAGAAAAGTTGTTTGAAAAATTGCCTCTTATGTTTTGAGGTTTTGAAAAGTGAAAAATAACTGAAATTCCCATTTATTTATACCCCTCTCAGACCCCCAGTGCGGACCGCATCAAATGGACTGCGGCCGCACAGCCTCCACCGCGGACCGCATAAAGGCGACCGCGGCCGCGCTGGCCCCTCCCTGAAGACCTGCAGCTGAGCACCCTGTGCGGACCGCACAAAGGCGACTGCGACCGCACAACTTCCACCGCGAACCGCACAAAGGCGACCGCGGCCGCGCTGGTCCCTGCGCGGTCGCACACGATTTCTTGCGGACCGCACTAGAGGGTTCAGAGACTGTGGCTTCCTGAACCCGCAACACCTGACTTTCTAAGCCTAAGGCATCCCGGAACCTACTCGAAACTCACCCGAGTCCTCGAAACTCCAACCCAAGTATACACACAACCTCAAAAAAATCCTACGGACATATTCGTGTAATCAAATTACCAAAATAACATCACGAGCATCGAATTAAACCTCGAGATCACTGAAATTTCTCAAAACTCTTTTAAACATCAAATTTCTCAATTAAGGTCCGGATCGCGTCAAACGACGTCCGTTTTTAACCAAATTTCACAGGAATGACTCAAGTCATATATAAGACCTGTACCGGGCGCCGGAACCAAAATACGGGTCCGATACCATTGCTTTCTAATCAGTTTTCATTTCAAATTTCCTTAATCAATTTCTGGAAACAATTTCACTTAAAAATTCATTTCTCGGGCTTGGGACCTCGGAATTTGATTCCGGACATACGCCCGAGTCCCATATTTTCCTACGAACCCTCCGGGACCGTCAAATCACGGGTCCGGGTCCGTTTACCCAAAATATTGACCGAAGTCAAATTTATTCATTTTAAAGTCAAGACTTAACATTTTTTCCACAGAATTTCATATTTAAGCTTTCTGGCTACGCGCCCGGACTGCGCACGCAAATCGAAGCGACTCTAAATGAGATTTTCAAGGCCTCGGAAGCACATAATGGGTAAGAAAACCGGTGATGACCCTTTGGGTCGTCACACCATGCTTTGCACTTAAGTGAGTTAATACTTTATGTTCAGAGGCAGATCCGAGATGTGAACTTTATGGGTTCGGGATGACACTGATCATTTGAGTTATCTCCTTACTTTATAGCAGTTATTGCTCCGGTTCCAGAAGGTATAGCTCTCGCCTCAGCTTTTTCTTTGAAATCGGAGACTGATCCAATTTCCTACTGAGATAGGCAAGCGGAGGGAGAACTAGACGTATCTTGCTAGGCAAAGACAAGTTAGAATGGATAGCTCGCGAGTGGGATTTTTGAAATGTAATATTTATTCATATTTAGTAGATTTCGTTACACATATATAGGAGTTATAGGGTTCAACCGAACCTGTAGCTTTAGTTGTACATCCGCCCTCTGCTTTTGATACTTCAAAAAAGAATCTCTCTTTATAATCTTATCCTGCATGTTGAGTGTTCCTTCAGCAGTCAACTGTGCGTGCTTTATAATATCAAGATGAAACTGAAGTAGTGGTTCATTGTTTGCTGCTGTGTATGTTTTTGATTCTACATTGACCATAGAAATATTTGTTTGTTGGGAATACTTACCAGTTAAGTGGCAGGTATACTTGTTTGATTCTACTATATGAGAATTGTCCAAGAATGTGCTGAATTCTAGAATTTTGTGTTTGTGCATTTCATTCATAAATGTCTTGTCTCCTATTTCGGCATAGTTTTTTAAAAAACATTGGGAATTTGGCGAATTGGTAGGGCCAAGAGCTATGTTGCGCGGACTCTCCAAAATGATGCCTCACCCATGTCGGATCCTCCAAAAATACACTATTTTTGGAGGAATCGACACGCACCCGACAACATTTTCGGAGAGTCCGAGTAACATAGGCCAAGAGTGTACTTGGTTTTTTTACATAGTGCAAATTCAAGTCAAATTTTTTTTTTTCCGCTTCACTTAGTTGTTCTTTCATCACCATATCTCTTTCATGATCCTTCTAGCTAGCAGTTGCTATATATGATCACAACTTCATTGGAACTAAACGATCTCCAAAATTTTCTATTTGTGAAGCTCCAGAAAGAGTTCAGCAGTGACATTGAGATGGCCAATTCTGCTCTTCGGGGTCTCACAGTAAATTCATCTTGTGGCCACTCTGATCTTACTCAACTATTTCGGCTCGCTGCCCATGAAGCAAAGAAATCACGTGCTCAAAATCGGATACTCCGGGTGGTAAGTTTTTCCATGTTATAACACAAATGTTTTGTTGCCTTTCATTTTCTCTGCTGGGTAACCATTTTCATGTTAAAACACAAATGTATTTAGTAGGCTCCCATATTTCACTGTTAACATATCCTTAATAGTGAGTTTGAATGGTTAAAGCGTCAACTGAGTTTTTGCTTTATAGTCTCTTCCTGAATTTCTGCTGGTGCATGCTTAACTGGGCTTATGCTACAAATGTGACTATTTTAAAAGAGAGCAGTTTCTTTGAAGCCAGATACTCACTCTATCCTTCATTCCTTCTCCTTTTATGAAAGCCACATTTCAAAACTAAAAATGTAGCTGGCACATACGGTGCTTCGTCAAATATCATCAATTCATGCATGGAACAGACAATGAACTGCTTGATTGTAATGCTGTAGAGATACATCACTTGAATGCAAATTTTCATCTAGCTATTCTCTAGCTTATTTTCTGTCAAGTAACCATATATATAATTTTTTCGAGTGTAGATGGGGCAAAAAGTTCCAGATTAGCTTGTCTTGGTGCCACTGATTTGTCCATTTTATTCATTAACTCCAGTCATTGTTTTCTACCAAAACATTCTTATATTTGAAAGAACTCTAGCAGTGAACATCTAATTGCTTCTGGGTTGTTGACGAGTCAAGAGCGACCGGCTGCTGATATTTCTGGGATTTATTGGAATCTGGATTCAAAAGGTAAAACCAAAGAAAAAGAGAACCAAAGAAAAAGAGAAGCCCCCCCCGGCTTGTAAGCTTATCCATCAAATCGTACAGTCAAGGTTGATGACATGGCATTTTCTTCTCTTTGGCTCAACCTTTGGGATGACCATTAATGTGGTACTCCACAAAGCAAAGAGAAAGGGGAGAGTTGAGTTCTGAAATGTGTTGAAAGCAGGAATCATGCATAAAAAATTAAAAACTGAGAAATAGAGAACCCTCTGGAGTCTGGTCTATGTGGCTTTAGCAGGCTGTTTTTCAACCTTGGCTGAATATATCATTGTGTGCTTCAGAAATCTGTTTAGATTCTGATTGGTGGAGAGACAGGAAAAGGCTAGGACAACACAGCAGTTTTGCTTATGAAATGGCACTCTTGGTGGACCTGTCTCCTTTCTTGGACAGCAAGATGTAAGGATGTGAGATATTCTATAGAATTATCTGGGCCACTTCACTTTATACATGTCAGTCCTTGACATTGCTTTACTGGTCATTTGCTTAATTAGTAATTAGTATGGGTGTCAAATAGGCGGGTTGGGCCGAATTTGGCTACTTAACACAGGTTAAGTCACTGCACAAGTCATGACTCAACCCAACCAAAGTTTGCTTGGATCTTTGGGCTAAAAATTGGGCCACAAACCAACCCCAGTTCAAACTCATTTTTTCATTTGCTTGTTTGTTATTTAATATTTTGTTTAACTCCAAATCAAACGAGAAGCAACTTTTCTTTTCTTCAAAGAAGTGTGTGAAAGTGTAGAGAAAGAAATATACCTAACACGACCGAACCAACCAAAAATTTTATGCTATTTTTTGGTTGTGCCCAAATTGACCCATCTACGAATTTATTTTCAACCTAGACCGGTTGGAAGGGTTACACTTATATGTGTGAAATTTGACCACCCTAGTAGTAAGTAATGGTCTAGGAGTTACTGCGCCCACGCAAAATGGAAGTTCATGTAAGCCTCATGGATTAAGATATAAGTTCTATGTTTCTTACATAGAGTTGGATCGGGGAACATGTATATATAACATGTATATATTTTCCAGGAATAGTTGAGAAAAGCTGTAGAGAAGTGTCAAAATAGGCTGCATGTGCCCTTTTGGTTAAATAAAATGGGATAGTACTTATTTGTAAAAAAAGAGAGGAAAATGGTATGTGTTAAAACTCTCTATTAGGCAGCAGAGAAAAGGGACATTTGATTTGGGGCAGAGGAAGTGCCATTCATGAGGTGGTATAGGAGTTGCCACTTGTTGTCAACTCGTCCAGGTGATTACAGTGCTCAAGTACTCTTTCTAGAAGTTACTTTCTAGTTTGGACTTTGGATGCGAGACTTCTATTGATTACTTTCCATCTAGTACCTTCCTTCTTATAAATACATGTAATTACAACTTTTCAACTTACTATTGTTATTGTTGTTATATTATATGACTTTTTATTTTCTTAAACAAAACTATTTTACAAATCATCCTTACTGCATAGCAACCTTATAAATGCTTTCCCTTGATCTCCCTCTGACAGGTAAGGCTTTGACATGAATCCCTGCTTCATTATTGTTTTGGGGGACATCGTTTACCTTTAGCTTCTTGTCTGACATGTCTCTTGTACACGGGAGTAACCCTTCTTTGTTCATATGAAACGAAAAAAAATAAAGAAGAGGTGAAGTGAAGGAAGTCACATGATATAAATAGATATTTATTGTTCTTGTTTTTGCTTTTTCTCTCTTTACTTGTTTCCAAAATGAAGGGGTTATAGGATGTTAACATCATTTCACTAGATTCAGCTTACTATATAGAAGTTGTTTCCCCCCTTTTTCAACGTAAGAGATCCATTCTTTATTGTAATGAAAGAGTATATCATGAAATGGACTGGAACAATAATCTTAACTATTTTCACTTGATTAACCATTTATATGGATTTTATATGGTTCCTTTGCAAGTTGCCAATCACAAATGAAGTTGGCATCTCAAAAAAGTGCTGCTTCAAGTACATACGATGCCCTTTTGCACCTACGCTATCCTGCTGCAAACATTGTGCACTGTGATGGCCTCATGCTAGTAATAATCAGGATATTATAATTTTTGCGATTTCAAGTAACTCTGCCTAGTTCAAACAAAAGAAAAAAAGGGAAAAAGTAAACCAGCCTAGTGAGGTGACAGAATATCCGACAGTACATTAAAGTTGAGAACGAGATGCCTCTGTGGGTCTTCTGAACCTTAGTTGATAGTTAATATCCTCTCACTATGCTCTATGGGAGTGCTTGCTATAACCATCTTTTAGTGTTTAAAATGATATTTGCCTTCTGAGTAGCTATTTAGATGTACATTTCACGAGAAGCATCTCATTCATGCTTCTCTTCAATATATGCAGATACTCCTATATTGCAGGTCGTCAATACCACCACAGCATCAATGGCCTGCTACTCAGAAGCTTTTCACTTTGGATGTAGTTTACCTTCACGACAAGCCTGGACCTGACAATTGTCCTCAGAAGGTGTATGATGCCCTTGTGGAGGCCCTTGAACTTGTCAGCGAATATGAGGCATACATATTTGAGAGTGGTCAGGGGCTCACTCGTGTCCTCTTCCGTCATATCTGCACACTTCTATCCCATCCTCAGCAACGTTGTTGTCAAGATGACATTGACATACCCAAGTCCCTCGCAAAGAAGTCACCTGTGGCTGATCCAGCACCAGTTGATGAAAACACCGTTGTTTCCAGCCAATAAATACAGAACACAAACATTTGAATCATCAGACTTTCGGGGAACTGCTTCTCATTTTCCATCTTGTTTTCCTGTCTAGAATGCAGCCCCCATTTGTTGATAACACTTTAAAGTTAATTTTAGAGGTTTTAATGGATTGTATAAACGTATCACTGTATCAGGATTGCTAAGCATTATCTGCTTCCCCTTTTTGCCTTCTGCATTTGCTGTGTACGTACATGTATGTCTTGGAATATCCTGCTAGAGATGTTCTATTCTAGAATTCTAGGTCCTTAAAAAAACATTATTTGCTTGTTAATCACGAAACTAGGGCGTCGACTGAAATTTCCTCATATCCTACAATGATAAGAAGAAGCATTCAAGATGAATTTAACTGATTAACATGTCTGAAGTGTAAGGCGTATAAGGAAGTATGGAAAATTGAATAAACCATTCATTGGTCAAGCAATCTTGAATATCAAATTTTCATTGGTCATCTCTAATTATGCTGCCAATCTCCTGAAATCATCTTCATTTTTTAGCTTTAAAATAACTTACAAACTATCATTTATTTGATTTGGTGAGTAATAACTCAAAAGCTTAACTCAAAACAGCATCTTCGAGAAAAACTGTATCATATGTTAGCTTAAATGTGCAGCTTGTTCATGGCCTACTCATGCTTGGCCTATATTATATGCTCGAAAAATTTGAAAAGGAAAAAGGTGAATTCTTAGAGGATAAGTGCTGATAGAAGATTGAATTCCCAAATTATGTGCTGCCAAATCCATTCCATTAGTTTTTTTTTTAAATTTTTTTTATGCCAGTTACTCTGCTCCTTATCCCTTAGCAGCTAGACCTTAGCATAGTTATTATTTGTGGATTCTATTAAATTAAGACGATACAGAGTGACATACTCTTAATATATCTATTTTAATATGTCATGGGATATTCAGTTGAGGAATATTTATCCTTCTTTCTTCTTCTGAATAATATTAATTCCTGTTTGGTTATGATGAAGTTGAGGCATTGACTGGATCACTTTCTCTATATCTCAAGGATAAGAAGAAGCATATTCAAGATAATTTTTTCTTGATAAGCTACCTGAAGTATGAAGAAGACAATTATTGAGAAAATTGAACCGATCATAATCTATAGTCAAACAAGTTTTTTAATATGATATTACAACTACTAATTCTGCTTAGGCACTATGTTCGAAATGTCAAAGGTCCCCTCTTTTTGGATAGACTCATTGAGTCATATCTCCCATTATAATGCCTCTCTCCACGAATCACCTTCATTTCCCTTCTTTGTTTCACCTTTAATTTCCAACTACAAATGATTTAATATGGAGCATAATAATTCGCAATTTTAATTGGAGTCGTCAACTCAATGATAATAATCTCATTAGTTAGCTACTACTTATCAACTATGTGTGGGCAGCTTGTTCATAGCCTACTCATCCACACCTGAAACTATTTGTTAATTAAGAAAAAAATACAATAAAAACATACAACCTATTATACCACACCGTGAAGTCTGAGGAGGGTAGTGTGTACGCAGACCTTACCCCTACCTTGTGAGGATAGAGAGGCTGTTTCCAATAGACCCTCGGCTCAGGAAAGCATAAACACCATATTAACGAAAATATAGACAAGAAGGGACAATACCAAAAAGCGATACAAAAGTAGAATAAAAACAACAAGGCAGTAAGGTCAGGAGCGTATGCAGAATTTTTTGCAAGCGGTGTCGATATTTAAAGAAGTGAACAAATGAACAAATATAATAACAACTCCATATTAAAAAAAAAGATTCAAATTATAATAATAAAACACAATATAACTACACCACAATAACTTTCCTCAACGAGTTTTCACTTTTTGAAATATTTTCATAAAACTTCATTATAGTACTAAATATATTTTTTTAATATAAGGCATTACAAAACTACCAAATTTAAATAAGTTTCGAGGAACCTAAAATAATTCATTCAATAATCTGCTCATTGAAACTAAAGAGCAATAATGTAATATTAGAAGTCAAGGCTTTGAGCTCTAAAAAGATGAATATAGAATTGTTGAGAACCGGACACGTAACCTCCCACTCAAAACTTAGTTGCTTAACCAATGGACCAAGGATCGGTTATTGGCAAGTGGTGGCATCTCATGGATACTTAGAAATTTCCAATATTATAATATTTAATAAAAATGTATATTTGACAGAACTTTATGATGTACACTACGGTGTGTCCGCCCTCGAAAAGAGGTGGATCTAGAATTTCTAATACATGGGTGCACTACAAAAAAAAGAGACAAATATGTATCCAGTAGGAATTAATCGTTATACCTCTTGGTAAATAACACAACCTTCAACCAAGTGCACCACTCAACCTTCTTGGAACATGATGCCAACAGTTAATATTTTATCAATTTTAAAAAATATGTACATAAAATATCTAATTTTAATGAGAGACCATGGGTTCA
Organism: Nicotiana sylvestris; assembly: GCF_000393655.2. NCBI lineage: Eukaryota > Viridiplantae > Streptophyta > Magnoliopsida > Solanales > Solanaceae > Nicotiana > Nicotiana sylvestris. Next base: position 168,771,755 of record NC_091064.1, on the reverse strand, counting down.
TGTGCCCCATAATTAAGCGTATAAATCCGCCCCTGTCCCTGAGTAAGGTGATCAACAATGAAAGAAAATAACATTAGTCATAAAAACCTACTACCAACAGAAAGTGAGACTGTTTGCAAATACTACTGTTATGAACACTTTAGACTACCTACTCTACTACCCTAATCCTCGACCTCCATACCTTCCTATCAAGGGTCATGTCCTCGGTCAGCTGAAGCTGCGCAATGTCTTGCTTAATCACCTCTCCCCACCTCTTCTTTGGCCTACCTCTACCTTGCCGTATTCCCTCCAATGTCAACCTCTCACACCTACTCACCGGGGCGTCTATGCTCCTCCTCGTCACATGACCAAACCACCTAAGCCGCGCTTCCCGCATCTTGTCCTCAATAGAGGCCACATCCACCTTGTCGCGAATTACCTTATTTTTGATCCTATCTAGCCCGGTGTGCTCGTACATCCATCTCAACATCCTTATCTCTGCTACCTTCATCTTCTGTACATGAGTGATCTTGACTGGCCAACACTCAGCCCATACAATATCGTTGGTCTGACCACCACTCTGTAGAACTTACCCTTAAATTTTGGTGGTACCTTTTTGTCACACAAAACACCGGAAGCGAGTCTCCATTTCATCCATCCCGCCCCAATACGATGTGTCACATCTTCATCAATCTCCCCATCTCCCTAAATAATAGACCCAGGGTACTTAAAACTCCATCTCCTAGGGATGACTTGTGAGTCCAGCCTCATCTCTCCTTCCCCTGCTTAAGTCTCGCCACTGAACTTACACTCCAAATGTTCTGTCTTGGTCCTGCTCAACTTGAAACGTTTAGATTCCAGGGTCTGCTTAATTAAGAAAAAATAGAAAAAGAATAATAGGAGGATTATATGAAACTGCCATTAGGTTATAGGGACGAGGTGGATTATCTCGATATAAATTTTGGGTTTAAATTTATCCTGTGTTGGCCGAAAGTATTAGCTAGAATCGATATTATTTTTATTGAAGGTGCGATAAGCAGGGGCGAAGCTATACCATTCTAATTGACTACGAGAAAATTACTCTCTGTATATAAGTTAAATATTAAGTTATAAAGGTATATAACATATATTGAACACTCTTTGTCGTAGAGTTTTTTCACCTTTTTAAAGTTTGAACACCCTTGGAAAAATTTCTAGTTTCGCCACTGACGATAAGTTATCCAGATTATAGTCCTGGTTTTAATTCCAGGATCATATAATCGTGGAATGTCCTAATTTTGAACTAAACAGCCCATATTGTTGGTAGAATTGGAACTTTGATCAGTTGCAGCTAACCATGATGTCAATGTACTGGGAATTCTAACAAAGAACAAAAAAGAGGAATGAATTCCACTTCCATATGACAATATGCGTTTCGAATTGAGTTTTATGTTCTCATATTTTGATTTTTGACTGTACAAGTTTAAAAATAAATCTTTACGAAATTTGAATAATTTCTACATTTCGTTTGACGTTTATTTGCAGGTTCTTGCAGATCGATATCTCAATTTTAAACTAATTCATTTATCTCAAGTGTAATATCCTACCAGAGATGTTATTCTAATATTCCAGGTTCTTAACTAAACATTATTTGGTTGATAGTCATGAAACGAAGGCATCGACTGAAATTTCCTCATATCCCACAATGATAAGAAGAAGCATTCAAGATTAAATTAATTGATAACAATAACACGTCCGAAGTGTAACACGTATAAGGAAGTATATTAAATTGACATGCCATTCATTATTCATGATAAGTCATGCGTCTTTATTTTGATGATTTAACAATCTTCGTGAGAGAACCAGATAAAGAATCTGATACAATTTATTCCTTAGCGTTCAGAGCAACTAATCAAATGTCTGGTTCAAATCATAATGAAATCAGATAAGGGAACAATATAGGGAACAAATAGGGATTAGGTTCTTTGGTCACAATACAAGTCAACTTTACAATTGTTAAACTGCTATATTGGCAACAGTACAACAACACTGTTGAAGTGTGTAGTGTACTGGACACTCCATTGCATCATCTTTGATGACCTCACACACACATATTATCAATATGAGGCAAGAAATTTCATTTACAAAGCCACCACCTCTCTCAAGAACAAAGCTGTTGCAACCCCAATGACTAGATCTAGAGATTGAAGATATCTTAAGTCCTTAGGTTTGCTGGGTCTTTATTATTTTGTTCGTCATTTGTAATCCTACACTATTTTCAAGAAGTGTCTTTGTAGGATAGATTTAAACCACTGTTTGATTTAGTTTCTTGACTAGAGTTAGTCAAGGTTTGTTGCTTTGTAATAAATAATTGCAAAGGGCTTACGATAGAGTTATTGTACGGAGTGAGAGATTAAAGTTTAATTCCTAGATTGCAATAGGTTGTAATCAGAAGTTTGCTCGGTTTAGTAGAGTTAAAATCCTACTAGAGTAAGTCGTGGTTTTTAGTCCCTTGAGCAAAGAATTTTTCACGTAAATATCTTGTGTTCTTTATTTACTGCCGATTTACCGTGGGAATAGATAGAGAACCTAGTTCCCTATACTGTTTGGTTTTACTGTCTGTTGCTTACTGTGAAATCTGGTAGAGAACCTAGTTCTCTATACAGTTTGGTTAACACCTAGAAAGGATCAACATGGTTACTCCACCAAACTTTGAAGTAGGACAATCAACTTACAGACCACCAAGATTCAATGACCAATACTATGGCTGGTGGAAGACGAGGATGCATGATTTTATCATGGCAGAAGATTCAGAGCTCTGGGATGTTATCTGTGATAAACCCTTCATCCCCAAGAAGACCATTGGTTAGGGATTAATTACAGTTCCAAAGAAAAGGAATGAATATAATGATGCCGATCGGAAGTCCATCGAGAAAAACTTCAAGGCAAAGAAGATCCTCGTTTGTGGCATTATTTATGACCAAACGAGTACAACCGCATCTCAGTCTGTCAATCTGCCAAGGAGATCTAGGAGGCTCTCCAAATTTCACACGAGGGAACCACTCAAGTCAAGCAGTCAAAAATCGACATGCTTACCACTAAATATGAACTCTTCAAGATAAAAAGAGGATAAAACATGTATACTCGTTTTACTTCCATCATCAATGAGCTTCACTCCCTTGGAGAAATTATCCCAAAGAACAAACTGGTAAGTACAATACTCAGTGTGTTACCAGGTTCCTGGGAGAGCAAAGTTAATGCTATCATAGAAGCCAAGGATCTGCAAAAGTTAACCATTGATGAATTCATTGGAAATCTGAAAACCTATGAGATGAAAAAGAAGAAGGATCTTGAACGAAGTGAACCCAAAAAAGGAGAAGAACCTGGTCCTCAAGGCAGAAAATAGTGACTGAAGTGGTAATGATGCTGACATGGTCCATCTTACTCGGAGATTCCAAAAAATGGTTCGTAAAAAGGGAGGAATCCCCAAGAAAGGCTACTCTAGGAGAAATACCAAAGGGTATGACCGTTGTCACAAATGCTAAAAGTCGAGACATTTCATCAAAGAGTGTCCTCTTCACAAGCTGGAGCACAACAAACACAATGCGGACAAGGCTGTTAAGAGGAATCTAGTCCCGGACAGGAAGTTCAAGAGAAGAGATGCAGCTGATAATGTTGTAAAGCAAGCTCTGGCTGTTGGGGGAGATTTCTCTAGTGAATCTGAGGGTGATGATGAACTCCATGATGGCCGTTGAAAGCGCAGCTGCAGAGTATGACTCCATATTTACACTAATGGCAAAATCTGATGAGGATGAAGATAATGATGACGATGAGGTAAACTTTCTGGACATTCAAAGAAATTTGAAGTCTTATTCTAAAAAGAAGCTGGTATCTTTAGCTAATATTTTAATTGATGCTTACCACAACTTCATTAATGGTAAAAATATTTAACTGAGGAAATCAGAGAGTTAGAACAAGAGAGATGATCTGGTGGTTGTAGTAGTAGATTTGAAGCAAATAGTGGATGAAACAAAGAAAGAAAATATACTTTTAAAAAACTCAATGGAAAAATGTATGAACTCTTCTAAAGGAAAGAAAGTGGTAAATGAGGCATACCTTAACTTGAAAATGAATTCAAAGATGTAAAATTGAGTCTTGTTGCTGAATTTAAAAACAAAAAATAGACAACTCCAGGAAGATTTAAGCAGGGTTAAAAATGATCTAGATAAATATCTGAAGTGGACATGGTCTTCTGATACAATCACTTCTATGTATAAAAGTAATGGGGAAAACATGCAAGGAATCAGGTTCCATAAGAAAATAGCTCCATATAATCCACATAGCAAGTATGTTACTGTACTTGATAACTATCTTTGCTCACTGTGGTAAAACTGGTAATTTCAAAGATTCCTGTAAAGTAAAGTTTCAGTCACAACAAAAAAACAAAGTTTTTGTTAAAAAGGTATCTACTACTAAGGAACCTGATTCTCTGAAAAAGAAATGTGTGATGCCTGTATGGACAAAAAGAAGTTTGATTCGCTCTTTCCCTCATTACAAGGGACCCAAACTTGTTTGGGTTCCTAAGTATAATCTTTTATTCTCTTGTGCGGGAAATAGTGAAGGGAAGCAGTAAAAAATGGTACATGAATAGTGGCTGTTCTAAACACATGACTAGAAGAATAGATGATTTCCTTTCACTCAAGGATCTGCAAGGTGGGAGTGTTTTCTTTGGAAATGGCAAAAAGAGATATATTTTAAAAGTGACAAAGATTCACATGATAAGGATGATCAGGATGGAGATTATTCAAAGGTCCCTAGAGAGGTTATTGGTATGGAAAATGGGAAGGCTGTTCTAATAAGTCAAGTCAAGGAGACCAGTGAAGAAGATGTAGCAGAACCTCCAGCTGATTTGCAGGAACCTGATTCCTCCATCACAAAAACTGAAGCTGATAGAAAAGTTGTTGATGCTGTATTAGGCACTCCTGATGCAGAGCAAAGAAGTGGCATTTCATACTTCCATCTATTCTAATGATGGGTCACACCTGGAGGAACCTGGTCCCTCTCATCCTGAAACCAGATGTCTAATTGGAAACACAAAAGCTCACATCCTCTTAAAAATGTAATCACTCCTTTGGACTTCGGCATTCAAACTAGATCCAATGCAAGAAACATGTTTGCCTTCTCAGCCTTCTTGTCTCAAATTGAGCTAAAAATTATCAAGGAAGCATTGAAAGATGTTGTCTGGATTACTTTTATGCAAGAGAAACTTAATCAATTTTAGAGGAACAAAGTGTGGCACGTGGTTCCTCGGCCTTCAGATAGAAGAGTTATTAGAATCAGGTGGGTATTCAGAAATAAGCTTGATGAGTTTGGCAATATTACAAGAAATAAAGCCAGGCAGGTGGTTCAAGGGTATAATCAAGAAGAAAGAATTGACTATGATAAAACTTTTGCTCTAGTTGCAAAAATGCAAGCCATTAGAATTTTCATTACTTTTGCATCTCATATGGAATTCAAAACGTTCCAAATGGATATTAAGAGTGCATTTCTGAATGGATATTTGAAGGAGGAAGTTTTTACCAAAAAACCACCCGGTTTTGAGTGCAATGAATAGCCTGAACATGTCTTCAAGCTTGATAAGGCTTTATATGAATTGAAGTAGACCCCTCGTGCATGGTATGAAATATTGACCAGGTTGCTTCTAGAGAATGACTTCACTAGAGGAAAAATTGACAATACTCTATTTCTGAAGAAACAAGGAAGGAACCTATTGATTATGCAAGTCTATATCGATGACATCATTTTTGGTGCAACAAATGATTCCCTGTGTGAGGAGTTTGCAAAGCTTATGGGAAGCGAGTTTAAGATGAGCATGATGGGGAATTGAATTTTTTCCTTGGGCTACAAGTAAAGCAAACCTCCAAAGGAACTCTGATAAGTCAACATAAGTACATTAATGAGCCTTTGAAAAGATTTGAGATGGAGAGTTCAAAAACCATTGATATTCCCATTGATACTTCCACTCATCTTGACATGGATGAACCTGGTTCCCCTATAAATGAAATCATGTATCGGGGTATCATTAGATCTCTTTTGTACCTAACAGCTAGCAGACCTAACATTACATTTAGTGTTGGGTTATGTGCTAGATTTCAACCAAGTCCTAAAGAATCTCATTTGAAAGATACCAAACGAATTCTGAGGTATCTCAAAGGAACGTAGGACCTGGTCCTCTATTATCCCTTAGGTGATAATTTTGACTTAATAGGGTACGCTGATGCTAATTTTGCTGGTTAACTGGTGGATAGAAAGAGTAAATATGGAATGACACATTTTCTGGGGTCATGCTTGATTTTATGGGGTACAAAGAAACAAAACTATGTAGCCCTCTCTACTACAAAAACTGATATGTGGCGGCTGCTTTCTGTGGTGCCCAACTACTGTGGATCAAGAAACAACTAGAAGACTTTGTTGTACTCTCTGATTATATACTACTTTTGTATGACAACACAAGTTCTCTTAATATGGAAAAGAACCCAGTTCAACAAAGAGGACAAAGCACATTAATGTGCTACATTATTTCCTGAGGGACAATGTTGAAAAAGGACTCATCTGTATAAAGTTTTGCAAAAACAGAGGACCAGGTAGCAGATATCTTCACTAAAGCACTCAACAAAAATCATCTTGAAAGAAATCGTTTGGAGTTTGGCTTGATTAAGCTAAACCGAGAACCTGATCCTTCGATGATTGACTATTAAAGGATGGTAAAATGAATTGCTAAAAAGTATTTTCTGGCAAATTCTTACTCAATTCTATACCGTTACATGTAAACACGCATGGAAACTACAGGACAAACAAATGACTAATGACATTGCAAATTTTTGGAAGGATGATGCTCATATTTTCAAAATTGTCAAGGAACCTGGTTCTTATGACTCAGGTTAGTAGTTCCTCTTACACTCATATGCATTTTGAACTGCTATTGTGCCACATCATTAATTGCCTCAGCTTCTTGTCATACCTCTTAAACCTACCTCACTACCCATCCTTTTTTTCTCACCCCTTATTGTAACTGGTCTTTCTTTTCCCTCTAAATATCCTAAACCCTCTTTTTGTGTCTTCCCTCTCTCAAAATCAGCCATGTCTTCACCACAATCTGAGTCTCCCAAAGCCATTAAAGACATCTATGTTGTATCTCCGTCTCATGAAGCACAACCATATAGATTGGAGTGTTGGTTCCTGATATGGTGGGTGGTGTGCTTGTGTTTGGTGTTTTTGAAACTCAATTTGCTCAGGGGTTTAATCTGAATATTTTGTCAGCATCAGGTAATGCTCCACCCTTTTCTATTGGTATCGCATTAATGGATATTGAGGGTGAGATAGATGGAATTTCTTTACCTATTGAATGCTATTAAAAGTTTAGTGGGAGTTTCTTTGACCAATGGTGTTGTTGCTGGTACTCAGGGGGAGAACGAAGGAATGGGGACTTGATGCCTCAAAATAACCAGGCACCGGTCAGTACTATAGGGGAGACTAAAAATGGACATGGTCCCTCTGCCCAAGAGGAGTTCTTTGCTCCTACTTGGGATGAAACTCTAAGCTCTAATAGACAACCCCTGAATAGTGCTAACCGGTACCTCTTTTGCTCACCTTATTATAGTAACTTCGAATGTTGTGTACCTAGAGATGAAGTCTGTGTTGAAGGGATATTCTGGTGATCGTGAGGATGACCTAGATAATCTGTCTGTAGCCTAGTTTATTGCTACTAGTAGTGGTGGGACAAACACAAAATAGTCAGTTCCTAAATGATAATCCCCTAGGCAGCAGAAAAGATTGCTCTTGACAGTGCATTGAAGGAGAATAAGGAGAAAAGAAAAGAGAAGGCTTGTGGAAAGTAGACTTGTTGATGAGGAGGATGTGCCTTTGGCAGATGTGGAAGAGGTTGAGAATGAGGCGCGGCTCAGGAACTTGCTCCTCTTGTTAAGAAAACATCTAAGAAAGCAATTTTTGTGAAACAAAAGAAGGTACTATCTGCAAAAGGTGCTGAAGTTGGTTGTGAGTAAGAAGTTGAGAAGGAAAACACAGTTGACAAGAAGAAATCTATTGAGAAGAAGAAGCCTCTCAGAAAGAGGCCAAGTAACAGTAAGGAACCTGGTTCCAACAATGCTTAGGGAGAAGAGCTTGCCCGTATGAAAGCTAAAAATGTAGAGTTGCAGAACCAAGTGGAGAATCTGAAAGAGCAGCTGATCAACGATTAAAAGGTTGTTAATTCTTGCATGGACAACCTCCTCAAAGACTTTGCTTCCTAGTCCTTCCCTTCTACATCCAGTGTCCTCTATCTTACTCCTTTGCCAACTCTTGTTTAATTTTACCGTGTTCTTTTGTTGCCCTTCCTTTCCGACTATGGTCCTCTAGTTTTGTTTGACTTGCGTATGTTTGTAATTATGGTACTGCTACAATATTTTTTCTTTCCCTAACTTAATGAGCATCGTCGTCTATTAATGCATGTTATACTCTTGTGTTCTATTTTTAGCTATGATGTGTGCACACAAGTGGCATGAGTTAACTTTGCTGGACTTTTTTTTGCATTTACTTGTCTAATTATTTTTCCAATGATGCCAAAAAGGGGAAATTACATAGGTGTCAACATGGGGGAGGAACATAATTGAATTGATATGATGTGTTGTGTATGAAAGATATATCTGCTTCGTAGGGGAAAAATTGCTATTAACATGTTGATTATAGGTCTCATCCGTGGGGGGAACATGTAAGGAATCTGGTTCTTAAGGGGAATATCAATTTTGGGTTTGTCATCATCAATAAGGGAGAAATTGATAAGTTATGCTATTTCGTGTTTTGCTGATTTTCCAAACATTCTCGAGGAACCAGATAGAGATCAGATGTGATCAGTTCCCTTGGTCGTTGTACAAAAAAAATTAAAAGGGAGAAAACAGGTTCTCAGGGAGAATATGGCTGATTCGTAGGGGGAATAGTGTGAAATCTGTTTCTCATAGGAGAATATCAATTCAAAGTTTGTCATCATCAAAAAGAAAAAAATTGATAAATTATGCGTCTTTGTTTTGATGATTTGACAAATTTCAGGTAGCCAAGCAATACGGCCGCAAAGTATTTTGTGCGGACCGCATTGACTTCATTGCGGTCGCACTTGACTTTGTGTGGTCCGCAGAGCCCAAGATCAGAGAGTTGCCAAGTTGGAGGAATATGTCCAATGCGGTCCGCGGTCCATTTTGTGCGGACCACAATAGAAGCCACCGCAGCCGCAGTGCATTTTGTGTGTTCCACGGTGGCCAACTTTAGAGAGCAGACTATTTAAGCCAAGAGCCTTAGTGCGGCAACACTTTTTTTTTGCGGTCAGCACTAGCCCCGCAGGGGTATTTTTGTCCAGAATTTTCAGCCTAGTATAAATAGTTTCTTTTCCCATTTTTAGGTCATTAGTTGTATTTTGACGAAGAGCTGTGCTCGTGAACAGTACTTCTTTTCTATTTTGAGTAATTTTAGCTTAGTTTCATCATTGAATCTTCAAGTTTTATCTAGTAATTAAATATTATGGGTTTTTCTTCATCTATTTCTTTGTTTTCTTCTATAATCATGAGTAGCTAGACCCATTAGCTAGGGTTGTGACTCAACCCTAATATGGGTAATTGGTGGGTCTTGTGTTTTAAGGCTTGAATGTCTATGGGTGTTTGATATTTGGACTAATTTATGGTTTAAATGTTGAATTAGTGGTTGCAAACACTAGTTTATGCCTAGTTGATTTTGGCTCTTCTTGAGAAAGAGAGCCTAAGTTCATGAAATTGGTCCAACAAGGAATTGTGACATATTCAAGAGATTGATAGCCCCAATTAAAGGGTTAAACCTAGAGATAGTAATACCCGACTTGAACCTCTATTGTTTGCACAAATTATCATACCCAATTGGTCTTGAGAAAGTCAATTAGGGCAAAATACTCAAACTACCGAGAGGTATAGAGTGAGTAGAATTGTGCAATGGTTATATCATACTCCCCAAATATGACAATCTAGCCTTAGAATCGAGAATCCGTCAATCACCCACCTAGGAGAAAGTCACTTCCCTAGTGCCTTTTACCAATTTAGACAACATTCAATAGTTTACTCTTAGCTTCACTTAGCCTAATTTAGCATATTATTAGTATAAAATTAGAAGTAATATCAAAACCAATTATGAATAGAAGTGTAATTAGGAACAATTACACAACTCCAATTTAGATAGAAACTCAACTCCAATCTCTAGCTCCCTGTGAAAATCGATCCCGATTTTCTCGGGTAAAAGCTGCTTCGACTACTCTTGCTACTTTGTAGTAGTACAGGGTTGACCTCGATCAGAACCAGATAGAGAACCTGATACAATTTATTCCTTAGTGTTCAGAGCAACTAGTCAGATATCTGGTTCAATTCTCAATGAAATTAGATAAGGGAACAACAGAGGGAACATATAGGGATTAGTTCCCCCGGTCACAGTACAAGTCAACTTTACAGTTGTTAAAGCTGCTGCACTGTACTAGCAATAGTACAATAACACTGTTGAAGTGTGCAGTGTAGTGGACACTCCATTACATTATCTTTGATGACCTCACATGCACATATTAGGCATTAGGCATTCTGAGCTGAAATGAGGCATTATCAACATGAGGCAAGGGATTTCATTTACTAACACTTGTAAAACCTAAAATTGATTTCTCTCTCTCAAGTGCTAGCCACCACCTCTCTCAAGAACAAAGCTGCTGCAACCCCAAGGACCAAATCCAGAGATTGAAGATATCTTAAGTCCTTAGGTTTGTTCAGTCTTTATTATTTTATTCTTCATTAGTAGTCCTACACCACTTTCAAGAAGTGTCTTTGTAGGACAACCACTGTTTAGTTTTAGTTTCTTGGCTAGAGTTAGTCAATGTTTGTTGCTTTATAATAGAGTTATTGCAAAGTGCTTACAATAGAGTTATTGTAAGGGGTGAGAGATTAAGAGTTTAATTTCTAAATTGCAATATGTCGTAATTTGAAGTTTGCTCGGTTTAGTGGAGTTGAAATCCTATTAGTGTAGGTCGTGGTTTTTAATCCCTTGAGCAAGGAGTTTTCTACGTAAATATCGCGTGTTCTTTATTTACTGCCGATTTACCGTGGGAACAGATAGAGAATCTGGTTCCCTATACTGTTTGGTTTTACAGTCTATTATTTACTGATGGAACTGGTAGAGAACCTGGTTCACTATTTAGTTTGGTGGACTCTTAAAAAGAAAATATCAAATATAAAAAAGAACTGTTATAGGGCTTAACATCAGCCTATGACAAAATCCTCTCTTTTTGGATAGGTTCATTGAGTCGCATCTCCAATTATGCTACCACTCTCCTGAAATCAGTTTGATTTCCTAGTTTTAAAACAAGTTTCCAACTGTCATTTATTTTACTTGGCGAGTAATAACTCACAGTAGTTCACTTCAGTTCAACATCTTCAAGATAAAGATATCATATTTTATTTACAGGATGCATCTTATTCAATGGTCATAGCCTACTCATGCTTGGCTAAAATTATATGCTCAAAAAATTTGATAAGGGAAAACTTGAGATGGAATGGAGATTTCTTAGAGGATCAATGTTGATAGAAGACTGAATTCCGTAGCATATAGTTCGTATTTGGGGATCATATTATATAGGTCGCATTATTTAAATATAGTATCTATTTTACTTTATGTTATGGAATATTCAATTGAGAATATTTATCCTTCGTTAATTTCTTCTTCTGAATAATATTAATACATGTCTGGTTCTGAAAGTTGAGACTGGATCAATTTCCCTCTATTATTTCTCAAGGATTAGAAAAAGCATTCAATAATAAAATTTTCTCGATAAGATATGTGAAGCATGCAAGACAATTATTGTTGAGTTCATTTAGAAAATTGAACCAACCATAATACTGTTAAAAAATACAATATTTTTAATAACTCAAAAAGAATGACTATTTTATATTTTTAATATCTCAATGTTTATTAACATTGAATGGGTATTGCAATAAGTTATATTTTTTGTACTGTTAAAATTGACCAAAGGTTTTGACCGTTTGCAAACATTAAAAGTGATAATAATTTTCTTTAATCTTGAATAGGGAATGATTATAACAGTTTCTTCTTAAGGATTGAATTCTTGGATTTGAATTCTTAAGATCCGTTTTGGTTTTGTTAGTTTATGTGAGTCCACCAAACGATAGAGTACTTGGTCCTCTATGAGACTGATACGTAGAATGCAGTAAAGACTGAATGTGAAGAAGACAAGAGATTTTCTACGTGGAAAAATCTCACACAACGGGATAAAAAAACCACGACCTACTCTTATAGGCTTTTAACTCTACTAACTTGTAATCTACCTATTACAAGTCACTTTGCAAACACCCTATTGCAAAGACTTCAAACTAACTTGTGATACAACTACCACAAGCCACTCTATAACTCTGCTAGTTACAAAGGATTTAACTTATGACTATCACCAGTCACAACATAAACTCTGAAGTTTACGAATTTAGTTTGTTCCTATGACAACGCTTCTAAGAAAGCAAACTAGGAATTACAATGACGAACAAATAACAAGATTACAACTCAACTATGGATGTACATAAAACTCGTTTAGAAACTGATCCTTAGTGGAGTTGTCTTCTTATTCTTGACACACCAGTGACTTCAATGCCGGATGAATGCTTTTTTTTTTGCCTTGAGAGAATATCACTGAATGCACAAGTGAAGTGTGTCTTGCACAAGGTTGTTTTATCACAAAAAATATCACAATAGATAGTGATGTCAATTTTTGGTGTACTTCTTCCCAGTGAGAAGTGACTGCTGCACTGTCTACACAGTCACTTCTGGGCACTTGCGTTCCAGCTGGATAGTGAACTTTGTACTTCTGTCAGGACACACCAACGGACCCGGTCCTAGTTGTGTTCCTCTTCTGTAACAGTTGCCAGATGATCAATTTCTTCTGCTCCGTTCCAGTTGAGCACTTGACTTATACTTCTGTCAGAGAACCCTAAAGGAGTAAGTCCCTATTGTGTTTCTCTTTATATTGATTGTGTACAGTCACTGACTTGTGCTTTTGTCGGAGAACCCTAAGGGACCAGGGCATCGGGTCCCTATTGTGTTCCTCCCTATGGTCGTTCATCGATTCGCTGATTTTACGACTTCGACCAGTTCACATGAGATGTGTATCCTGTGGGACAAGGTTCTCCATCTGGTTCTTCACGACACGTTTGTTAGATCATCAAACCATAAGAAGCATAAGGTTAAGACATCGAAAACCCATCAATTCCCCCCTTTTTGATAATGACAAACTTAGGCATGGATAGTATTTGTTTAGAGCAGAAGTAACCAGATGAGATGCTAGAACTACACGAAGTTCCCCCTTAATCGCGGACTTGATTTTTTTTACCACCTACACAGGCCTTAATCCCACTCACTCTCACTTACACAAGCATTCTCACCTACCTCTAACAAACCTCCCCCCTTTTGGAATCATTAAAAAGAACATGCAGGTAATAAGCATAAAGAAGTCTAGCATAGCTGGCTCATGCCACATATGTGCACATAATATGACAGAAAAGAGAAGCCATAGGAGCACAGTATTGTACAAGCAAAGAAAGGGGAGCTGTTTTATTAATGTTTACATTGGACTGAGAAAGTCAGGAGCAGTAATGGTTAAGTTCAACATGCCATCACAAAAACAAGTAAACAAAAGTAAAACAGCAGCCACAAGATGTTGGAGCAAAAATAGCTTGACACTAAGAGGATCCTAGGGAACACTAAAGGAAGGAGGCTTGGAGGAAGAGACATCAATGGTTTTGAGAACCAGGTCCAATCTAGCATTTGAAGCCAGTTGTTCTTCAAGTAATTGAGCCCGAAGTCTCTCGTTTTCCTTTCTCAGTTGGGCAACCTCCTCATGTACAGAATCAGGTCCCTTAGCTGCTTGGCTAAGCTGAGTTTCCAATATGGCATTTCGAGCCCTCAACCTTCTTATTTCCTCAAAGGCAACGTTTTGAGCATTTATCAACTGAGAAATGGTCGAGATGCTTCCACCAACTTTTTATATATATTCACATTCTTCTAAAGTGGTCTTAGAGAAGGTCTGCTTGCGTGTGACTACTATGGGATTTCCCAAGGGGACCTTATAGAATCTGAACACCTGAGTGAGGAGAAAGCCATAAGGTAACCCATGATTTCCACCCTTAAAATTTGCCACCTTCTGCATATGATCTATTATGATTGCTGGCAAATTGATTGGTACAAACTCATCAAGCGCTTCCATCAGGACTAAATCCTATTTTGTAGCAATGGAACGTCTCACAGAGCGGGGTAAGAGTACTTTATTAACTAGTTCAAAGAGAAACTGGTACTGAGGAAGCAATACCTTCTTATGGACCTGTTCCCCCTGTTGAATAGCTTGCTCTTTCATGATAGCTCTCCGAAAATTTATTCCACAGACATCCTTAACTGAGGACACACCTTTACATGGAATTTTGAGAATCTTTCCCAATGTTGAAGCGTCGAGTACAATATCCACTCCATTTATAAGCGCATAGATATGATCCCCCTCAATAGTGAAAAGATATGCGTAGAAGATTTGTACTGCATCTTCGTACACCAGAGGCATGCTCCCTTCAAACAGGTGTTCCCATTGTTGAAATTCCACAATCTTCAGAATTTGTCTCATACCTGCCATCTTCGAAATTGCTGGATCAAATGTTCATCCCCACAACACTTTTTGAGTTCTTAATCTCTGCTGCCACAGAACACCATCACAAGTCATGGACCTTGTTGAACCAGGTTCCTTAACGGTTTCCCCTTTTTGTTTGCTAGACCCTTCGACAGACTTTCCTTTCTAGCTTGCTGCCCCACAGTATTGTCCTCAGACACGGCTAGCTCAGTTTGACTCCGTTTAGACTTGCTGCTGTACTTCACGGATGACCCTTTCTGTTTCTCAACAGTTTCCTTAATTGTCATATAATGTTGCACGAAGGAACCAGGTTCCCTAAAAGCATCTTTGTCTGTCCGGTTTACTGATACACTTTTGATGAAATTATTTGGATTCATTTTCCTCTTTTTCCTTGTCTTGACACTCCCCTTACTTTTCTGCAATGAGGACTCTAGTGACCCGGTGATGGGTGATTTGGAGGAAGACTCCAAGAGCTTGGAATGAACAGGAGGTGCAGGAGTGAGTTTGCATGAAAGTGAATCAGGTTCATCAGAAGGCTTTTCTGAGAATATCTCATGAGCTAAGGACTCGAGGAGTTCTGTGGTTCTTACATCTCTTAGGAATGGAATTTCTTCCCCCTGGTACTCAGAAGAGAGATATGCTCCTTCATTTATCAAACTCTCAGTAGCTATAACCATGATGTTATGAGCTACTTCCTTTTCTGGTGACTCCTTGAGAGTCACTGAGTCCAACACAGAGGAGTTCAAATACTGGTCAGGGTCATCCTCAGGGGCTTCTGATACTCGAGGAGTAAAACCTCCTGTGTGGTCTTTGATGAGATCGTAGGTTTGACTAGACATAGGATTCTTAAAATAGTAGTAAACATGGTTTATCAGAAATGGAAAAATTGTAGGAGTGAAGAAGGAACCGGAAGTGGTTAAGGTGGTAGAGGGCGTGAAATACTGATGCTCTGGGGATGATTTCAAGGAAAATGACGAAGTGGGAGCAGTGTTAATGTGGGAGAATGATATGATTGTTCGATTGCCATTAGATGAGTACTTGGCAGACGAGTAGAGAGAGAAAGTGAGAGATGGGGAGAAGAACCTAGCTATACAAAGGAGATGAAGGTTCATGACTTGCCGTGAGAGAGAAAGAAGATTTTATTGGAAGAAGGGTTAATGATGAGTGGAGAGCGAAACAGGTTCTGAATAGTCCTGAAAATGGTGATAGGTTTGTGGGGAAGTGTTACTGTGCAGAGGGGATGAAAGGATTTGAAAGACAAGACATGACACACAGACGTTGAAAAGTCGGATGATATGGCAGTTGATTTACAAAGTATTTTTTTTGTTTAGAGAGGGCATGCAGAATTAAGCACATTACTACTAACCTGAGATATAGGAGCCTGATGCTAGAGCAATCTTTTGAACACAGTTTTAGCAGCTCCCCTCTCGAAGTTCATATCCGTTCCTTTAGCTTCTATGATCGTCATGCGTGTTTACCTACAAAGGTATTGATGTGAGTTAGGCTTGGTCAGAAAAAACTTTAGCTAACTTTACCTGACGGTGTCTTACACAGCCAACAAATGGAGGAACCGGTTCTTCATTAGTTTCTTGCGACTCCATCTTCACCTTGATTTATCCGGAATATTCTCTACTTGAGCTTTGATGTAGATATCTGGAGTTTGGTCTTCTGTTCTGCAATGCTTTCCACCGATCAATCCCTTCTTCATATTGACCCTCAGAAGATGATCTCACCCTTCAATGTGTTTGAAATTTCTCTCTAGTTGTTGATGGGGTCATTTCGTTTTGCTTCCTTGTCTCCCAGAAGATGAGGCATGAATCATGACATATGCACTTTGGTTTTCCAATTTGAGACAAAAGTTGATTGAAGAGAGAGATATGGAAGTTAATTTGATTTCCCCACACTTTGTGTTCTGCTGCTTGTGCAGTGCCATGAGCTGCATCTTTATTCTTCGTTTAGTTTCAGTGGTAGTAGGTGACGTACCAGGTTCTTTGTGAAATGTGGAGAATGATGTTACGTTGTCTTTCTCCAGTCTCCTTTATCTTTCTCACTTTATCATACTCTCTATTTGAAGCCTCAGATATTTCCCAGAGACAGGATTGGTTCATCATATTGATCCTCACGGTTTCTTTCTTGGCAAGGGAGAGTGTCTTGTTGAATACTCCATGAGCATCTCCTACCATTTAGTGCTCTATTTGTTGGAGACCTTGTGACCTTGTTTTTTGGATTGTACCCCAGAAGGATTCCTTCGCTCGTCTTTTTGCATTAAACTTCCCAAGCTAATCCTTCCCGTTGTCAAGAACAAGGCATTTTCTTCCAATTTGGGAGCTCCTGGTGAGTTTTGATTTAGGAGGGACCTGGTCCGACACATGTTCTCAAAGTAGAGAGCAGTATTCATTCCTTTTTCCCAGAATTTCATGGCGATTCCATAGGCGATGAGTACGATCCATGCAGCATTTTCCAGTTCCGTTCTTTCTTTCAGCTATGCCTTTTGCTGTGGAATCCTTGGTGTTGAGAAATAATGCGTGATCCCTTCTCCCCCTCCTCCATCATTTTTGTGAACTCATGTCCAGGTGACACTTGAGTTTGGAGACCACGGACCAAGTCCGACTAAGTTAATTTACTCAGAGGAGAGAAGTTTGCATATACCAATCCTTCATGCCATGGTTGTGACTTCACTCATCTCATACCGCCAGCTTATGGAGATTAATGATTAGCAGGAGTGACTGTTCTTGTTTCCATTGTTCACTGAGACTACTTGGAAAGTTATCAGATTGGTGACTGCACTTTTTTTAGGCCATTCACATAGTGCTCATTCCCACTCGAGTGCCAAAGGAACCTTTTTGCCTTTTCATTAACTAAGAACGTACCCTTTACTTTCTTCTCAAGGATACATTCCCTTCCTGCAAGGCTTTCAATGAGAAGAGATTCATGATGTTTTCAGCTGCGTGCTTTAAGCATCCACTGTCCATAGTCCATCACAGTCTACTTCCTCTTACTGTTCCCTGCACATGCATATCAAGGGTTAGATTTAGGAACCCAAACCAGTTTGGGTCCCTTGTTATTATAAAAAGGATGAATGAAAGATTTCCTAGTCCATGCAGGCAACATCTGTTTTTTGCGAGTGGTACCTGGTCCTTTGTTGGTAGTCACTTTATCAGTAAACATTTTGTTCTTCTGAGCAGACTAAACCCTAGCCTGGCAATTTTCTATAAAATGCCCATTGTTCCCATAGTGGGCACATAGCCAGTTATCAGGTACAGTGACATACTTGCTGTACGGGTTGTAGAGAGTTTTCTCCCTTTGGAACCCGATGCCCTGCTTGTTCCCACTATTATTGAGATACATGGCAGTGACAGCATCTGAGGACCAGTTCCACTTCAGGGATTTCTCAAGATCATTTCTTACTTTCTCCAACTCAGTTTGGAGTTGCTGATTCCTCTCGAGTTCACTGCAAAGACTGGTATTTACAACAGTTAACTCCTTTTCAAGCATGATGTGCGACTCACTGGCTACTTCCTTCCCTTTCCCAAGACTTACATTCCTATGTTCTCTTTTGAGTCCCTCAATGGTTTCCTCTAGATCAGTGCATATCACTAGTAGGTCATCCTTTTCCTCTTCAGTAGATGCAATTGTTTCTTCTAAAGTGTGTTTCTCATTGCTAAGACCTTCTATTGTTTCTTTTAGATCAACAACTACTACCATCAGATCGTCTCTCTCATTTTCCACACTAGTTATTCTTTCATTCAGGGCCTCTTTCTCTTCTTCAAGATTAGCTATGGTCTCATTTAAGTCCACTACACAAACCACTAGATCATCTCTAGATTGTTCGGCCTCTCCTAGTTCTACGGTCAGAATCTCCTTATCATTTACAAGGCTATAATAGGCTTCAATTAGGACATTAGATAAAGACCTTAGCTTCTTAGAAGAATAGGATTTCAGATTTCTCTGAACATCCCTGAAGTTTATCTCATCGTCTTCATCTTTTTCATCATCATCATCTGACTGTGCCATCAACACGAACAGTGAATCGCACTTTGTTGCTTTAGTTTCTACTGCCATCATGGAACTGTTTTCTGCATCTGATTCCCTTTCGGATTCACTTGAGGAGTCACCCCAAGCAACAAGAGACTGCTTAACGATATTGTCTGCAACACTTTTTCGATTGAATCTTTTATCTGGAACCAGGTTCCTTTTTCCTGCTTTGTCAGGATTTTGCTTGTATTGCTCCTGTTTCGCGAGTGGACAGTCCTTGATGAAATGCCCTGACTTTCCACACCTGTGACAGAGATCGTGGTTCCTTGTTTTACTTGAACTGCCCCACTTTGGTATGCTACCATTTTTTCGAACCATCTTTTGAAATCTCTTAGTAAGATAGGCCATGTCACTATCTTCATCACTTGAATTACTGCTTTTAGCCTTAAGCACCAGGTTCTTTTCCTTATTAGGCTCTCTTCTTTCACCGTCTTTCTTTCTTTTCATCTTGTATGTTTTTAGATTACCAATCGATTCATCCATGGTCAGAGTCTGTAGATCTTTAGCTTCAGTAATGACATTTACCTTACTTTCCCAAGACCCAGGTAGAACACTGAGAATTTTCCTTACAAGCTTGTTTCTGGGAATGACATCTCCAAGTGAGTGAAGCTCATTTATGATGGAGGTGAATCTGGTGTGTATATCTTGTATAGACTCCTCATCCTTCATCCTGAAGAGCTCATATTCAGTGGTGAGCATGTCGATCTTGGATTGTTTGACCTGAGTAGTTCTTTCGTGTGCGGTTTGTAAGGCTTCCCATATTTCTTTGGCAGTATCACAAGCTGATACTCTGTTGTACTCATCAGGTCCTATGCCACACATCAAGATTTTCTTGGCACGATAGTTCTTTTCTATAGCTTTTCTGCCAGTGTCGCTGTACTCTCTTCTACAATGGGCACCAATGGTCCTATTTCTTCAAGTTTCTTCATGGGAACATGTGGACCATCACAAATGATGTCCCACAGCTCTGAATCTTCTGCCATCATGAAATCATGCATTCGGGTCTTCCACCAGCCATAGTATTGACCATTGAATCTGGGAGGTCTATAGGTTGATTGTCCTTCTTCAAAGTTTGGTGGAGCAGCCATTGCAGATCCTTCCTAGGTGTTAGCCTGATAGGAGAAACCCACTCTGATACCAATTGTTAGTTTATGTGAGTCCCCAAACGATAGAGTACCTGATCCTCTATTAGATAGATATGTAGAATGCAGTAAAGACTGAATGTAAAGAAGGCAAGAGATTTTCTACGTGGAAAAATCCCACACAAGGGGATCAAAAAATCACGACCTATTTTTGTAGGCTTTTAACTCTACTAACTTGTAATCTACCTATTACAAGCCACTTTGCAAACACCATATTGCAAAGACTTCAAACTAACTTGTGTTGCAACCACCACATGTCACTCTATAACTCTCCTAGTTACAAAGGATTTAACTTATGACTATCCCAAGTCACAACATAAACTCTGAAGTTTACGAATTTGGTTTGTTCCTATGACAACGCTTCTAAGAAAACAAACTAGGAATTACAATGACGAACAAATAATAAGATTACAACTCAACTATGGATGTACATAAAACTCGTTTAGAAACTGATCCTTAGTGGAGTTGTCTTCTTGTTCTTGACACACCAGTGACTTCAATGGCGGATGAATGCTTTTTTTTTTGCCTTGAGAGAATATCACTGAATGCACAAGTGAAGTGTGTCTTGCACCAGGTTGTTTTATCACAAAAGATATCACAATAGATAGTGATGTCAACTCTTGGTGTACTTCTTCCCAGTGAAAAGTGATTGCTGCACTGTCTGCACAACCACTTCTGGGCACTTGCGTTCCTGCTGGATAGTAGACTTTGTACTTCTGTCAGGACACACCAACGGACCCGGTCCTAGTTGTGTTCCTCTTCTGTGACAGTTGCTAGATGGTCACTTTCTTCTGCTACGTTCCAGCTGTGCACTTGACTTATACTTCTGTCAGAGAACCCTAAGGGAACAAGTCCCTGTTGTGTTTCTCTTTATATTGATTGCGTACAGTCACTGACTTGTGCTTTTGTTGGAGAACCCTAAGGGACCAGGGCATCGGGTCCCTATTGTGTTTCTCCCTGTGGTCGTTCATCGATTCACTGATTTTACGACTTCGACCAGTTCACATGAGATGTGTATCCTGTGGGACAAGGTTCTCCATCTGGTTCTTCACGACACGTTTGTTAGATCATCAAAACATAAGAAGCATAAGGTTAAGACATCGAAAACCCATCAGGTTTCAAATTTCGTTTTGGCATTGAATTTTTGGAATTAAATTTTCAACGTTTCTTTCATGGAATATGTAACTTCTTTAGGCTATATATTAAGCTATTTGTTTGTGTTCATGGTAGTAGTGTGAAAATAGTAAAAACTTTTCTTCTTCTTCCTTT
This sequence comes from Nicotiana sylvestris, assembly GCF_000393655.2. Taxonomy (NCBI): domain Eukaryota; kingdom Viridiplantae; phylum Streptophyta; class Magnoliopsida; order Solanales; family Solanaceae; genus Nicotiana; species Nicotiana sylvestris. The sequence continues at coordinate 168,750,626 of NC_091064.1, read as the reverse complement.
TGTGCTAAGTTTTCTTCTTATAAATCTTTGTTGTTTCTGCTCCTAGTTATCCTAGAAGAGCTTGTTGAATTCTGGGGGATACGCCTAATATTATTCATCTCGGTGTGGGCGAAATATCCTTAAGGACAGTGTCTTTGACACGCCTCAAGCTAAACCTTTTATTCTCCATATTCATTCAATTTTTTTCCTACAAATACAATGGTCAAGTAAGTTTTAAATAAGCAGAATAGCCTAAATGACACCTATACTTGTGCTACTTTGTCATGCCGATCCCCAAACTTAATAATTTGCCAATTGAACACTTACACTCCTTCAAAACGTGTATAATAAACGCTTATGACAGGAGACTGCAGTGCGTGTAATACAATTTTCTCCACGTTGGCTGTCACGTCAAGAAAATTAAACCACGTAGGCTCTAGGTCATTTATTATGTCCACATAGGAAAATAAAACGGGAAATGATTATTATCCCCCCAAACCCAAATTTTTCCCTCATTTTAGTGGAGGAAAATCAATGACGGAATAGAAATTAAAAATTGAGGAAAATTAATGGCGGAATAGAAATTGAAAATGGAGGAAAATCAATGATGGAACAGAGATTGAAAATGGAGGAAAATCAATGGCGGAACAGAGATTAAAAATGGAGGAAATTCAATGGAGGAACACGGGTTGTTGGTTTTCTCCTCCTCCAACAACAACAACAACAACCCAGTATAATCCCACTTAGTGAGGTCTGGGGAGGGTAGTGTGTACGCAGACCTTACCCCTACCCTGGGGTAGAGAGGCTGTTTCCAAATAGACCTCTGGCATCCTTCCCTCCGAGAACTTCCCACCTTACTCTTGGGGAGACTCGAACTCACAACCTCTTGGTTTTCTCCTCCGAATTTCAAAATTTAACGAAAAAGAGCCTGTAGGTTTGCACTTAAGAAAATAACCTTCCAATTGAGGCTCAGATCTATAATATTGAAGACAATGCAAGAGATTGGAGACACTGCCATGGCTGCAAACACCGGTTGTAACTCGTCACCGTCCGGGTCGCCTCGCCAAGTTACTCACCAAGCCACATTGGTGGAGTAAAACGATTAACGGAAAGACACTTATAGTGACCCTTAAAGGTGCCATCTGCTATGTTGAAATAACCTATATCCAAGCCGCCCCCTTCTTCATAGTCACTGTATTGTTCATAAAAATCATCAGTAAAATAAACACAATTGGACTTAACTCCAAGAAATTGAGAAGTTTGGACTGACAGAGATACATTAGCACCCAAAAAGAGAGCCTTGTCAAGGAACGAAAAGGGAAGGGGGTGTTGGTTGGGGGGAGGAGTGAGGAAGAAGAAGAAGCGTACATGATATCTCTTTTGCTTTTTTCTTTTCTTTTTTTTACTTATTTATTTTTCATTCTTATTTTAATGATTTTTTCTTTTTCTTTTAATTATTTTTGGTTCAAAATATTTATATTCATGCTCATTATCCGCGTGAATTACATTTACTTTGTCCAACTCAACCATTATTTTGCCACATGTGCTTGATCAACGATTAGAGGGGTTTAAAATATAAATTTTAAACAAATTAAAGTATATGGATAAAAAAAAATAAAAAAAAAGGACTGACATGACAAAGTGGAACTAGTATAGGTACTGTTTAAGTCATTCCGCCTTTTAAACATGACATTACTACCAATTTTGCTTAGGCACTATGTTCAAAATGTCAAAGGTTCCCTCTTTTTGGATAAATTCAATGAATCCACCTTCATTTCCTTTATTTGGTTCATCTTTAGTTTCCAACTACAAATGATTTGATATGGAGCATAATAATTCACATTTTAATTAATTGGAGTCGTCAACTCAAGGATAATAATCTCATTAATTAGTTAGATACAACTTATCAAGTATCAACTATGAGTGGGCAGCTTGTTCACAGCCAACTTATCCAAATCAGTTGAAACTATTTGTTAATTAAGAAAAAATAGAACGCCTCCCCTTGAACCAAAAAAAAAAAATAAAAAAGAGAAAGAAAAGAAAAGAAAAAGTAGCAAAAAGAGAAATAGGAGGATTATGCAAGACTAAGTGTTGGTAGAATTGGAATTTTGAGTCTTTAGTAGGTAGTGCTTTACCATCAAAGTGATACTTTTTGATGCGAATCTGAATTAGTCGGGTCCCAAAGCAGGTACCAAACACCTGAAATTCAAAAACCGAATTGGAAATTTGATCTACTGTTGCAGCTAACCATGATGTCAATGTATTGGGAATTCTAACGAAAAATAAAGAAGAGGAATGAGTTCCATTTGTTTCAGCATGACCACATGCATGCCATTTGAATGAGTTTTTTTTGCAGTCATATTTTATTTTTGTTTGACTATACATTTGTGATAAATAAATCTTTCTTCTTTTAATCTAATGGCATTAAAAATCCTAGCAAGAATATTTGAGATCTTGGGCTTAATTTTTTTTTTTATAATGAAATTTGACAATTTTCTACATTGGAATCCTCTGAGGTCAGCTGAACAGGTTCGGTTGCCTTTTTATTTGCAGGTTTTTACAAATCTTTATCTCGATTAAACTGATTCATTTATCTCTAAGTATAATGCAACTTTAGAATAGTAAAATAAAAAGCATATAAACAGTACTGGTACTTAAGGAAATATTACTATATATGGAGCTTGATAAAAACTTTTGATGTCACAACCAGATTAAAAAAAAGGAATTTTTACCTCTTATAGTAAAGATTAACACTTTATTTATTTTAAATAAATATCATTTAAAAAATTATATTCTATAGATACCTTTTAAGGTTTATAGCAAAATATTTAATTTTGGTTGTCTCCTAGCCCTAAGCCACTAAATACGCTATTCAGTTATACTATTTTCTTTCTCTCTCTACTTTGATACATCCCATTCTCTTCCCCCATTCTATTAAAATTTTCGCTCTCCTCCTCCTTCTAACGACATCTTCTCAACTGAAAAATCCAAGAAAAGTCCCTAGTCTCTCCGACAGAAACAGTCCCCAAGCAGTGGGCAACTGCAATCGAGTGTATATCCCATGATGCTCGGGCAGAAGATTCGTCATCGAATTGTATAATAGATGCACTGATTCTTTACACCAACTAACATAGAATTGATAAACCAAAAAAGCCATGGAATTTCTCCTTAATGTTTGCTTGTGCAATTAAATATAGCTCCACGAAGGCGGCACGTTTTCACTACCGGCTTCCGGTGAACGACGGATTCGCCGGAAATTAGGGTTTGTTTTTGAACAAAGACGACGGAGTTTGGGACTGAGCAACTTGATTTTCTGTTAATATATTTCAATATATTTTCATGTATTTCATTGTATTCATTGTCTTTTTTTCATTGTAATTCGATGTATCTCGTTGTATTCCATGTATTTCATTGTATTCACTGTCTTTTTTCATTGTATTTCAATGTATCCCGCTGTATTCTATGTATTTCATTGTATTCACTGTCTCGCTATATGCCATGAATGTATTCATATGTTTTTTTTAATTAATATAATTTATGTATTCAGATGTATTATGTAATTTCCCTGAAGATTGCTATGTTTTTGGGGTATTTTTCGGTTGAGAATCTTTTTTATAATTGAAAATACAAAATTTGTGTGTTATAATTGAGTTTGTTGAGTTATATTAGGAGTCTATTGTGAGCACGTGATTTTTGTTTCGCGCGACAATCGCTCCAAAAGAAATAAAAAATAATAACAATTGGTCCTGCTGTACAATTTTTGGATTTTTACATGGCACTTTGTTAATTATTTATGATTTTTTGCCCATTTTATTTTATTAAAACAAAATACAAAAAATGTATGTGTCATGCATAATTTGAACCGTAATCCGGTTGTTAAATAGAAAATCATAAATAGGCATCTTTGTCCGTGATTTTGTTTTTGCTTGATTTTACCTGTTTTAAAATATTTTAAGGTGTGTGCAAATAATTGTATTAAGTGTTTATTTAATTTTAATTTGATTTACTTAGGTTTTGTTTTTAAAATAAAGAAGAAAATAAAATAATAATAATAAAAAAATCTTTTCGGACTTGGGCCAATTTTAAACAAATTGGCCCAAATAAACTCAGCCCAAAACCCCTGTGAAACCCGGTCCACACCAGCTAACACCCAGAGCGTCCAAACGACGCCGTGTTAATCCAGTCTGATCTGGGCCGTTGATCTTAAATTGATCAACTGCCAAAATCAATTCCCCATAACCCACTGAGGAACCCGACCCGTTTCCACACGGACCGACCCAAACCCCTTTAGGATGAAACGACACCGTTTCCCCATCAGATGAAAGATCTGGGCCTTCCATCTTGCCTCATCCAACGGCCGAGATCAACCCACCCATCCCATATATAATCTTCCAACCATACCCTGCCCCCTATCCAATACCCTGGCCTTCGTCTTCACAGACCATTCCCCTTCAAACCCTAGCCGCCCCCATCTCCCTTCACCAGAAACCCGGCGGCATGAACGCCGGTGACCTTCCCCTTAACACCATAGAACCCCCTTGCCATCCTGAACTTGGATCTGTTAACCACCTAGCTCGAATCCCTTCCCACCTTCTCGAATCTTCATTTGAAGATTCGAGTCGGAACCTGACTTACACCGTTTGACCCCAGTTTCACACCAGACACTCCCCAGACCCCCCTCGTGACCAAACCATGTGCTTGGTTTGGTCCGAATCTGACCAGGGAAGCATGAATCCCAGATCTGATTTTTGGAACCATAGGGTTCCTCGTCGATGGTCCGTGTCTTGTTCAAGCCGAAGAGATTAAGGTCTAATGGACCTTAATCGAAGTGTTTCTCATCTGAGAAACACTTCGATTAAAGTCCGTTCAGCCTTAAGAAAGGTCTGTTCGAGTCCAAGCTAGGGTCTTTTGATTTTTCGGATTTTAAAGTGAGTTTTGCTTTCTTTTCTTTATTTGTTTTAGTCCATGTGATTGTTCTAAAGGCTGTTCATGTTTCGTGAAATCTGTGTTTTGAGTTTTATCAACTGTGTCCTGTCCACCTTGCCTGAACCTTTGTTGTTTGATTGAGTTTCTTCTTCTACTTGTTCTGATAATGTGTATGTATGTATTTGTTGTGCAATTGGTTGAATTTCAAAATTGAACTGATTAACTGATTCCTCGGGTACAATTCTGCTTAGTCAATACAATTCGAATCATGTGTCCTATACTGTTAAATGTCTGATTTTGGTTGTATGTGTTATAACTAATATAGTCGAGTCGACAAATGTCGTCAATGAATTTCAGTAGTTCAAATGTTAACAATTGAACCTGTTGCCTGCTGCAACTTTGTTTGAATCAAAGTATGAATCAGTTAGGAATTGAATTTAGCTACTTATAGTTGTTAATCTGAATCAGAAATATAAAAAGATTGGTTTTGTTTAGTTGCAGTCAGAATTGGAGGGCATGTGCACTTGTGCACAACATGGGCATAAAGGCCTTTGTTACATTTAAAATAGTTTGACAGCATATGTTGTCAGATTATACCATGCTGCCCACATCCTACTTTAGTTTAGAAATATTAAACCTCACTTAAAAGGTAAGTCTGCCAGGGAATATCAGGGGAGTTTGTTCTTATTTAAATAGTCAGTGGAATCTGAAAATAAGAGAGCACATGCGAGGATGTTCTGATTTGTGTAAAACAGGCTGTTAAAGGGGTGATGGGAGGCTTATAAAAGGGGGGATTTGGATGAGACACAGAAAAAAAGAGAACAGAGACATAAGAGGACAGACAGAGGACAGAGATAAGAGAGAGATAAAAGATAGAGAGAGGGAGAGAACTAAGAAGGAGGAGAGCTGAAGTTCTGAGAAATAGATACACACACAGACAGAAATAGATAGATAGAGGCATATCACAGAAAAAGGGACTGCATTTTCATCTGTCTTGATTCTCATTGGTCTAGATTTCCTTGTCCCATATTGTTTTCTTCTGAGTCTTGATTAAGGTTACTGGTTGGGTGGTAGCTTTAGTTCACTTCTGGATTTGGTTACCTGCTGTTACTGCTGCTGCACTTGTTGCCATTGTTACTCTGCTGACTTCCCTTTTTCTTCAATTGTCAAACATTTCCAGGTACACAACTTCTGAAACCATATGTTGTTGAAAGTTTGAAGTTGAAGCAGAAATAAAGAAACGAATGTCTGTTTACTTTATAATACTTGTGTTCAAAAATAGGTTGAATGTTAGTTTGACCTGTATTTATTTAACTGGAAACTGCAAATACTCTGTATAAACTAACATACAGTCTAAGTTGAGATGAACAATTAGATAGCATTGGCTTGTTAGATCAGATGTGTTTTAATGCATACAACCGTTAGTTTGTTTCAGTTATGACATCATAATATAGAATCATAGCAAGCATATGTATGTATTTTTGCCTAGATCTCTGAACTATCGAATCTGCTATATTCGGTTCCATGTGACTTCAAGATAAGTGTACCCCAAACTAATTCTCATGCAGCGTTACGTTAACAGGGTAATAATGTATGCCAACCCTTTTGTTAGACTACTTGTTTCTACATAGTTTCGATATGGGCTTCAATATAGATTCATCGTTTCGGAATAATGCGATGACTTTCGAGGAAAACTAATAGGCATTCTCGAATCCAATTAACAGTAGTTTTTCTTAATAAGTAGCCGATTTCATTTATCAAGCCTAAATAAGGTAATTATAAAGTTCAAACTTAAGGTTTGTTTAATGTAAATTTAGTATGAGTTATCTGTTGCTTGCAATCCCTCCTATCAAATTAACAAAACTTATTCACTCCTTGAAGACGAGGCATGAAATAATTCTCACCTCATAAACAATCAATTAGGCAATCAAGCAAAATTCGGACTCGTCATATACAGTAGAGATTTAGTATGTTAGTTACTTAAACAAGTAAGTTTGGTATTTTTTCTCTTTTATTTTTTTAGAGACAAACGTAATAGAAATGTAGTCGCTTCAGGATATCCTTTTCTAAAATAATGAGACGAGCCTTGCCAAGTAAGAATGCAAATTGCGGGGCCCTCAATAACTAACCATAATAAATATTTAGAATTCGGGACAGGCCGTTTAGCAAATTTCATGGCCTTCTCCAAAAATAATAATGCGTTAAACTCTTTAGGCGCGGCTCGATTAAATTATATTCTTAAATTTGGGTGCGCATTGATGTGACCCGAATCCAAATCTCAACGGAGTCGAAGTGTGTTTAACAATTACGGGTGCATTGATTGCGACGTAGTTCGAGATACATTTTCACGACGTTGCAATTCTATAAAAATAAATGATAATAATAAAAGCGGTTTAAACTTAATAAAAGCACGTAAGTCATAACATGTATTTAAATCAGATATTTAGCCATTATAACAATTTAAGCGACCGTGCTAGAACCACGGGATTCGAGGGTGCCTAACACCTTCCCTCGGGTCAACAGAATTCCTTACTTAGAATTTCTGGTTCGCAGACTTCATTTGAAAAAGTCGAAAATTTCCTCGATTTGGGATTCAAGATAAACCGGTGACTTGGGACACCAAAAGCCAAACCTTTCCCAAGTGGCGACTCTGAATTAAATAAATAATCCCATTTCGAATATTGTCACTTAAATTGGAAAAACTCCCCTCGCGCATTTAACCCTTCGGGGCGGGCGCGCAAAAAGGAGGTGTGACATCTATTATGTTAATTGATTCACTTTCCGTTTTAAAAACAGTGTAATCCCCTATTTCATGCCGCGAATACAGTCGAATACAATAATCTGTCTAGCTGTAATCCCATGTTTCACTCCATGAATACAGTCGAATATACTCGAATACAATAACTAATTAGTTGGACTTCCCTGATTCACGCCTATTTTTGCTACTGCATTCATGAATACAATAACTTAAATACATCCACTACAAAAAAAGCTGGAATTAGCTACGAACGTCGTCATTAATCTGTCGCTAAAATGCTCGTAGCTAGCAGAATCTTTTGATAATCCACCGCTAATCCGTCACTAAATGTGATTAGCGACGGATTTTTCTGTTTAGCTACAGAATTTATCCGTCGCTAAAACCTGATTTTTTTATTAGTGAAATACATCTTATAACCACAGAAAAGGTATCTATAATCCGTAATATAACAAATGATATCTATAGATAACTAATTATTACTAAAAGATAGTGCTTTATGAAAATTTTTCTAAAAAAAAGAAACACAAAGGAAAAAAGAAGAAGACACAAGTAGCACTATGACATGAGATGAATGACTTGGAAAATGTAATACTATGTATTTTCCTAGCAAAAGCATTGCCCTTTCACGTAAAGCTAATGTTTTCCTTAACGTACGAATGTACGACAAGTTGATAATTAATAATGGATTTGTTTGACTAATTAAAGCTAACACCATCAGCATTGAAGAATTCATATTAGTCCTTGATTAAGACTGTTAATTATATATTGCATCATCACTGGTTGATAGGCTATTGGGAAATCCATTATTAATTAGTCAAACAAATCCATTATTAATTATCATCACTGGTTGATAGGCTATTGGGAAATTATAAGTTAATTTCCCACCACAAGATAAAACAAAAGACTAAGTTTTTAAAAAAAAAAAAATTTAAAAGAATCGTGAGGAAGTAGCAGTTGAGTGCCATTATGAAATAATATACTTACGTATTATTTTAACTTGTCGGTTTAATTATTCTCAAAATATGTCGACACCTGGTTGTTCTCCAAACCCTTTGGTTCCTCCAATTATGGGGAGCTAACTATTATTTTTTAAAATTAAAAACAAACATTACATGACTAGATCCTTACATGCTGGATTGGAATGAAACGTTTTATAGAAAAAGAAAAAATTTCTAAGCAAATGGTTCTCAAAAGTCAAAATCCAAGTTGTCCAATAATTCTTTAGGTTAACCTAACAGCTTCAATTAAAACCTAAACCTCATTTGGTATTCGTAATTATTTTTCGAGGGTTGAATAGTAAGTCAGCTTTAGGAAAAATAATTACGAATACCAAACTAAGCAAAGAATTATTGGACAAACTAAGCAAACTGCACTTTTATAGTATTTGATTTCTATACGCTAAAAAAAAGTACGTTGTCAAGTCATCTTAAAAATAATTAAAATAACCACATATAAATCAAATATTGGAGTTATAAAATTTGAAAACAATATAATACAACAATGTAAATTGCACTTCATTTCATAATTGTTTTTTTACGATCATATGATCGCATATAAGATACATCCTTTCCTATAGAAGTCGTATAATGTTAAGTGGAACTGTGGAAGAACTAAAATTTGATCATTCTTTTGTTACAAATATTCTTTTAGTAAAATAAAGAAAAAGAAGAGACACTAATTACCCAGTGCCTGCCGATTAGATCTATATATAGACTAATTTCAACAATGGCACAATAAATAAATAAATAATTTTTGGTAATTAGTTAAATTTTATTACCAAAATTAAAAATAAAAAAGAAAAAGAAAAAGGAAACTGCATGTTGGATATCATGTAAATTTATTACCGCCACTTTGCAATTTGCATTTTTATGGCATTTGTGAAGTGGATCTCCTGAACTATATCTGCCTGGTCAAGAACTCAATACTCTTGCTGTTTGTTTTGATGTTCAAAAATTTGAACATCCATTTGCATACCAGTTGGGGCAAGCGAAAGCTTTGTATTTAAAATTAAAGTTTTTGCTTGTGGAGAACCTACAAGAGTACAACTCAATGCCCCTTGAAATGAATCTTGGGCTAATCTAGAATAATACAGTACAGTTAACCCAAAGGTAGTCAACCCATATTCACGTATGTTAGCTCATGCCATAAAGTAGTCAACGTAAACCCATGAAGAGATTATCTTTAAGATGATAAGAAGTTAATTCTATTGGTCTTAAATGATACAAAGGTGTATAAGGGTGGTTAACAAGTATTAGAAGTTAAACGAATCAAGGATGTTGTTAGCCGTATTTTTAAATAAACCTAGAGGTGCTTAATACACTCAAGAGGTAGTGTTTTAAGGTATTTGAATCATATAATATCCGTATTATAAGTCTTGAAGTCAAACGAGTTATGAGACAAAAGTCGACAAAAGTTGTCACAACTTAGGTTCATAATTTTACTTAAACATTAGGTCAAATGTTACTAAGCTTTTCTCCCAATTTACTTAGAATTATGGGGTAATCTACCCACCAAATTGAAGATCTATGAGTCTAGTTTCCAATGCATTAAACCGTTCATCAATACGATCTCGGAGTAGGGATATATTCTTTCGTGAGACTGCGCCAAGCACCTCTCTATGGGGCCCACTTAGGCGGTTTAAGACATTTGGGTATATATATGATGCCTCCAACCCGTTTTAAGTCATTTTTTTTCACGATATTCAGACCTTAGAACCCTAGGAACACCCTCTCAAGGTTCTCTCAAGATTCAAGACCCAAACAAAGGGCAAACAACACAAATCAAGTATCGGGAATCCCGTGGCGCTAGTAAGTTTCTTTTTCTTCTTGTTGTTGCTCATTTTTGTGTTGTTTCAACTCGTGTGGGAGGTTGTTTTAAAAGGTTTATGTTCTGTAAATACTCTCTCAAGTTCTTAATATCAACCCTAGGAGATTTCTAGCCTTCTAAAGTGATTTTAGTGCCGAAAAACACTAATTGATTGCTAGTTTCGCTTTCTTGTTGTTGTAGCAGCATTGGAGGGATATTTCATGGAAAATTAAGGTCAAATTAGAGTTGATCTTTCTATATAAAGGTAAGGAACATCTTACTCTATATGTATTTAAGATTATCCAAGTTGCGGCTAAGTCATTGAAGCTAGAACTTGTGGAATATATATCGAAAGGCTTGGTAGTAATTGTCACACCTCCTTTTTCCGGCACCGCGAGGTGCGTAGGGAGTTTTTCCAATTAAAGGACAGTCGAAACGGGATTGGTTTAATTATTTCAGAGTCGCCACTTGGGAGATTTAGGGTGTCCCAAGTCACCAATTTTAATCCCGAATCGAGGAAAAGAATGACTCTATATTACAGTCTGCGTACCAGAAATCCGGATAAGGAATTCTGTTAACCCGGGAGAAGGTGTTAGGCATTCCCGAGTTCCGTGGTTCTAGCACGGTCGCTCAACTGTTATATTCGGCTTATTTATCTGATTTTTAATACAATTATGAACCATGTGCAAATTTTATCTTTTACCGCTTTATTATTATAATTATTATTTTTTAGGAATGTGAACATCGCTTAAAACATATCTTTGGATTGTGTCACATGAAATGCACCCACAATACGAAACATATTTTATTTGATGTTTTAGGATTTAGATTTGGGTCGCATGAAATGCGCATCCGAGTTTAAGAAGGTAAAATTAATTAAATCGCGCCTAAAGAGTCTAACGCGTCATTATCTTTTGGGAAGGAAGTGAAATTCACTAAACAATCCATCCCAAATTCTAAGTAATTTTTTTTTAAAATAATTAAATAAATAAATGAGATTGGAGAATCCTATACATTTGTATTATTTACATCTATTTATTTTTAGCGAAATCCTTTAATAATATCCTTTAATGACTACCTTTTTATTATTACTAAATTTTTTATAAATATAAAATCAATATCTACATTCTTGAAAATGACATATTAAATAGAAGAGAAAAACAAATATTAGCAGAAAGTAATAAAATTATAATCATAGATACAACATGGAATTATCGAAAAGTAAAAAATAAAAAAAAAAAAACTAATTATCCCATAGTTGGATTAAAATTCAAATTGTTAGTAAGACTATCTATTTATTGAAACTAATTATTTACAAATACTGAAAATTGAAAGAAATAAAAATAAAAACTTGAGTACTAAATCATATTTCTAAAAATTTAAACAATTTAACATTAACTAACTTTGTTTTAATTCATCATGTCCTAATACTTGTTTGCAAACTAATTCATGTTATAACTGAAATTGACTACATGATTCGGATTAACTTATCGTTGACGAAAAACCTTATGAATAAGGAACTTAGTTAATTTTTGCCAAACTGATTCAATAACGCCATTTTTACGTTATTTCTTCTATTTTTTTTATTTAAACAATTTTAATTAATAATCAGGTTTAAATATATTTCCTAATAATCTGGTAAAGACGTTATTTAATATGTCGCTATAATATGCCTAGTTATGCCGATGACAGTGATTTACGGAATAATAATACATGAATAACCTAAATACAATACAAAAAATTAAATTAAACTAAATTAAAAATTTAACACTCCATTCTTCATTTCAGCTTACAAAATGCCAAAATTACAGTTGTGTACCTGATATTGTCAATATAAGAAGAAGAAAGTCAGCAACGTAATACGTAACACAGCAACAACAACAATAACCAGCAATAACCAGTCAACGAAAATCCCAGTGACAGCTTTGAAAAATTCAAAATAAAATCCAGGAATGCCGAAAATAACGGACAGAAACCAAGGGAAATTTTCAGATTTTTGAAAGGCTAGTTAATCTTCAACCCTTAATTTCTACTCCTGTATACCAGAATATTTATCAGGTGTGTACTACTTTCTCTTCTAATTTTCAATTTTTTTTCTTTGTATGTTTTTCTTTTCTTGAGAGTTTCAATTTTTTTTTCGGAATAAATGTTCAGCTTTTTTTCAATCTTTTTTTTTTCTGTCTGTATTTCTTCCCCTCTATCATTTTTCAGACCTCTATATATAATCCCCACCCTTAAATCAATTAAAATCAATCCCTTTCTCTACCAAACCCATTATCTTCCCACTCATCCCCATTATATTAAAAAAACATATCACACCACCCCATTTCATTTTGTCCCCCATGCTTCTTTTAAAATAATGCAAGATTCCCCTTTAAATTAAATCTTGTCCCCCCTTTATATTAAATAATAATATCACAAACCACCCCATTTCATTTTGTCCCCCATGCTTCAAATAAACAATTACAAAATGTACAATTCCTAAACTACCCCTTCCGACCTTACTGAAATTACCAAACTACCCCTGAACGTATTACAAATTTACCAAACTACCCATCAGCTATAACACATCAATTAATCAAACTTAACCAAAATATAGACAATATGATCAATTTCTAACAATGTTCAAACAACAATATGAACATGGATGAACATCATAACAACAATATCACATGAACATGATTTTAACAACATTTCAACAACAAATCACATGAACACAAATTGAACAACCAAGAACAACCAAAATTTGATTGAACAATATTTTTGGCAACAACAAACCTATTTTTCGGATTTAAACAACAACAACAATCAAACAAGTATATTTAGATTCTTAAATTCAATAATATTGAACTTAAAATCAACTCTAACAATATTATAACAAACAATTCTTTTAAACAAGATTATGAGACTAATTCAAGAAATAATCACAAATGGTAAACAAGAAATCAAACTATACACATTTCGGATTCAAAATCAAACAAACATAATATGAACATGAATGAAAAGATTCAACCACAATAACAAACTTTATTCAAATTTCGAATTGAACTTAAACAAAACAAATAAACATATTCAAATCACTAATCTTCAAATAATCAATTAATCTTTCTTAATTAAATCCAACAAAAAAATATAACAAAGATACATGATCATGAATGAAATCTATATTAAACAAACAACGGATTCAAGCGATTTAAACTAAATCTAACAATATTAAACCTAAACTAACAATTCCTTTTTTTGCAAAAATTAAATTAACATGAAATAAACTAAAAATCAATTAATTAAATTTTCATTTGACTCTGAAAATTAAACCAACCAAACATATAAACAAACTAAAAAAAAATTATTTCAATGATGAACAAACAAAACAAGAATTGAATCATTTATCGATTTTGGATCCGAAAAATACCAAACAAAAAATATGGACGATAAATGAGATCCAAAAAAACAAACCACTAACCGGAAATGAAACGACGAACAACGACCCACCAACGACGAACTCGGACAGTGATCGACGACATTGACCAAAACTACTTCATGTATGCGAACTCGACTGGACTGAATGATGAAGACGAAACGGAAGCAACTGATGATGAAGAAGCCATAGCCATCGAGGTTTGCGAGCTCGATATGGACTGAAGCAGTAGCATCCGCTACTGCTGGACATCGGAGATTTGAAATGGACGCAGCAGCAGCTCGGACGCGAGGAGGAAGCAGCTGCGGCGAGCAAAAGGAGTTGAAGAAGAAGCCGCGATAGTAGCGGCGTGGCGCAGGCAGGTTGTTTGTTCGCCGTTGGTGTTCGCGACTGTGGTCGGAGCTCGTGACTATGGTCGCGCTGGCTGGGGTTCGATGACGAGGAACGCAGCCATGGCTGCTAGAGAAACAGTGGTCGTCCATGGATGTCGAGCTCAAGCTTGAGCTCGACGAAGAAGATGAAAGCAAACGCGGGCAGCCATGGCGCAAAAACAAAAACGACAATGGTGAAGCTTGAAGGCAACCATGGTTATGTGGTGAAGGGGTGGTTGTAGTGGAGATGGTGAAGTAGCCATTGATGGAGCTTTGCTTAAGGAAGAAGAAGAAGAAGAAAGATAGAAAAGGGGGGGGGGTGAGTTAGGCATTTCTTAGGGTTTTCTAAATTTTTTTTTATTTTTGTTTTTCTTTGTTTTTTTTTTTTTTTAAAAATGCAAGATTATAGGGTGTTGGGTTATGGACCGGGTTGACCCAGTTCGAAATGGACTGGGTCGTAGGGAAGATTGGGCCATTATTTGGGCCTGTGGCTTGAAATTGAAGAAAAAGGCCCAATTCCGACTTTCTTTATATTTTCGCTCTTTTTTCTTCTTTTATTTATCTAAAACTAAATTATAAAAATACTTAAACTATTATTAAGAACTAAATTAAGTTATAAAAGCGCAAATTAACTCCCAATAACAATTAACGCACAATTAAGTATTAATTAAGCATAAAATTGTATATTTGGACATTAAATGCTAAAAATGCAAACGATGCTTATTTTTGTAATTTTTTAATTTTTGTAAAACAAATTTAATTACTAACAACTATAGAATTAAATCCTACATGCAAAATGCGACATATTTTTGTATTTTTTATTAATTTATCAAATAAACACGCACAAACAAATACAAATAATTATTCAAAATATCACAAAATATCACAAAATTGCACACCAAAGAAAAATCATTTTATTTTTGGATTTTTGGGAGTAATTCTCATATAGGGCAAAAATCACGTGCTTACAGCTGCCCCTCTTTGCCCGGATACACGAAGGGTTTTCGTGCAAAGATAAAGCGAGCGATTTTTGCCCATCCGAGTACTCCGTGTGAAGCATTTTTTGAAAAAGATTTGACCGAACCTTTGCTTCAAAGGTTTCCTACATATCCTGGGCTAAACAGGAATCAGGTCAATGTAGTTCGGGAAGTCTTGGTAGCTGGGACTACCATGGGACTGCAATGTTACTGCTGTTGCATGCTACTTTTACTGTTTGCTGACCTCCTTATTACACCATGCTTAAAAAATAAGAAGCTAGACTAAGCTAGAAATTACAGAATCTTATCTGTTTTCCCCCTTGCTCCGGTTGCCTTGCTTTTTGTCGGTTTGTGTTTCCTCTGGTGCCTTTTTACCAAGACTTCTGGCCCTTGGTTTTTTTTTTTTAATACCAGTTTTCGTCATTTTGTTCGGTCCGCTGGGGACATGGCTTTCTTCATTAAGCTTTTTGGCGGTTCCTCGGGGGACACGATTATCTTCATCAGATTCATCAAGACGCGTCTTTTCTTTCTTTTGACTCATGCGCTTGAATTTGCGCTGGGACTTCTTGTTGCCACCTTCTGCCTTCTGGTGTTGGGATTTTATTGTTTCCTGCTGGGGATTCTTGTTGTAACCTTTGCCTTCCGGTGGGGTTACTGACTTCAAAATCTGCAGTATAAGACTGAAAAGTATTCCTCTCGTTATACAGGTGGGTGCTTGGAAATGGAAAAATGAAATGTATGCCCGCATTATACTGGTGGGCGACCTGGAAATGGAAAACTGAAATGTATACCCGCATTATACTGGTGGGTGACCTAGAAATGGAAAACTGAAATGTATGCCCGCATTATACTGGTGGGCGACCTAGAATATGGAATGAACAGACAAAATGTATTCCCTCATTATACTAGTGGGCGACCTAGAACTGAAATGTATTCCCGCATTATACTGGTGGGCGACCTAGAACTGAAATGTATTCCCGCATTATACTGGTGGGCGACCTAGAACTTAAATGTATTCCCGCATTTTACTGGTGGGCGACCTAGAACATAATGTATTCCCGCATTATACTGGTGGGCGACCTAGAACTTAAATGTATTCCCGCATTTTACTGGTGGGCGACCTAGAACTGAAAAGTATTCCCGCATTATACTGGTAGGCGACCTAGAACTTAAAAGTATTCCCGCATTATACTGGTGGGCGACCTAGAACTTAAATGTATTCCCGCATTTTACTGGTGGGCGACCTAGAACTTAAATGTATTCCCGCATTTTACTGGTGGGCGACCTAGAACTTAAATGTATTCCCGCATTTTACTGGTGGGCGACCTAGAACTTAAATGTATTCCCGCATTTTACTGGTGGGCGACCTAGAACTTAAATGTATTCCCGCATTTTACTGGTGGGCGACCTAGAACTTAAATGTATTCCCGCATTTTACTGGTGGGTGACCTAGAACTTAAATGTATTCCCGCGTTATACTGGTGGGCGCCTAATTGGTAAAGAATAATTTGAATTTGTTTCCTTGATTCTCCGAGAAAATTTCCACTTGTGGCAGAAAATTTTCTGCCCCAATTCTGGCGATCTTTCTTATGGCGTATCTTTAGGCCATCATCAACACTTTATTTTCCTGTTCAAATCAAAGAAAATTTAGTTAGTTTTTTTTTTTTTTTTTTTTTTTTTTGAAATATGGCGAGTGGTCATGTCACTCCTGATGGGGATGATTGTTCCCTTTCCCTTATTCCTGTTCGGCGTTCTCAAAACTTGTTGGGGATGATGTTATTTGCTGGGGATAACATTCTGCTGGGGATGGTTTTTCCATTTATCCCTTCACCATTTTGTATCTCAAAAATTTCTGGAGGTTATTTTGCCGAAGAGGGATTTTCCTTTCTTCCCTTCCCCTTCTGTGTTGTCCGACCACCTCGGAGCTTGGTCGATATTCGGTCAGAGTACTCTGGGGATCGTCTTGGAGCTTGGCTTACAATTTTCTCAACATGTTTTTTTTTTCCGGCTCTTCCCCGTACTTTCCTTGCCATTTTAGGACAGTATTATTCGGCCTAGCAACCAACGTCTTTTGTCTTATTGCCTTGTCTCTTGCCTGCCCTTTTCACATTTTATGTTGTACCATTTTGGCAACTGGTAGTAAGCTCTGAAAGACCTTTCTTAAAACATAAATTTCTAGAAAAATTCTTTTAAACAAAGAAATGAAAAGATAGAAAAATGAGAAAATCTTTCTGAACAAAAAAAATGAACTTATCTGGGTGATACAACCGATTCCAATGATCATGTTGTGCATTCCGGATTAATCAACCCAGTCTATTTGTGTCGATCAAACTTTCTGATGTCTTCACTTGCTGGGGATAAATAGGTGCCCAATTCTTCGCAAAATACGGATCTTTTCCGTCAATCTATCTTGTCGCCTTATAGTGCCCTTCGCGGGGTTTTCACTAACAAGGCTCTCTCATTTCTCACAACTCCCGTCGCCTTATGGTGCCTGTGAAGGTTTTCACCGATAAGACTCTCTCATTTTGTATTTCTCAGCTTACGTCGCCTTATGGCGCCTGTGAAGGTTTTCGCCGATAAGACTCTCTCATCTTATTTTCTCAGCTTGGGATTGGAGTGTTGCCGATAAGATTTATCTCTGCCGGGAATTCTTTTGGCTATAAATTCTTTCAATTCATGATCCTCATTCAGTCAGGGACCGACGTTTTATTCTTGGTTTTCATTTGCCTATCTTAACACCTCTCGGATACTGATCGGGAGGTCTTTTTTGGATATCAATATAGGTTTTAGAAGAAAAGGATATAAAATTCAAAATAACTTTGATGGGTAAAGTATTACAACTTTTGGAATCAAACTCCTTTTTTTTTCTTTTTTTTTTCAAAATTTAGAAACATAATTTCTGCCCCAATTTTCTTACTTGGGGATTTTTCTTTTGATTTTTTTTTATTACCTTATGACCGAGCCGTGAGGCGCCTACGTATCCTCTTTGAGGAATCAGGTCGAACGTAGTTCACTGACTCCTTTGTTTTCTTGCGACCTTCAAATTTTTTTTTTTCATACATTTTTTCATTAATGATTCCAAGAGAGGGGTATAAAAAGATAAGTATGGCTCAAAGGGGTAAAACAAAGGTTAAAAGTGTTTGGATAGAAGAAAGAATTGCCTCCGTCATTTCATTATCCGATAAGCACTAAGTACAAACAAACAAATAAACAACAAAAGAAATTACACATAATATCTTTTGACTGCATCAGAATTGATAGCCATGTCGACGCATCTTCCTTCAACATCCGTCAGACGTAAAGCGCCATTGGATAATACTCTGGTCACAATATACGGCCCTTGCCAATTCGGGGCGAACTTGCCTTTTGCCTCAATCTGATGTGGGAGGATCCGTTTCAATACTTGTTGCCCTACTTCAAATTTTCTGGGGCGCACCTTCTTATTGTATGCTCTTGCCATTCTCTTTTGATACAACTGGCCATGACATACTGCTGCCAATCTTTTTTCATCCATTAAACTCAGCTGCTCTAGTCGGGTTTTGACCCATTCATCATCGTCAATCCCGGCCTCAGCGATAATTCGAAGGGAAGGAATTTCAACTTCCGCTGGTATTACTGCTTCGGTTCCGTATACCAACAAATAAGGAGTCGCACCTATTGAAGTACGAACAGTAGTGCGGTATCCTAACAACGCAAATGGTAGCTTTTCATGCCATTGTCTGGATCCTTCAATCATTTTCCTCAATATCTTCTTTATATTTTTGTTGGCTGCCTCAACTGCTCCATTCGCCTTGGGCCGATACGGGGTGGAATTACGGTGTGTAATCTTAAACTGTTCACATACTTCTCTCATCAAGTTGCTGTTAAGATTAGCACCATTGTCCGTGATTATTATGTTTGGGATCCCAAATCTACAAATGATATGGGAATGGACGAAATCCACCACTGCCTTCTTGGTTACAGACTTAAAAGTTTTGGCTTCAACCCACTTAGTGAAATAATCGATGGCTACCAGAATGAACCTGTGACCGTTCGAAGCTGCCGGCTCGATAGGCCCAATGACATCCATGCCCCATGCTACAAATGGCCATGGTGCGGACATTGTGTGCAATTCCGTTGGTGGAGAATGAATCAGATCTCCGTGTATCTGACACTGATGGCATTTTCGTACGAAACTGATACAATCATGCTCCATAGTGAGCCAATAATATCCCGCTCGCAGAATCTTCTTTGCCAACACATATCCGCTCATATGGGGCCCACAGACTCCAGCATGTACCTCTGTCATCACTATCGTGGCTTGACCTGCATCAATACATCTCAGCAATCCCAGATCTGGGGTTCTTTTGTACAACATTCCTCCACTGAGGAAAAATCCATTTGCCAGTCGTCGAATGGCTCTCTTTTGATCTCCGGTTGCCTGCTCCGGGTATATTCCCATCCTGAGATATTCCTTGATATCATAAAACCATGGCTCGCCATCCATTTCTTCTTCTATTATGTTACAGTAGGCATGCTGATTACGAACCTGAATATACAATGGGTCAACATGGATTTTGTCTGGATGGTGCAACATCGATGCTAAAGTGGCCAAAGCATCGGCAACCTCATTGTGAACTCTCGGGATGTGTCTGAACTCCACTAATCGAAATCGCTTGCTCAGATCGTGCAAACATTGTCGATATGGTATAAGCTTCAAATCCCGTGTTTCCCATTCACCCTGGATCTGATGTACTAGGAGGTCCGAGTCTCCCAAGACCAAGACGTCCTGAACATCCATGTCTGCAGCCAATCGTAGGCCCAAAATACATGCCTCATATTCAGCCATGTTGTTAGTACAATAGAAACGTAGCTGAGCTGTAACAGGATAGTGATGTCCTGTTTCTGAAATAAGTACTGCTCCTACTCCAACTCCTTTTGCATTAGCAGCCCCGTCAAAGAAAAGCTTCCACCCTGGCTCCTCATTCAGTTCTAACTCCTCTATATGTATCACTTCTTCATCAGGAAAATACGTCCTCAAAGGCTCGTATTCTTCATCAATAGGATTCTCAGCCAAGTGATCGGCCAATGCTTGAGCTTTCATGGCCGTCCTCGTCACATAGACAATGTCGAACTCTGTGAGTAATATCTGCCATTTTGCCAATCTTCCTGTGGGCATAGGCTTCTGGAAAATATACTTTAATGGATCCAGACGTGAAATAAGGTAAGTAGTATGTGACGACAGATAATGCTTAAACTTCTGTGCTACCCAAGTTAGAGCACAACATGTCTTCTCAAGTTGAGTGTACTTATTCTCATAGACTGTAAACTTCTTGCTGAGATAATAGATGGCTTGCTCTTTTCTTCCTGTGATGTCGTGTTGACCCAACACGCAACCAAACGAATGATCCAGGACCGTTAGATAAAGGATTAATGGCCTCCCCGACTCAGGTGGAACCAATACAGGTGGATTGGATAAATAACCTTTGATCTGGTCAAATGCCTCCTGACATTCTGCCGTCCATTCTATCGCGGCATCTTTCCTCAGCAATCGAAAGATGGGTTCACAAGTTGTTGTGAGCTGAGCGATGAATCTGCTGATATAGTTCAATCTTCCCAACAGACTCATTACTTCTGTTTTGTTCCTTGGTGGCGGCAATTCCTGGATGGATTTGATCTTTGACGGATCCAACTCAATGCCTCGCCGACTGACGATAAATCCTAACAGCTTTCCAGATGGAACACCAAATGCACATTTGGCTGGGTTGAGCTTAATGTCGTACCTTCGAAGTCTTTGGAAAAACTTCCTAAGGTCTGCTACGTGGTCTTCCTGACGCTTGGATTTGATGATCACATCATCTACGTACACTTCGATCTCTTTGTGTATCATATCATGGAACACAGTAGTCATTGCTCTCATGTATGTTGCCCCAGCGTTCTTCAAACCGAATGGCATTACCCGATAACAATAAGTCCCCCATGGCGTAATGAAAGCTGTTTTCTCTGCATCTTCTTCATCCATCAAAATCTGATGATACCCAGCGTAGCAATCCACAAAGGAGCCGATTTCTCGCCCGGCGCAATTGTCGATCAAGATATGGATATTGGGCAATGGAAAGTTATCCTTTGGGCTTGCCCTGTTCAGATTACGGTAGTCGACGCATACCCTGATCTTCCCATCTTTCTTTGGTACTGGCACTACATTAGCCAACCAATCAGGATATCGAGAGACCCGAATAACCTTTGCTTGCAGTTGCTTGGTTACTTCTTCTTTAATCTTCACACTCATATCTGTCTTGAACTTCCTCAGTTTCTGCTTGACGGGGAGGCATGTCGGGTCAATGGGTAATTTGTGAACCACTAGCTTGGTGCTTAAACCCGGCATGTCGTCATACGACCATGCAAAAACATCTTTAAACTCAATGAGTGCTTTGATTAATTCTTCCCTGATGCTAGGCTCAATGTGGATGCTGATTTTGGTTTCTCGGACATTATCCGCATCCCCTAGATTTACAGCCTCGGTGTCATTCATATTAGGCTTGGGTTTCTCTTCAAATTGGCATAGTTCTCGGTTTATTTCTTCGAAGGCTTTATCCTCATCATATTCAGACTCATCGTCATAATCGATCTCTTGTATCATTAAATCAGAGTCAGATTGATTTATTAGACTAGGTCGAAGATCCGTCGTGCATGCCATGTCATTAGAACCAGTAAAAAGAGAACTGTTCAGAAAGAGAAAAGAATAAAACAAAATTAAAATGAGACAAGAAAAGAATTTTATTAAAATGCGGGATAACAGGGTTCACACTTTTACAAGATAAAATAAGATTTGGATTACACCCTGAATAATCCGAAAAATAAGAAAGCAAAAATCAAAGCCTACTACCAGGACTCTCCCCGAGTAGGAAGAGGAGTAACCGTCCAATTGTTGGTTTTGGCCTCAGGCCCCATAAACTGTATGTCTGTTCCGCTGGAACCCTCTCCGACTTCTACCATATTGACATCAGTGAACAATCTTTCGAAGCTCTGATTCAGATCCCCGTCAATCCCAATCAATGGCCCGAGAACTTTCGGGACTGGTGACCCCTTGGCGCTTGCTCTAACAAAAGATCTTGAGAGACGTGGCACAGGTTTGGGAAGAAACCAAACTTTCTTCTTCATTTTCCGAGCTCGTTTTACATCTGCCGCAGTCGGTTTGAACCCCAACCCAAAGGTCTCCAAATTCTTGGGCAAGGAAACAGGTTGAACAATTCCCTGAAGTTCAGCTCCCAAGCCTTTTCCTGGCATAAACCCATTACCCAGCATTTCTGAAACCATCATAACCGTTGCGGAAGCTATCCTAGGATGCTGAATGATTTCACCCTCGGGGAACTTGTTTGCCGACACTGCATCAAAAATCTGGTAGACCCAGGGACCTTTGTCATCATTGGTCTCTATGAAGGGTACAATGGCGCCTCCTACGGTGCACGCAGTGTCCTCGCCGTGCAACACGACCTCTTGTCTATCCCACTCGAACTTGACCATCTGATGCAAGGTGGATGGCACTGCTTTGGCTGCATGGATCCACGGTCGTCCCAACAGAAAGTTATAAGATACCGTAGCATCTAATACCTGGAATTCCATGGTAAACTGGACTGGACCGATGGTCAACTCAAGTATAATATCCCCCACGGTGGCTGTTCCATTTCCGTCAAATCCTCGGACGCAAATGCTATTCTTTTGGATTCTTCCGTGGTCGATCTTCAATTGGTTCAGGGTGGATAATGGACAAATATTGGCACTTGAGCCGTTATCCACTAATGCCCGAGTAACTGCCGAATCTTCACATTTGACAGTTAGGTAGAGAGCTTTATTATGCTCCGTGCCCTCCACTGGCAGATCATCATCTGAAAATGTTACCCTGTTCACCTCGAAAATTTTGTTGGCAATCGTTTCCAGGTGATTTACAGAAATCTCATTGGGCACATGAGCTTCATTCAGTATCTTCATCAGGGCCCGACGATGTTCATCCGAATGGATTAATAATGATAGCAGTGAGATCTGGGCCGGTGTTTTCTTCAACTGTTCGACCACGGAGTAATCCTGCACTTTCATCTTCTTTAAGAAATCCTCAGCTTCTTCTTCTGACACAGGTTTCTTTATTGCAGCTGGATTGGGTCTTCTCAACTCCGCCGGAGCAAAACACCGTCCTGATCGAGTCAGTCCCTGCGCCTCACAACTATTCTCCTCCACTTGTTGTCCCTTGTACATCACCACTGCCTTCTCATACTTCCAAGGCACAGCCTTGCTATCAATCACTGGTGTTTGGACTACTGGTTTTATGATGACCGGTTCCCTGCAGACCCCTTTCACAACAACCACGGGTGCAGATGATGCTCCCGTTATTACCAACTTGGCTGGTTCTGGTTTCCTTGTAGCGGCAGATGGATTCTTCCCCAATATCACCACTGGCTTGACATCTTCCCCCTTCAACTGTACCCCTGCTTCCTCATTGATCGATTTTTCTTTTGGAGTGGCACGGATCATCATCACTGTTTGTGAGGGTTTCTTCGGCTCCCCTCCTTCGTGCACAAGTTCGATCATGTGGGCTTCAGGGTGCTTTGGCAATGGGTTCTGGTTAATGTTGGGTGCCTCCGGTGCCTGTACCTCGATCTTGTTGGTATCAATAAGATCTTGTATTGCATGTTTCAGCCTCCAACATTTCTCGGTATCATGTCCGGGAGCTCCCGAACAATATTCACATCTTACCGAGTGATCCATATTTTGGGGTAAGGGATTTGGTAATCTAGGCTCAACAGGATTTAATAAACCCAACTGCCTCAATTTGTGGAACAAGGCAATATAAGTTTCCCCCAACTCAGTAAAAGTTCTTTGCCTCTGCAATCTTTCATTTCTGGCGGCCGGATTTCCCCTGAAACCCATCCCTGGAGGGTTCCTGTAGGCTCTTGGTGGTGGATAGGTGTTTTGTGGTGGTGGGTATGTGTTATGTGGAGGTGGGTATGTATTGTGGGGAACCGGCGCGCGCCATTGTGGGCGAACCGGAGGTTGGGTGTATGTCTGGGCTTGATGGACGGTGAAATGTTGTTCTTGTGGTTGGTAGTAGGGTTGTGGAGGGTAATTTGGAATGTGTGGGTAGTTTAGACGATGGGGTCTGGGTTGGTAATGAGGGGAAGGACCTCTAGATCTGGACCAATTGTCGGCCTCTAATGTCGTGACCTCCTCTCTCCTTTTCTTCCCTAGCGCACCTCCCGTGCCGCTCTGAATGGCCTGAGTTGTTGCCTTAATTGCCGAATAACTCAGGATCTTATTGGACTTAAGTCCCTCTTCTATCATACCTCCCATTTTCACAACTTCATTAAATGATTTGCCAACTGACGTCACCAAGTGACCAAAGTAAGTTGGCTCGAGAGTTTGTAAGAAGTAATCCACCATTTCTCCTTCTCTCATTGGGGGATCAACTCTGGCTGCCTGTTCTCTCCATCGGAACCCAAATTCCCGGAAGCTCTCTCCGGGTTTCTTCTCGAGCTTTAGCAATGTGAGACGGTCTGGGACTATCTCAAGGTTGTATTGGAAATGTCCTGCGAAAGCCTGTGCCAAGTCATCCCAGGTGTACCACCTGCTCGGATCTTGTCTTGTATACCACTCTAACGCCGACCCGCTCAAACTCTGGCCAAAGTAAGCTATTAATAGCTCATCTTTGCCCCCTGCTCCCCTCATTTTGCTACAAAAACCTCGTAGATGTGCCATAGGATCACCATGCCCTTCGTATAAATCGAACTTGGGCATTTTGAACCCTGCTGGTAATTGAACGTCAGGGAAAGGGCATAGATCCTTGTAAGCCACGCTGACTTGGTTACCTAACCCGTGTATGTTCCTGAAGGATTGCTCCAGGCTTTTAAATTTCCGCATCACCTCGTCCTGCTCTGGGCTCTTAGCCGGCTTTTCAATCTCCGCCGGGACCTCAAAGTGGGGATTATAGGTATGTGGCTCGGGTGCTTTGAATGTGAGTTCAGGGGGGTAGTATTGTGTATCGTGAGCCTGAAACAGTGGCTCACTAGATGATCTGTGCAATGGGGCTGGGGGAGGTGCCACAAAGACGGGAACATTTGGTGGAGGAGGGTTTTGAGTGGGTGGTGGAGCTTGGGAATCATAAGCCTCTCTTCCCTGATAATAGTGATGGCTTGGGAAACTTGTTGAAGGACCGGGAGAGGGGTATTCCGGCGTGTGTGTTGGTTGGAGGGTAGGAGTAACGGGTAGTTCTTGCCCCTTCTGGGCTCTAGCTAAGGCTATCTGCATTTCATTCATTTCTAGCCTCATTTTTTCCATTTTCTCCAGGGCTTCCTTCAGCATCTGATTGGCCGTTTTTTCTGACTCAACGCTGTTGTCTGACCCAGTCATGCTTTCTGGTATAGGACCTTTTGATCTTGTCTGATAATGGTACGGTGCCAGTACGCTCTAACAACTAACTGATATTGATTGGAAAAACAACAAACTTGTCAGTGTTAGAGTCTTAACAAATATTGTAATTGCACGTTAGGGGGATGCAATGCTCCTAGGCAGTTAATCATTTCTAACATGCTTTTGCTCTGACCGCATGCATCATCCCAGCTTATTTTTGCTCTGCCAAATATATATTCTTCCTCTTTTTTTTTTTTTCTTTTTCTTTTTTTTTTCTTTTTAATTACGGTCGAATCCTATAGAGATTTCCTACGTATCGTGACCCCGCACGAATCAGACCAAGCGTAGTTCGTGCCATAAGACCAAATGTTTTTTTTTATTACTCAAAATAATGCTATTACAAGCCATCACAAAAAAAACAAAAATACAGACTTTATATATATATATATATATATATATATATATATTTTTTTTTTTGAGAATGTTTGAAGAAAAGGAAAAAAAAACATATGGGTAGAAAACAGACTCGAAAAACAAACAAGTGCAAGATTGAACTAGGGATACATTAAAGCTTTGAATTTTGGTGCCCGCGAGGCATCATTCGGCCTTTCCGCGGGCTTGGGGGCCAGGCTTCTTTGCAAGCTTTTTAGTTCCTCCATGATCTGATGGACATAACCCATGATTGAGGCAAATAGGACATCACGAGGCATCTCTTCACATGTTAGGCACTTTGTGGTGATATAGCGCCCTATATCATTGATCCTACCCCTGATTCTATCCCTCTCTATGCACAGCTGTTCTATCCGTTGATTCTTTAGTCCCAATATTCGAGTATTGTCAATGAGCTGCTCTTGGAACCTCTCCATTTGTTCTTCCATCCGGGCTATCGACTCATGGTAGTGTTCTCTATATGTTCTAGCATCCTGGGCTTGTTTGAGGACCCGATTATTGAGAATGGAGTTTATCTCTCTCAATGTCGCAACACTCATTTCGTAGTCCCTTTTTACTTGCCATAGGTGCTCTCTCCGTGATGTTGTAACTGTAGCCCACCTGACCCGCATTCTTGTTATACAAGCCTGGGATCTCTCCAAGTCTTCTCGGCTTTGGCTGACTTGATTTCTCAATTCCGCTATCAACCTTTCATCAGAGCGACGTTTCTGTCGGTCGCTATCACTCTTACTGACTTGGCGAATTCGGGCTTTCAGTGCCTGGTTTTCTTTGGCTAATTTGTTCTTCTCACCCTGCTCTGAGGCTACTTGAACGTTGTTTTCAAACATAAGCCTTTCAATTTGTCGCTTCAGCTTCCCGATTTCAACCCGGTAGCCTTCCTCTCTCACTAACCAGCCCCACTGTTCCTGCGAATCATCCGTAAATTGTTGGACGTGAGCTCTTTTGGCAGGCCTCTGACGAATCTGGAACCTTTTCCCGAACCAAACATCGTATTTTGGGTCTACCTCACCCTTAGCCAGCTCTCGAACCATAGTCTTGGGTTCAAGGAATCTACATTCGTGCCACAGCTTTCTAATTTTTCCTTCGGGGAACACGACTCCTGGACTCAACTCAATGGCGTGCTTGCTTAGATCCTCATCAGTGGGAATTACCTGAAATCTTCCTAGTTGGCGCAGTACCCGATGAGGAGCATATGGTTGGATGCTACGAAGTCCCATCAAAAGAACATGACATTCCTCGGCCGCCATGTATATTACCTCAGTATCATTCAACCACCCAAATGCCCATTCAACTTGGTCGGCTGTTGTTGACCTCAATTGTGCAAGCCATGCTTCGACGCCTTCGGGAAATATGACGCCTGTCATTCGTTTCTCAAAGCCGCTAATGCAGTTTCTCTCAGTCAACCCGTGGTTCATGTATCCCACTCGGTGATGGAGGTGTTCTTGCATCCACAGCTGGAGTAACAGATTGCATCCCTGAAAGAACTTGCCTCCTTCTCGGCATATAGTTAAAGCTCGGTAGATTTCGGACAAAATCAAAGGAACCACAGTACTGTCGGTTCTTTTGATTGCAACATCGGCCATCCCTACAAGGCCTATCTCTATTTTTTTATCTTTGCGGGGACAGACCACAACTCCCAGAAATGCTGTGATAAATGCCAAAGTACGTCTTGCTTCCCACTTGATTCTGTTCCCAGTGTGAATTAATCCGAGGTTTGGTTCTTCCAAACCCTGAGGAATTCCGTACCGTTGATACAAGAATTGGAGAGTACAACATCCCTTCGACAAATCATCATTCTGTACCTTCCGACTAATGCTTAGCAAATCCAAGAACGCGTGCGGAGATACTGGTCTTGGTGAAAGTAAATACTGCCCTCTTAGTTTCCCATTCAACCCCGCATATCCGGCGACTTCCTCTAGTGTAGGTGAAAGTTCAAAGTCAGCAAAACGAAACACGTTGCGGGTTGGGTCCCAGAACGGTATTAGAGCCTCGATGATATCTGTCCTTGGCTTGATATTCAACAGATCGACAAAACCTCCCAAAACTCTTTCCACTATCTTTATACTATCCTTTCCCATATCATTCCACCACATGTGGTGTTGTGAAGGGACCTCGCTACACACTGAGAATGATTCATTTTGACTTGTGCTCATCCTGCACATTTATTATAGTGATTAAAGAAGGAAAAACTTTTATTTGACTTAAAAAACTATCTATATTCTAAAGAAATATTTTTTTGGACTTAAATTTTTTTTTTTTTTTGGAAAAAAAAACTTTTAAGGAGAAAGGAAATATTTTTGAACTAATATTCTGAATTTATGAAAGAAATACTACAGAAAAAAATATTTTTTGAATTTTATTTTGAATATCTTTTAAACAAATAAATGGTATTTTGAAATTAAAAGGAAATATATTTTTTTTTAAAAAAAATTGAGGTCTAAAAGAAAAACTTTCTAAAGAAGTGAGTAATGTTAAATATTTTTGGATTTTTTTTTTTGAATACAGTGAGCCGAAACCAAAGAGGTTTGCCTCTGATCTCACATCCGGTGAGAATGACCCGCGTAGTTCAGGCTATAAACTAACTAATTTTTGAAAACAAACAAATTTTTCCTTTTTCCTTTATAGCAAAAAAAAAACTATTTTCCTTTTTTTTTTTTTTTGAAAATAAAGCAAATTAAAATAAAAGACTTATTCCTACACACTTTCTGCTTTCTAAGCAAACAAACAATTAAAAGTAAAAATATATATGTTTTTTTTTAAAAAAAATTCGGCAGCATTTCGACAGTACTTGGACACTGATTTTTTTCTAAATTAATCATCTAACTTTCCACTTGCTATTTTTATTTTATTTTATTCTTTACACTCCCGAGACTCAGAAGCCGGTCAACATGCAAGACCGAGCAAATAAATGCACATAAAACAAATAAGATGCATCAGGATGGTCATTTTCATTTTTGGTGCACCTGTCCTAGACAGACCCAACCCCTGTGTTGAGCCTCCAAAGTCAGATGCACGTGATGCAAACAAACGTTCCTACTAGGGATCCGGCATGTGGCTTTGTTATACTAGGTTCAGAACCTGGGTGTTTGTTCTAGACCTGGCTTACCCGAGCGGACAGCTCGAGCCGAGGGGGGGTAGCGTACCGGGAATACAGAAGCTTCACCGGCTTAGCAACTTGTCCGAACCTCGTTCTAAATTGGGATTTTACACTATACAGAAAAGAAGTCGTACGAAGTACACCCTTCTTCATGATTTAGAAGACTCAGAGAGGAGATGGGTTTCGGCACAGTTTATACACAGTTCACGTAATATCAAAGCGGTAAAAGCAGCATTTAGCACATTAGGCTCAAACATGTAAAAATCAGATAAAACCAAATATAACAATTTATATGAGCTCGAATTTCTAACCCTGAACCACTGGTTCTGGGTTAAGGTCCCCAGCAGAGTCGCCAGAGCTGTCACACCTCCTTTTTCCGGCACCGCGAGGTGCGTAGGGAGTTTTTCCAATTAAAGGACAGTCGAAACGGGATTGGTTTAATTATTTCAGAGTCGCCACTTGGGAGATTTAGGGTGTCCCAAGTCACCAATTTTAATCCCGAATCGAGGAAAAGAATGACTCTATATTACAGTCTGCGTACCAGAAATCCGGATAAGGAATTCTGTTAACCCGGGAGAAGGTGTTAGGCATTCCCGAGTTCCGTGGTTCTAGCACGGTCGCTCAACTGTTATATTCGGCTTATTTATCTGATTTTTAATACAATTATGAACCATGTGCAAATTTTATCTTTTACCGCTTTATTATTATAATTATTATTTTTTAGGAATGTGAACATCGCTTAAAACATATCTTTGGATTGTGTCACATGAAATGCACCCACAATACGAAACATATTTTATTTGATGTTTTAGGATTTAGATTTGGGTCGCATGAAATGCGCATCCGAGTTTAAGAAGGTAAAATTAATTAAATCGCGCCTAAAGAGTCTAACGCGTCATTATCTTTTGGGAAGGAAGTGAAATTCACTAAACAATCCATCCCAAATTCTAAGTAATTTTTTTTTAAAATAATTAAATAAATAAATGAGATTGGAGAATCCTATACATTTGTATTATTTACATCTATTTATTTTTAGCGAAATCCTTTAATAATATCCTTTAATGACTACCTTTTTATTATTACTAAATTTTTTATAAATATAAAATCAATATCTACATTCTTGAAAATGACATATTAAATAGAAGAGAAAAACAAATATTAGCAGAAAGTAATAAAATTATAATCATAGATACAACATGGAATTATCGAAAAGTAAAAAATAAAAAAAAAAAACTAATTATCCCATAGTTGGATTAAAATTCAAATTGTTAGTAAGACTATCTATTTATTGAAACTAATTATTTACAAATACTGAAAATTGAAAGAAATAAAAATAAAAACTTGAGTACTAAATCATATTTCTAAAAATTTAAACAATTTAACATTAACTAACTTTGTTTTAATTCATCATGTCCTAATACTTGTTTGCAAACTAATTCATGTTATAACTGAAATTGACTACATGATTCGGATTAACTTATCGTTGACGAAAAACCTTATGAATAAGGAACTTAGTTAATTTTTGCCAAACTGATTCAATAACGCCATTTTTACGTTATTTCTTCTATTTTTTTTATTTAAACAATTTTAATTAATAATCAGGTTTAAATATATTTCCTAATAATCTGGTAAAGACGTTATTTAATATGTCGCTATAATATGCCTAGTTATGCCGATGACAGTGATTTACGGAATAATAATACATGAATAACCTAAATACAATACAAAAAATTAAATTAAACTAAATTAAAAATTTAACACTCCATTCTTCATTTCAGCTTACAAAATGCCAAAATTACAGTTGTGTACCTGATATTGTCAATATAAGAAGAAGAAAGTCAGCAACGTAATACGTAACACAGCAACAACAACAATAACCAGCAATAACCAGTCAACGAAAATCCCAGTGACAGCTTTGAAAAATTCAAAATAAAATCCAGGAATGCCGAAAATAACGGACAGAAACCAAGGGAAATTTTCAGATTTTTGAAAGGCTAGTTAATCTTCAACCCTTAATTTCTACACCTGTATACCAGAATATTTATCAGGTGTGTACTACTTTCTCTTCTAATTTTCAATTTTTTTTTCTTTGTATGTTTTTCTTTTCTTCAGAGTTTCAATTTTTTTTTCGGAATAAATGTTCAACTTTTTTTCAATCTCTTTTTTTTTCTGTCTGTATTTCTTCCCCTCTATCATTTTTCAGACCTCTATATATAATCCCCACCCTTTAATCAATTAAAATCAATCCCTTTCTCTACCAAACCCATTATCTTCCCACTCATCCCCATTACATTAAATAAACATATCACACCACCCCATTTCATTTTGTCCCCCATGCTTCTTTTAAAATAATGCAAGATTCCCCTTTAAATTAAATCTTGTCCCCCCTTTATATTAAATAATAATATCACAAACCACCCCATTTCATTTTGTCCCCCATGCTTCAAATAAACAATTACAAAATGTACAATTCCTAAACTACCCCTTCCGACCTTACTGAAATTACCAAACTACCCCTGAACGTATTACAAATTTACCAAACTACCCATCAGCTATAACACATCAATTAATCAAACTTAACCAAAATATAGACAATATGATCAATTTCTAACAATGTTCAAACAACAATATGAACATGGATGAACATCATAACAACAATATCACATGAACATGATTTTAACAACATTTCAACAACAAATCACATGAACACAAATTGAACAACCAAGAACAACCAAAATTTGATTGAACAATATTTTTGGCAACAACAAACCTATTTTTCGGATTTAAACAACAACAACAATCAAACAAGTATATTTAGATTCTTAAATTCAATAATATTGAACTTAAAATCAACTCTAACAATATTATAACAAACAATTCTTTTAAACAAGATTATGAGACTAATTCAAGAAATAATCACAAATGGTAAACAAGAAATCAAACTATACACATTTCGGATTCAAAATCAAACAAACATAATATGAACATGAATGAAAAGATTCAACCACAATAACAAACTTTATTCAAATTTCGAATTGAACTTAAACAAAACAAATAAACATATTCAAATCACTAATCTTCAAATAATCAATTAATCTTTCTTAATTAAATCCAACAAAAAAATATAACAAAGATACATGATCATGAATGAAATCTATATTAAACAAACAACGGATTCAAGCGATTTAAACTAAATCTAACAATATTAAACCTAAACTAACAATTCCTTTTTTTGCAAAAATTAAATTAACATGAAATAAACTAAAAATCAATTAATTAAATTTTCATTTGACTCTGAAAATTAAACCAACCAAACATATAAACAAACTAAAAAAAAATTATTTCAATGATGAACAAACAAAACAAGAATTGAATCATTTATCGATTTTGGATCCGAAAAATACCAAACAAAAAATATGGACGATAAATGAGATCCAAAAAAACAAACCACTAACCGGAAATGAAACGACGAACAACGACCCACCAACGACGAACTCGGACAGTGATCGACGACATTGACCAAAACTACTTCATGTATGCGAACTCGACTGGACTGAATGATGAAGACGAAACGGAAGCAACTGATGATGAAGAAGCCATAGCCATCGAGGTTTGCGAGCTCGATATGGACTGAAGCAGTAGCATCCGCTACTGCTGGACATCGGAGATTTGAAATGGACGCAGCAGCAGCTCGGACGCGAGGAGGAAGCAGCTGCGGCGAGCAAAAGGAGTTGAAGAAGAAGCCGCGATAGTAGCGGCGTGGCGCAGGCAGGTTGTTTGTTCGCCGTTGGTGTTCGCGACTGTGGTCGGAGCTCGTGACTATGGTCGCGCTGGCTGGGGTTCGATGACGAGGAACGCAGCCATGGCTGCTAGAGAAACAGTGGTCGTCCATGGATGTCGAGCTCAAGCTTGAGCTCGACGAAGAAGATGAAAGCAAACGCGGGCAGCCATGGCGCAAAAACAAAAACGACAATGGTGAAGCTTGAAGGCAACCATGGTTATGTGGTGAAGGGGTGGTTGTAGTGGAGATGGTGAAGTAGCCATTGATGGAGCTTTGCTTAAGGAAGAAGAAGAAGAAGAAAGATAGAAAAGGGGGGGGGGGGTGAGTTAGGCATTTCTTAGGGTTTTCTAAGTTTTTTTTATTTTTGTTTTTCTTTGTTTTTTTTTTTTTTTTTAAAATGCAAGATTATAGGGTGTTGGGTTATGGACCGGGTTGACCCAGTTCGAAATGGACTGGGTCGTAGGGAAGATTGGGCCATTATTTGGGCCTGTGGCTTGAAATTGAAGAAAAGGCCCAATTCCGACTTTCTTTATATTTTCGCTCTTTTTTCTTCTTTTATTTATCTAAAACTAAATTATAAAAATACTTAAACTATTATTAAGAACTAAATTAAGTTATAAAAGCGCAAATTAACTCCCAATAACAATTAACGCACAATTAAGTATTAATTAAGCATAAAATTGTATATTTGGACATTAAATGCTAAAAATGCAAACGATGCTTATTTTTGTAATTTTTTAATTTTTGTAAAACAAATTTAATTACTAAACAACTATAGAATTAAATCCTACATGCAAAATGCGACATATTTTTGTATTTTTTATTAATTTATCAAATAAACACGCACAAACAAATACAAATAATTATTCAAAATATCACAAAATATCACAAAATTGCACACCAAAGAAAAATCATTTTATTTTTGGATTTTTGGGAGTAATTCTCATATAGGGCAAAAATCACGTGCTTACAGCTGCCCCTCTTTGCCCGGATACACGAAGGGTTTAATATGATTAACATTGATGTTGTTTGGGGTGTTTGGTGATTGTTTTCACTTGTGGAAGTCATATAAATATGGGAGGTGCTGTCCGTTTCATCATAAAATAGGTTGTGGTCGGTGCATAATAGTTATGACGCTTAAACGTTAACGATAGTGTCATTTCTCCTATTGTAGACTAAGGAGTCTTGACATTTGCATAGCTTGAGGTTGGGCAGTATATACAAGGTATGTGAGGATATCCCTTTCCTTCTTTTGCACGACTCCAATTATACATAATGTAATGAATGAGCTTCCAAAGATACTCTACTCTTAGAAGCTAGCAGTAATTATATTATTTCCCCTCTTATGGAACGATTAATGTTGATGTTCCTTCTCTTATTCTTATATGATCAATGTTGTTGGTACTTCCTAATTCTTATAAGGTTCATAGTGAACAGTTAGTCCTAATAACGTGTACAGTTAGTCCTAATAACGTGTACAGAGGATACCGACCTTACGTCAATCCGAAAGATTTAGAACGTGATTCCATGAGTCGAGTGTGAGCACGTGATTTTTGCTTCACAAAACTACTCCAAAAGAAATTAAAAAATAAAACCTCCATTTTCTTGGTGTACAATTTTTAGGATTTGCTTGACATTTTTGAGTAATTATTTGTGTTTTGTCAGTAAATGGTTATCCTGTTATAATTAATTGAAATAATAAAAAATATGTGGCATGTGCACTTAGTATTCTTGTTTTTTACAAATAGGAATTAATTAAACCATAATTGAGTTTTAAAAGAAAGAAAATCACAAAAATATGTAATTGTTGTAATTTTGTCATTTAAATGTGCCATTGTGTGATTTCATTTTTTTTGTTTTGTGTGTTAATTGTTGTAAGTGTTAATTAATATTTGTACTTGTATTTAGATTTTACAATTAATTAGGAATTGTGTTTAAATTAGAAAATTAAAGAAGAAAAAGGAAAAGAGATCAAAAATGAAGAAAGATTCGGACTGGGCCTTTTTAAAAGAAAGTCAGGCCCAAGGGTTGCACTTCCTACCCGGCCCAGATCTGTCAACCCAAAAAACCATCAAACGACGTAGTATAGGGCAAGAACTACGTTGTTTTGATGGTGCCCGTCCAGGTAATTTCAAGACAATCAAACGACGCCGCATTGGCATTTTTCATCTGGACCGTTGATCAAATAGATCCAACGGTCCAGTTCAGTTCTTTCATTAAACCAAACGACGCCGTATGATTGTATTTAATCGGTACCATTCATTGTTTTTGATCTGATGGTTCCCAGGCCTTCCCCCATGACCCGACCCACTCCCGTCTGAGACCGACCCATTCCCCAACCTGAACCAAACGACACCATTCAGTTAAATGAGTTGATCCAGGCCGTAGATCTTACCTGATCCAACGGTCTAGATCAGACCACCCCTCCCCTATATAAACTGAATTCATACCCCAGCCCCCTAACCAAGCACCCCCCTCGCCTTCCTGTTCATCATCGTCTCTGAGACGACACCCCCCCAAATCCTAGCCGCCCTAGTTCCCTCTCACCTGAAACACGACGGCAACGACGCCGCCGGTCACCACCTTAACACCCCTGAATCACCTCGACCTCCTCTTCCAACCATCACCATAACTCCCCTCGAATCAGGCCCCAACTCTTCGAATCTTAAATCGAAGGTTGGCCTGAAAACCCAACCATCTCCGATGATCACCAAACTAACACCCAGTGACCTTCCAGCCACCCCCAACACAGATCCTCAAACCGTTTGGCTCAAATCATCTCAGAGCTTCTCGAATCTTCATTTGAAGATTCGAGCCAAACATAAACTTACCCAGATCCGTCCCAAATTCATACCAGGTGACCCCCAGGCTTCCCTCACCCCTAAAACACCATTGGTTCCTTTCGAATCTGGCTAGAAACACTCGAGCCCTAAATCTGAAAAAAACGGAACCCTAAAATTCCGAATCATGGAATCTGTCCAAATTAATTGAAGGGTTGGGGTCTAATAGACCTTAATCGAGGTGTTCTCAGTTGAGAACACTTTGATTAAAGTCTGTTCTACCTCAAAGTGCTTAGATCTGAGTTCGAGCCTGGGTCCGCATAATTCTGAGGTTCTGAGGTATTTTTCTTTTTCCTTTATTCTATATTTATGATTTTCTATCTATGTATCTGCTTAGTTTAGTTTTATTGATTTCCCCTGCTGTTCAGTTCGTCCTCTCATCTCAATAGACCTTTTTATTTGGTCCAAATCTGTCATTTGTTTATGATTGCTGTAATTATTATGTGTGTGATCAATTAATAAGCTGCGTCGATTAGTTAGTTTCCATTTAATCCATGATTCTGGTAATAACACTGAAATTATTTGAATTGCCTATTTCTTTGTTGCTGATTTGCTCAGTGTCAGTTGTAATACGTAATAGACTAATTAAGCTTCATTGATTAGTTCGTTTGTATAGATTGAATCATTCAACATTCTGTTTGATTATAGTTTTTGATTGTTAGTTGTCCGATTAGTTAAAATTCTGTTTGATTGTAAATATTGTTCTGAATCATGGAAATCTTTGTATTTAATGTATTTTCTGCATTAAAATCTTAGGAATTGGTTGCAGCTGTTAAGCAGATTAGTTTAGATAATTGTTAAGTTTGGGCAGATTGGTTTAGGGCAGTAATATTAAGGGATTTTCAGGGGTGATTTGGGAATAAAACAGTTAGGATGATACTTTATTGTTAGTGCTTTGTCAATGGGGGTATTAATTAATGCACTAATGGGGAACAAAAGGAATTGGGGTTGCTGATAAATAGAAAAGTTGGCCTTAGTGGGATGAAAAGTTGAAAGAAATCAGATTTTAGTGGGAAAATCTGTTTTTAA
Organism: Nicotiana sylvestris; assembly: GCF_000393655.2. Lineage (NCBI taxonomy): Eukaryota > Viridiplantae > Streptophyta > Magnoliopsida > Solanales > Solanaceae > Nicotiana > Nicotiana sylvestris. Next base: position 168,713,818 of record NC_091064.1, on the reverse strand, counting down.
AATAGAAAGAAGGGGGGGGGAGGGTCAGGCAGTAAGGAGAAAGGGGGAGCCAATTTGTATAAAAGGGGGTTGGAGACTGGTTTTTAGGGGAGGAGCTTCTGAAAAAAAAAAAACAGATTCTGAAAAAAAGAGAGAGAGAGCTGAAGAAAATTTATTAGGAGAAGAAAAA